>NC_068923.1:81861563-82164532 GCF_023091745.1 Budorcas taxicolor | reverse complement strand
TGGTGCCTGGCACACAGAAGACATTCAGTACATGTTTGGATCAATGAAGCAGCTTGTTCAAGTCACAGCTCTAGCAAGGGGCAAGGTGACACTCCAGGCCAGGACTCAGCCCAGTGCTGCTGCTTCTGTGTCACCATCTCCATCTTCAGTCACTCAGTGAGGCTGATTCTCCAAGGTGGCTGGAGTGGGGGTGGGAGGAGGGTGTGGATTTACGGATGGGGAAGCGTTAGATCTTCCTGCATCCCGAGTTCTTGCATTGCCAGGTATGTTCAAATAAATAATGCCCCCTCTCCTCCAATATATGTAGGTCTTTATCCTCACAACTTGTGAATGTCACCTTCCTTATATTCACCTTGTGAATGTCACTTCCCAGGTGGCACCAGTGGTAAAGAATCCACCTGCCAATGCAGGAGATGCAGGGTCCATCCCTGGGTCGGGAAGATCCCCTGGAGAAGGAAATGGCAACCTACTCCAGCATTCTTGCCGGGAAAATCCCGTAGGCAGAGGAGCCTGGTGGGCTACAGTCCACGGGGTCACAAAGAGTTGGACATGACTGAGCACATACTGACACACACTGTCATAATCCAGATGCGATTAAGTTAAATTTAGCCCAGATGTGGTTAAGGATCTCAAGGCAGGAAGATTATCTTGGATTATCCAGGTGGGCTCCAAACACTATCACATGTGTCCTTTGAAGAGGGAGGCAGAGGGAGATTTGACACACAGAGAAGAGGCAGCGACGTGACCGCGGAGATGAGAGATTGGATTGCTGCCGCCACAAGCCCGTGATTGCCACTGGAAGCTGGAAGAGGCAAGGAACGGAGTCTTTCCTTCCTTAGAGTCCCTGGAGGGAGAGCCAGTCTCCCCATTCCTTGATTTCAGCCCAGGGATACTGCGTTCAGAATTCTGGTTTCCAGAACCACAAGAGAATAAATTTCTGTTGTTTGAAGAGACCCAGTTAATGGCGACTTAATACGGCAGCCACAGGAAACTGATACACCCGCTTTGGGGGATGGCTCAGTAACACCTCCGGGTCTGCAGTCCTCTGACCTCTGCCGTTCGGGGGACCAAGAAGGGGTTCCTGTGGCCCCTGTGCCTGCAGCAGAAACTGAGGAGGAGGCTGAGCTGCACCAGCGTCGGTCTGAAAGGTTTTTTGATGTGGACCGTTTGTAACGTATTTATTGAATTTGTTACAATATAGTTTCTGTATTATATTTTGGTGTTTTGGCTGTGAGGCATGTAGGATCTTAGTTCCCCAACCAAGGATTGAACCTGTACCCCCTACACTGGAAGGCAAAGTCTTAACCACTGGACTGCCAGGGTAGTCCCTGAAAGAGGTTCCAGGAATCAGACACTGAAAATCAGACACTGAAAAACATACGTCCAGGAATCCTCACTGGGCACCTGCTATGTGGCAGACCAGCTGGGACCACGGATCTAACACGACTTGGAATTGGGTCTGGGTGTCCCTGAGACCAGGCTGTGGGCTGAGTTGCTGGGGTGCAGGGAACCCCAGGCCCATCCTACTGACCCTGCTCCGGGGTCAGGTGTGGGGGCAGGAAGGGCCTGGAGCCTGAAATCTGGATCTGAAAGCAGATGTCAGGAGTTGGCGTCCCAAGGAGGGTGTTTGGCTCATGTTTCTTGGGAAGTGGAGACAAGGGCGGTGGAGGAACGTGGCCGGGAGTCTTGCCTGATCTGGAAGGAAGTACACAGGGTCGAGCGTGGAGGTGCCAAGCCCCAGGAGGCCTGGTGGGCTCGCAGCCGAGGTGTGGGGCGCGGGCGCTGGACAACCCCAGGCAGGGGCTGCCGTGGAGCGCACCCGCCGCCTCTCCAGGGCCAGACGGGGCTCCCCGGAGCTGTGGTCTCAGGTCACTTTTGTGCCTGCTCCGTCCGCGGGGCGGGAGGGCGGTCCCTGGAGACGGAGCGGCCGCTGGGCCTCTCCACCACGGCCGGGCCTTGACCCTGGGCCTGCGGGTTTCTGGACCTTGGCCATCATGCGACACTCCAAGCTGGGGCGGGGAACGTGCGTGGCCTCTTCTCAGAGGCCGTCCGCGGGCCACGCCGGACCACGGACGAGAGGGCGGCCGTGATGGGGTCTTCGGCTATCTGGGGAGAAACAGACCTCGGGGAAGAGGGGGGCGGGTCTTAGGAACTCAGGAAGAGACAACCGGGAGGAGGTTAGTCAGGAAGCGGGGCTGGAGTACTGGTCAGCGCCCAGCAACTGGAACCTTCCAGCACGTTCCTGAAAGAGCGCGCCCTCTCCGGGAGAAGCCTCCTTCTGTTCAGCTGCTGAGGGAAGTGCTCCGAGTGAGCCATGGCGTGGCTCTAGGCCCTCTTTTCTCCTGCTTCAGCCTCTTCTGTAATGCCCGTCTGTCTCCTCTCCCCGCTCCTCCCGTCCTTTCTTGTCTCCGTGCGGCTCCTTGACCCTGCCTCTCTCTCTGTCGCCTGCTGTGTCCGCATCGATGCCACCTGTCCGCCCCCCCACAACACACACAACACACACACACACACACAGAGTCTGGCTTTATTTGGGTCACCTCGGCTAAGAGGCTCAGCCAGGACTTCACAGGAAGCACCTGTGCTCCGAAACGGCCCGAGCACATTTTTTTTTTTTCTGTTTTCTCATCTTGTACTTCCTCATTCACCCTTTCCTTTCTACAGATTCACTCACAGTGTCATCTGAGACTTTCTGGTCCCCTCACATATCTCCATCTATTTTTATCAGCAAACACCCAAACTTCTTTCTGGGGCCTCCCCGCCCCCACGCAGCCTGCAGAGAAGGCTCAGCTCCCCGGGGCCCCTGGGTGGGTCAGGAGGCTGCTGGGCGGTGGGTGGCAGGCAGAGAGGTCCGGCTCCTCACCTGGACTCCCGAGAGGCCCCTCAGACAGGAGGGAGCGACCGTCTCCCCTCATAGCCCCCGAGACTGCTCCCCCCTGAGGCCCAGGAACCCTTCTGGAAGCAGCAGAAGTCCCCACGTGGAGGCCGCAGAGTTCCCTGATACTCTGTGATATCACAGAGTTCCTGTGATACACACATAGAGATGCTCTGTGTGTATCACAGACCCTGTTTAGGATTTAGCACATGATTTAGAGTTGGGCGGCCAGAGGGGCAGCTGGGGTCCTGCTTCTATTCCTAGTGACCCCTGGCAGGTTACGTAATCCCCTCAGTGCCTTTAGTCTGGAAATCAGGCATTCTGTGTTGCTCTGCCTGCTGCACAAAGGGTCCTGTGCTGCGAGCTCCCTCTGAGGGTGACGGCCAAAGGCAAGGCGATGCTGAAGAGCACCTGCCGTGGCCGGTGTGGCAGGCCCTGTCCTGGGTGCCTTCGTGTGTGAGCTCACTCAGTCCTGCAGCAACCTGGGAAGGAGCTGCTGTTACCCTCTCTGTGTCACAGGTGAGGAAATATGGAGGCGCAGAGAGGTTAGGCTACCTGTCCAAGGTTGCACAGCTGGTAAGTGGCTGATTTGGGATTCACATTCAGCAGTCTGGCCCCCTAGACTCATACCCTCACGATTGTTTTCCTGATGGCCTGGAAACCCTCTCCCCTTCCTACACTGCCATGGTCCAGGAGGACAGTGTTGGCACCTCTCTCACTCGGTACCACATCCGGTGCCTAGTGGGAGGGGCCTGGTTTGCAGAAGTGGTTGTTCAGGTCTGGAGCACATGGGGCCAGGCCCACCTCAGTTTCCCGAGGGCGGCGCGGTCACTGGACGGAAGGGAGGGCCTGCTCCAGGGCTGCGGTGACCATCTGTGTTTTTGCAGCGCGGTCTCTTCAGGCTTTGTTACCACAATACGTTTATTTTCGGAGAATTACTATTCCCAGCTTGGCACCGCAGGCCTCTTATTTGTCAGCCGAGTTCTTTCTGGTTTCTTTTGAAGTGTGTTGTGTGCCAACTCCACCGCTGCTATCTTTGTTTCTTTTCTAAAATCAGCGCCCGAGTGGGCAGCCCTGTGTATTCACTCGCTTCTTCAACAAACACAGCTTCCGTGTAAGGACACTGTGCTGATTGCTCTGGGGACATCAAAGATGAAGTCGGTGTGGCCTTTGCCCTCCAAAATCTTCCAGTCCACGAGTGACAAATAGCACGGAGGTGGCTGTAGTGGCACATGGATGATGCTGTATGAGTGTTCCCACCAAAGTCATGGCAGGACTTCAGAGAGCTCTCAGGGAGGCCTTTCTAGAGGAGATGGTGGATAAATCAGCTATAGCGCAGAGATCCCCAAACAGTAGTCTGTCTCAGGTCCATCTTCAGATACAATTTCGTTTCCCTGTCCCATAGCAGTGCAGATGCACATGGTGCCAGGCTGGTGGGATGGCTCAACCTTGCAGGGTCATTCAGGGACCAGTTGTGCTCTATCCCGTTTCATTTCTTTGCTCCACCATCATCTACTGTCTTTAGCTGCAGGGTTGACGCTTGGTCATGGCTGCATCGATTTCTCTCCTCGTGGCAAGGGCAGAGAGATGGTGGAGGAACGCAGAGATGCTTTGAGACACAGCTCCAGAGTGGCTCACCTATCCTGTTGGCCAGAACTTGGCCTTTGGCCATATCTACTTACAAAGGAGGCTGGGAAATGTAGTCTATAGCCAAGTGGCCAAGTGTCCAGCCTAAAGTTCATTGTGGAAGAAAGGGATAACAGGGAGATTGTTATCTCTATTTCAATGACTTGGGCCTGGGCATATGGACAGGGTATTGTTGGGAAGGAATAGAGGGGGAGGGCATTCCAGGTGGAGAAAATGGCAGAGATGTGGGAAGATGCATGGTGGATCTGGAGAAAGGAGAGCTGCAGCCTCCCTGGGGTGTAGGATTTATGTAGAGGAGGCTGTGACCCACGTTTGCATAGAGACGGAGCAGCCTTCATCTCTTTAATAGGCTGCTCAGCCTTCACGTAGACTGTGATCCTTGTCATCTGCTATCCAAAAACAAATCTTTAATCAACCACACAGGATGTGCGCATCATCGGCCTTACTCAGGAAATTTGATCTTGAACCGATAGCGATCTAGATTCTATCACAAGCTTTGCTCCCCTGGGGTATGCTGCTTTCAACAGTGATTCTTGTGTCAAATGCTGGCCACCATTTAATGCAAGTTCTGTAGAGGACTCTGTTAGCCCAGTCACCTAGCAAAAGACCTTCACTGTGCTGGAGCTTGTGTTAAGCCCTTGGAAGAAATGGCCACATGAAGAACACTTTGGAATGTTTCAATAAAACATTAAGGCTGTTGCTTATTATTTTGTTCATTGAATAATATGGTATTTTACTTTATATAACAGTCAACCAATTACATGTCAATTATATATCAGTAAAGCTGGGGAAAAAGCTTTAAAAATTTTGGATGCATTTATAGAGATGCTATAATGGAGCATATATGGAGAAGGAAATGGCAACCCACTCCAGTATTCTTGCCTGGAGAATCCCAGGGACAGAGGAGCCTAGTGGGCTGCCGTCTATGGGGTCGCACAGAGTCGGACACGACTGAAGCGACATAGCAGCAGCAGCAGCAGCATAGAGATGCTATGTGTGTATCACAGACCCTGTTTAGGATTTTTCATTAAGCTCTCACATTGGTTTTTGGATTCAGAATACACATTTTGTATAATAATGTTACTGCTTTAGCTCATACCTTGTTTATCTTTTTGTCTTTTCCAAAACGACCATGTTGTCTTTCAGAATTTTCACAATTTCTGTTGGATTTTTGTGTGATTTACTAAACAAAGGAATTTTCTCATGCATAGAAATTTCCTTCTGCAATATGGAGTGCTAAAAACAAACAAACAAAAAACATGAATAAAAAGAGTCAACCAGATACATCTCTTATTATCAAGCTGCTCTGTCCTTGCCATTCAACAAATGTTGATTGAGGCACTATTGGCAGGCACTGTGGAAGGTGCTGGAAATACAGAGAGAAGAGGCACAGACCCAGACTTCAAGGAGCTCACAGTCTGGGGCAGGGCGTTGGGGGGCGTGGAGTGTGGGGCGGGTAGGTAAGTAACAGGCACTTATGATGTAGGTGCTATGAGAGACATAGGGCAAGATGCTATGGGGGCTGGAAGGGGGAAGACAAAGCTTTCTGAAGGACCTGAGTCTTGAAGGTTGAGAAAGGGTTAATAATGTGAGGAAGGAATAAAAGAATTTCCTGTTCCCAGGAAAGCGAGCAGGATGTGCAAAGGCACGGAGAAACGAGAGGGGCTGGGCCAGCGTGGTTGGGGAACTCCAGCAGCTGCACAGGGCTCTGGTTTAGGGGCCGTAGGAGCGTGGCTGGAGGGTAGTTGGTCACGCGGTGGACCTCGCAGCCACCCTGGGGAGGGTGGTTTTTGGCCTAAAAGACCTGTGCAGCCCCGGCACGTGATTAGATATGCATTTAAAACATGTCAGCCTTGGCACTTCCTGGCGGTCCAGTGGTTCGGACTCCACTTCCACAGCTGGGGGCATGCCTGGCTTTGATTCGTGGTGGGGAGCTAAGATTCCGCATGCTTTGCACCACAGCCAAAGGAAAAAAAAAATCCATCTTGTGAACATACACTGTGCAGGGAAGGGACCAAAAAGGGAAGCAGTTTCATTGTTTCAGCTGAGAAATGATGTGACTTTATGTGAGGACACGGTGGACACAGAGCTCAAGAGAGATTCGAGGCACGTGAAGGGGAATGACCCATGACACTTGCTGGCTGACTTGGGGATAAAGGAGAGACACCTGTCAGGTGTCAGGTTGGGTGGCTACTCACGCAGTTGAAGACCCAGGACGAGGAGCAGGTGAGGAGTGGGGCAGGCAGAGTCTGACCATGGAAACGCTGAGATACGGGTCAGCGGGAGGAGGAGAGACTTAGGCGTTACCAACGTGCAGGCGCTGGTTGAAGGCAGGAGTGTGTACAGACCTGGTGAGCCTGCAGTCGTGCACCCGCTGTGCAGTCAGCTACTTGCACTCAGTTAAAAAAATAAAAACGTTGATGGAAGCCCTCCTGCGGGCCTGGAACCTGCACACTTACTCGTTCAGCCCATCTGGCCTGTGAAGGAGGAGATAACACCTGGTCTGACTGGAGAAAGGAGTTAAGTGGCTCAGCTGGGAAAGAATTCACCTGCCATGTGGGAGACCTGGGTTTGATCCCTGGGTTGGGATGATCCCCTGGAGAAGGGAACGGCTACCCACTCCAGTATTCCGGCCTGGAGAATCCCATGGACTGTAGAGCCACGGGGTCACAAAGAGTCAGACACGACTGAGTGACTTTCTTTCATTCACTCAGGTATCATTATCAGCCTGGTTTTACAGTGAGGTTCGGGGGAGTGAAACGAGGTCAGCCTGCACGCAGGGCGGTAGAGGGGGATTCGGAGCAGGTCATTGGTGGCCTGATCTTCACCGCAACTGCCTTTCATGATGTGGGTGACCTTTGAGCCGGAGATGCTTAGATGGGGCGGAGCATGATGGTCACGGGGGTGGCATGAGTCAGGGGCAGGAGGGCAACCTGCACACGGCCTTGACCCACACTCATATACTGGGTTCTGCATCTGGTACACCTGGGGGAGACCCGGCTTCATGATTTCCTGCGGACATTCGGAGAGGGCCTGGCACACATTCTACCATTCTTGTTGGAGCGGCAGGCTCCCTACCTCTCTCAGTCCTCTGCATCCCCTGCTGGATGGGCACATGTGTCCCTGGGGAGAGGAGAGGCTCAGCAGCATCAGGCTTTGAAAGGTGTGAGCAAGGGTGTGGGAGGTGGGGCACAAAGGCACGAAGCGGTACTTCATTACCAACACTGATTTAGTACAAGTCTGGGGGAGTGGGCTGAAGGCATGCTCCTTCCCGCCTCCAAATAGGTCCAGGTCCCAGCTACCAATAAGGGGGTCCCAACCACTGGGTTTTGGCAGATGGTATTGTTAAGAAGCTTGAGATGAGGTCATCCTGGATTCGGGATGGGTTCAGTTCACTTCAGTCGCTCAGTCATGTCTGACCATTTGTGACCCCATGAACTGCAGCACGCCAGGCCTCCCTGTCCATCACCAGCTCCCAGAGCTTGCTCAAACTCATGTCCATTGAGTCAGTGATGCCATCCAGCCATCTTGACCTCTGTCATCCCCTTCTCCTCCTGCCTTCAATCTTTCCCAGCATCAGGGTCTTTTCAAATGAGTCAGTTCTTCGCATCAGGTGGCCAAAGCATTGGAGTTTCAGCTTCGGCATCAATCCTTCCAGTGAATATTCAGGACTGAATTCCTTTAGGATGGACTGGGTGGATCTCCTTGTAGTCCACGGGGGGGTACTCAATGCCATGACTTGTGTCCTTATGAAAGAAAAGAGCGGGCGGTCTGACGACCTGGAGGAAGGCACTGAGGGGCTAGGAGCAGAGACTGGAGTGATGCTTCCATGAGCTATGGGACACCTGAGCTCCCAGCAGCCGGAAGAGGCAGGAAGGATTCTCCCAACAGCCTTTGGAGAGAGCACAGTCCTACCAATGTCTTGATTTTGACCCAATCAGTGAGACTGATTTCAGAGTTCTGGCCTCCAGAAGGCTGAGAGAATAAATTTCTGTAGTTGTAAGCCACCGAGCTTTTGCTGGTTGGTTGTGGGAGTCCCAGGAAGCTAATGCATCTGGTGAACCAGGCCAGCTGCCTGGGCCCTAGGCAGACAATACTAATCATTCTCAGTTTTCTTCCCCAGGGAGACTGATACCACCTCCAGGGTGACCTCAGGGCCCTCCAGGCAGCTGCTGCCCTCTGGCTGGGGCTTGACAAGCTGGATGAAACCCACTGGCGGCATGGATCCCAAGCCTACCGCTGGGCATGGTGCTGGCAGTTCAGGAAAGTGGCCCAGAGTTTTGGCTTATGTGTGAGTGTGGAGGATGTGGGCATTTCCCTTTTGGAGCACTTACAGCTCTTGTCAGCCTCTGAACATCCGGGAGATGGTTATGGACAGGGAAGCCTGGCGTGCTGCAGTCCACGGGGTTGCAAAGATTCAGACACGACTGAGCGACTGCACTGACTGAACATCTGTCTGCTCAGGCCCACCTGGACTCTGCTTGCCAGCTGGGTCTCTTCCAGCTCCCCAGCAGCCGCTCTGCAGACAGCAGCCCGGAGCTGTGGCTTCACCCCCGCAGGGTGATTAAATCAGCCGCAAAGCATTAAGCAGTGAAAACCACCACTTGAGCCAACGTGATAGTGCCGGAAAATGCATGAGTGCCTAACTTTAAAGGCTGTGCATTCCTAAGGGGGCCTCCTTAACTCTTTCTGGAGTATGGAAAAAGACTGCACTGAGGAGGTGTGAGCTGGGAACCCGAGCCTGAAGGAGTGCAGATGGTCCAGGTGTGGAGGGAGAGAGAAGTCATTCAGGCTGCGGCCGCCCCACCCTCCCCTCCACGGGCATTTCTTAGCCTTCTGCCAAGGCTGACTGCTCACCCGGGACCCTGTTTTCTACTTTCCTTCCTTCCTTCTTCCCTTCCCCCATCTTTTTTCTTTTTTCATCCTCTCCCTCCAATTACTTGCATCAGAATCATTGCCTATACTCATAGACTCCCGGGCTGCACCCCAGTCCAGAGTTAAAGGCTCTGAGGATGCAGGACCTAGGTACCTGCATGTTTAACACCTTCCCCAGGGCTTCCCTGGTGGCGCCGATGGTAAAGCGTCTGCCTGAAATGTGGGAGACCTGGGTTCGATCCCTGGGTCGGGAAGATCCCCTGGAGAAGGAAACGGCAACTCACTCTAGTATTCTTGCCTGGAAAATTCCATGGATGGAGGAGCCTTGTTGGCCACAGTCCATGGGGTTGCAAAGAGTTGGACATGACTTCACTTTTCACTTTCACCAGGTGATTCTGAAGCACCATCAACTGGGAATGATTGACCTAAAAGTGCTCCCAACACAGCCCACCATGGCTGGCCTGATGCAGAGCAGGTGAGTGTGCTTCAGGGCGGAGCCTCATTCTCAACTTGAAAAACTGGTTTCCACAAGGAGCCTGCTTGGCTCAGAACCATCCTGCACTGTGGGCGGGTTCGGGCAAGCTGAGCCCAGGGGTGCGGCATGTGGGGATGGTTTTGGATTTGGTGAGAATGGCTTCACTACTCATTAGCAGCTCAACGGTCTTAAGCAAACTATTTTCTCATCTGTAAAGTGGGGCAACAATAGGACCAATTTTGGTGGGTTGTTGAGAGGGTCACGTGAGGGCCAATAACCACAGGATCGTTCCAAAAGCAGAGATTTTGGTTGTTTATGCTTTGTTTTTAAATAAGGGTGATAAAACAAACATATCGTACCCAAAAAGGAGGAAGTCTGATTGAAATCTTTATTGAAGCTTAGCTTTTTTGATCAAAGTGGTAAGAATAGGGTCAAGTATGCTTGAAGATCAGCAGTGATTCTCAGTAGATTAAGCATCAGAGCCACCGTGTTCAAAACATCAGTCCACCCTGGTTCCGCCAGCTGCCACACCACCCCCACCCCCATTACAGTGACTCTCTAGGAGGTATCTGCATTAAAAAAGAAAAAAAGGGAAAACCTGCTTTCCTATGATAAGAATGGCCTGGAGGTCCTTGTAGAAACATCTTCCCTGACTTCTGGAGATTCTGCTTTAGGGGGTTGTGGGTGGGTTCTGGAACTTATTTTTAAACAAGTGTTTCTTTTTTTTTAATTGAAGTATATTTGGTTTCAGTTCAGTTCAGTCGCTCAGTCGTGTCCGACTGTTTGCGACCCCATGAACTGCAGCATGCCAGGCCTCCCTGTCCATCACCAACTCCCGGAGTCCACCCAAACCCATGTCCAGGGTCCCTGGGAAAGAGGCACCATGGCCATGGGTCTGGGCAGCTGTTGTTGGCAGCATGGCTAAATCCCTCCAGATGGGGTTAATAGAAGGAAGAGGGGTATGAGTTTCAGGACAGCGGCCATGGCTACCAGTTTCCACAAAACCTGTCAGGCCCTGTCTGATCCTTGACCTCTGCTAGCTGCCCCTCCTCACGGCTGGAAGCCGCACAACCCATCCCACCTGAGTCCTCTGCCACGTCTCACCCTGGGCAGGGTTGGGGTGGGGAAGGCTCGAGGCAACATCAGCTCAAGAGTGTGTGTCAACAGCAAGAACAACAGCAAGCATTCCTGGCTGCAAATCCAGCCAACCCTGTGCTAAATCCCTGAAACTGCCTTCTGGACTTTGTCCTGAGTCTGCAAAGTGACTGGGTTAACAGGTGACTGCAGGAGTGCCCAGCTCCTGCGCCAAGTCGTCCCCGGGAATGCAGCTCCCCTTCTTAGGTGCGGCCCTGCCTTTCACTCAGGGACAAGTCTCTCTTCAGGCTTTGGCCCTGTGGCTGCCCCTTTATAATGAACAGTTCCAAGTTCCTATCCCGCTGCCATTCCTCCCAGGGCCTCCCTCAGGTTAGTTTTGCACAGGCCTTCTTCACACACAAAAAACTGAAGCCATCTTGATAAACAGCCCAAAGTCACATAGCTTTATGGCTGAACCAGAGGCCAACCACACGGTTCTAACTCTGGCTGCACACTGCAAGTGTGAAGAAGTCTGCCTTCTTCAGAGGCCTGGCAGGCTTTGTTTTTTGTTGTTTAATCAGGCTGCCTCCTACCAAACGGCCCTCTTCAAGAACCACACACTTGCCCAGCATTTACATTTGCAACCCTGTTTGAGGGTCAGCCCTTCATAATAGCAGCATAGAGTCCTCTGAAGTTAATACAGAAGTTGGGCTAGAAACACAGACAGTACTGGGCTAAAGCAGTAGAGGAAACAAAGTGGGAAACAGGGGCCCCACCATAGTTCAGTTCAGTTGTGTCTGACTCTTTGTGACCCCATAGACTGCAGCGCGCCAGGCCTCCCTGTCCATCACCAACTTCCGGAGTTTACTCAAACTCGTGTCCATTGAGCCGGTGATGCCATCCAGCCATCTCATCCTCTGTCGTCCCCTTCTCCTCCCACCTTCAATCCTTCCCCGCATCAGAGTCTTTTCCAATGAGTCAGTTCTTCGCATCAGGTGGCCAAAGTATTGGAGTTTCAGCTTCAGCATCAGTCCTTCCAATAAATATTCAGGACAGATCTCCTTTAGGATGGACTGGTTGAATCTCCTTGCAGTCCAAGGGACTCTCAAGGGTCTTCTCCAACACCGATCTCAGGACCTCTCAGCTGAGGGCTCTGTGTCCGCCCCCCGCCCCGCTGCCTGCTCCCATGGTGCTAGGCAACCCGCCCCTGACACGGAGCCTTCTGCCCTCCCCACCCTGGCCTGGCTTCCTGCCCATCTGTCTACCAGCAGGAGGGCTGCAGGAAGGAAGCCCAGCCTCCCCCAACAAGTTCAGCAGGACATGGGCTAAATGCTCCTGAAAAAATGGGAGCCTGGCTAGGCCCCTGGCTCCCACTATTGACCTCTGTCGTTAGTACAGGCTGTCTTGAGATTCAGCCCACAAGCTCTGACCTGAGGCCTCCCAATTCCTCACTGTGGGCTCCTCAGACCTCTCAGCTTTGCCTTTTAGAAACCCTGTTCCATCCCACAAGGCTTGTGGCTCTTGTCCGGATCTTCCTCTTCTCACTTCAGCTAAGGAAGGACATAACTGCGCCCCTCTGAGGGAGGCTGTTTGCTCTCACACCTACAAGTCTCTAACTTGGCTTTAGTGTACCTCACTCTAGAAGAGAGTGCCTGCTGGCCTCGTAAGGACACACTGACCCCCTAGCCAACCATGCCTTGCTTCCAGCCCTCACTTCTAAGCTCTATGAACCTACTTTTGCCAGAATCCCTGGGGCAGGCGGCTCCTCTGCTGTGAGACACTGCACTCTTCCCGCCCCGGGACTGTTGCCCCCTGAACAAAGGACCTCACGCTCATTACCAGATTGCTTTGTTACTGACGTTCAACAGTGTCTTGGGGATGCCGGTTCTCCAGCCTTCCTCCCAGGCCCCTCTGCTCTCTCATGGGCCATGTTCCCCACCGAGCTCCTTCACACTCAGGGGTTCACTGCACCGCTCCCTGCATTCCAGCAGGGCTGGGATGAAAGAAGTTTGAAGAAAGCTAAGTTCACCCAGTTCTCAGGCATGTTTGGGCCCGTCCAGGAGTCCAGTAGACAGACTTGCCAGGTCTATTTATAAGGGAACCAGGGGGGTCTCCTGCAAAGGACCCAGAAATTTTTTCATTCCCGCATCACAATCAACCAACAAATCCACCTCAACACGCAGTCGTGAGCATTCTTATAGGCACTGGGCGGGGGAGGGAGGTCAGAGGGAACTTAACTAAACAGATAAAATTTTGGTCTCTGTGGAAACACACATAAACAAGATCAACAAGTAAGCTATGATGTGAGAAACACTGAGGAAAAAAATTAAGCAGGTGTGGAGGTAAATGTGTGTGTGTGTGTGTGTACAGGTGCTGACATCTGAGATGGTGTCATCACTGAGACTGAGAGCAAAGACTGGAGAGGGGGTGGGTGGCCATGTGCAGGGAGAATATTCCAGGCTGAGGGAACAGCAAGTGCAGAGGGCCTGAGAGGACAGCAAAGGTCCTTTGCCCAAGGACTGGAGGGGCCACGGGAGTAAGGACAAGCAGCCCAGAGTCAAGGTCAGAGCATCACCGGGGTTTGTGGGGGGTGGTGGTCATGTTAAGGCTGAGACCACAGGGCTTTGGGAGGATTTGGGTTTTCCTCTGAGGTGGGAGGACGAGGTTTCAGCAGAGCACTGCCTGGTGGATGATTTACTCAGGCTACTGTGTTAAGACTGGGCTGAAGGGTAGAAACAGGAGGATCGGTTGGGAGGCTGTGGCAATAACCCAGGCAAGAGATAGTGGTGGCTGAGTCTGGGCTGGGGACACTGGAGGTGATGAGAAGTGGTTAGAATCTTCCTGGGAGTTGAGGGTCGTGCCATCAGAATGATAATGCTTGGGCCCACCGGCTGGATAATCCAGACTCTGGGTACCGATCCTTGTCTTGGATCGTGTCTTCAGATTGCCCAGTCTCGGTAGACTAGAGGTTTTGCTTTCCCCTGAAACAAATTGATATTCTCCGAGTCAGTCATTATGGAAAGACGCTAATATGGGGCAGGATTGGAGGCAGGTTTGGACTGGGGCTAGGGTGTCCATGGGGCTTGCTTCTGCAGGTGTGGAGGTGCTCGGGACATTCCTGGTGATGGTGGGGTGATGGTAGTGGTGGTGGTGGGGCTGAGTTAGCCCTGCTCTAGTCGGGGCCTGGCCTGCTGTGGGTTTTGTTGGTTTTCATCTTTACCTGCTTGTGGAACATGTATTCTTTCAATGCAGACATCGATGCCGTTGCCAGAGGGCCTTGGCCCCAGTGGGTCAGAGCTGGAGCCGTGATTCTTGGGTGGGCATCGGGACCCAGGCATGGGTCTGAGTCTGGGTGGTCGCTGGTGGGCAGGAACGAGGAGGGGAGAGCCATGGAAACCGCGGGGCCGCAGAGGTCTAGCTCAAGAAGTGAGTTGGCATGAGTGAGCAAGCTCAAGCGTTCCTGGACTGTGTCTGAGAGGAGCTGGAATCCCCCAGGAGGCGGGGAGACGCAGGCCAAGAAGGCCGTCCTGGTGACTCACTGTCACGCTCCTTTTCACTCCACACTCCTGCTGCCTGGGAAGCGTGCCTTCTAGTCAGCTGACTCCTGGGTCTCCCCAGGCCAGCCTGCTCTCCGGTACCCACACCTCGGGGCACCCTGGCTTCTGGCATCCGAGCTCTCAGACCCAGCATGTCCTCCCTTGCTACCCCCTCTCCCTCCTGTTCTCAGTCTCTGGGGCAATGACCCCCTACCCCCCAGCCAGCCGCCCCACCAGAGCCTGCAGGGCAGCCCAGTTCCCGCCACACCCAATTAATTATAGACCCCTAGTGTCACCTCCTGAACACCACTCGACCCCCGTGCCTTTCTTTCCGCCCTCGCAGCAGTCCTGGCCACAGTTCTGGGGGGGCCCTGACAGGTCTCTCTCTCGGTCATGTCCTCCTCACCCCGGGGTCCCCAGAGTGCCTGCGGAGTCGGGTCTCCATCCTGCTCTCCCTGGGTCTGTGGCTGCCCCCCACCCTGGGGACTGCAGGGCACACGAGGCCTGGCCACCTGTCCAGCCTCTCTGAGCACTGTGGGGGTGGGGAGGGTGGAGTCTGTGCCCAGCATCATCTTCTCCTTGGGCTATGCCCAGCGTCTAAACAAGGAGGAATTTCCGCCTCCCTGTAGCCCTTGTAGCTCAGTAGGTAAAGAATCCACCTGCAGCACAGGATGCTCGGGTTTGATTCCTGGGTTGGGAAGATCGCCTGGAGGAGGGCATGGCAACCCACTCCAGTGTTCTTGCCTGGAGAATCCCATGGACAGAGGAGCCTGGTGGGCTACAGTCCATGGGGTTGCAAGGAGTCGGACATGACTGAGCGACTACACTTTCACTTAAGGGAACCGTAAGGAAGGAAGAAGCAGTCCCCACCCCTCCCGCTGCCACCCTGCCGACCCTGTTCTCCTGGGGCTGGAGGGGGCTCTTTGTGACCCAGGAGGAAGAACCTGGCACCCTCAGCTGGGTGTCTCCCTATTTGTCCTGCAGAAACGTGTATTCAGTGCATTTGCCAGTGTTTATTGACTAGGTTGGGGGGTAAGCCTGTGGTTTTAGGTAGTAAGAATCCAGTTTAGGGGGGAATCCTTAGAAGGCCCACTCCCTCTAGAGTACTATTTATTATTCCCCTAAGTGAAGTGAAAGTCCCTAAGTTGTGTCTGACTCTTTGCGACCCCACGGACTCTAGCCCCCCAGACTCCTCTGTCCATGGGGATTCTCCAGGCAGGAATACTGGAGTGGGTTGCTGTTCCCTTCTCCAGATGATCTTCCCAGCCCAGGGATTGAACCCAGATCTCCCGCACCAAGGGCAGATTCTTGACCATCTGAAACACCAGCGATGCCCATTATTCCCCTAAAACCCTAGCCAAACCAGGGTTTTTCACACCTCCGTGCTTCAGCTTCTGCTCTTCCCTCCCTGAAACGGCTCATCCTTCTTTGCAAATTCCTCTCTTGTTCCCAGGCTCCCTCAGGCTCTGCATCAGTCATGGGGTCTCCCCATCCCGCTCCTGCCCTCCAGTGCTCCTTCCCCAGGTGCCCCCCCCACCCCGCCCCTCCACGGGTGCCTTCTTCTAGTCTCCCAAGTACCTAATTCTACTGCAGTGTTTGTGCCTAATCCATTCCCTTGCTTCCTTTTCATTTTTGTATCCCTTGCTCCCGGCACAGAGTCTGGCCTACAGTATTTTGCTTGGTACAAGTCTGCTGAAGGTAATTCAGTTCAACATAGTGTATTCCACGTATATGATGTTCTAGGCACTATAAGGCAAGCATTGGGATACAAGATGAATTGGGGACCCTTTAAAGGTGTGCAGTCTACTGGAAAAGGGCACACTCTTGCAATTAAGTCATTATCAAGTGATATGGTAAGTCTTACATTAAGTCTATGAAGAATGCAGCTCCTGGGTAGAGAAGTATTGGATCTGGAGTAAAGACTGGGTTTAAATCTGCCAACTGAAAACGGCCACTTGCCATCTGCCTCTACAAAGACGAAGTCACTAGCCACTGTGTTCTCTGACTTTTAACACACCCTAAATGGCAACCCACTCCAGTGCTCTTGCCTGGAAAATTCCGTGGATGGAGGAGCCTGGTAGGCTACAGTCCATGGGATCGCAAAGAGTCGGACACGACTGAGCAACTTCACAAGAAGAGTTTAGGGTGGAGATTAGGAATGAGATGCTCTCTGCTTTGGGAAATACTGGCAGAACAATTCAGATAGATATTTTCAGAAGATTTTATGAACCCTAAAACTTGCATCTTCTCATATCTAGAGAAGCATTAAAATCATTCATAGAGACATCTGCTCCTCGTGACAGCAAGTTTCTGCCGAAATGTGTGCTTAATCGCATGTATACTCCCTTCACCAAAATCACGTATATACTGACCCCACCACTGCCTCTTTGGAGCAGTTCCTCTGAGATATTTGAGATGCTATCTCTCAGGCTGTAGTCCTCATTTTGCCCCAAATAAAACTTAACTCACAAATCTCACATGGTGCATAATATTTTCAGTCAACAAATTCTAGCCCCATAACCCACTAGTCTCTGTTTTCATAGTTGTAAAATGGGAATAATAGTACCTATCTCCATAGGTGAAGGATAAAATGAGACGATACAAGTCAAAACATCCTGCATAGTTCCTGAGTTTCCCCAGGTGGCTCAGTGGTAAAGAATCTGCCTACTCATGTAGGAGACACAGGAGATGCGGGTTTGACCCCTGGGTTGGGAAAATCCCCTGGTGTAGGAAATGGCAAACCACTCCCATATTCTTGCCTGGAAATTTCCATGGACAGAAGAACCTGATGGGCTGCAGTCCATGGGGTTGCAGAGAGTCAGACGCAACTGAACATGTGTGTGCACACACACACAGTTACTGGGCACAGGATATACATCCAGTTAACATTTGTAGAATTGTCCCTGCTGCTAGAAGCTTTACTTTTGCCTGGGGCTGTTGTGCAGACTTTGCAGAGGGGTGACACTGGCACTAGATTCAGAGAAATGAAGAGTGAAAGCTGCTCAGTTGCGACCCCATGGACTATACAGTCCGTGGAATTCTCCAGGCCAGAATACGGGAGTGGGTAGCCGTTCCCTTCTCCAGGGGATCTTCCCAACCCAGGGATCGAAGCCAGGTCTCCCGCATTGCAGGTGGATTCTTTACCAGCTGAGCCATCAAGAGGGAGTCTGTAAACTGCATTTCTGGACAGAGGTCTTGGAGCTTGGGGTTGTGACCCGGGGATGCCGAGGCAAGGCAGCTTCTCGAGGAGCTGCAGGAGCCGGGAGATCTGTGGGCATGCGTCCCCCGCCCACCCCAGAACTGCTAAGCTGGGCCCAGGCCCAAAGGGCCCTGTTTTGTCCTAGGGAGTGGGAGCTTGCTGCAGAAGGACAGGCCCCGACAAGCCCTAGGTGCTGGGGCTTGCACCCTGCTGTTTCCTGGGAGCAGCTCACAGCCCTGCCGGCCCCTCCTCATCCTCCCATCTCTTCAGGGAGACCCAGGGAATCTCAGCCCAGATTTCTAGAGTGACTGTCAGCTGGGGGTCAAGATGCTTCTTCCTTGGGGCTTTGGTTTAAGTGCAGCCTCTGAAGCAGAAAATTCCTGCTTCAAGTGGCAGATCTAGAGGTCAAGCAGCCTCCAGAGAAATCCTAGTCCTTGGAGTCCATCCTAAAGGAAATCAGTCCTGAATATTCATTAGAAGGACTGATGCTGAAGCTGAAACTCCAATACTTTGGCCACCTGATGCGAAGAACTGGCTCACTAGAAAAGACCCTGGTGCTGGGAAAGATTGAAGGCAGGAGAAGGGGACGACAGAGAAGGAAATGGTTGGATGGCACCACTGACTCGATGGACATGACTTTGAGTAAACTCTGGGAGTTGGTGATGGACAGGGAGACCTGGCGTGCTGCAGTCCATGGGGTCACAAAGAGTCAGACACGACTGAGTGAGTGAACTGAACTGAACTAAGTTTATAATCTTGGGCCTGTAGTCTGACCTCTTTAAGCCTAGCTCCTTCCTCTATGAAATGGGGATAGCAATTCCAAGCCCCAGGGCTGCTACGAGGATTAAGTAAGGGAAGTTGTGCTTTCTTACTTGGTGCAATGAAGACTTTTGTACTTGGCATTAATTATGCAAGGTGCTGTGGGGAAGGTTACAGAAAGGACCTGGATACTCACTCAGATAATCACGATGGTGTGATCACTCATCTAGAGCCAGACATCCTGGAATGTGAACTCAAGTGGGCCTTAGAAAGCATCACTACGAACAAGGCTAGTGGAGGTGATGGAATTCCAGCTGAGCTATTTCAAATCCTGAAAGATGATGCTGTGAAAGTGCTGCATTCAATATGCCAGCAGTGGAAAACTAAGCAGTGGCCACAGGACTGGAAAAGGTCAGTTTTCATTCCAATTCCAAAGAAAGGCAATGCCAAAGAATGCTCAAACTACCGCACAATTGCACTCATCTCACACGCTAGTAAAGTAATGCTCAAAATTCTCCAAGCCAGGCTTCAGCAATACGTGACCCAGGAACTTCCAGATGTTCAAGCTGGTTTTAGAAAAGGCAGAGGAACCAGAGATCAAATTGCCAACATCCGCTGGATCATGGAAAAAGCAAGAGAGTTCCAGAAAAACATTAATTTCTGCTTTATTGACTATGCCAAAGCCTTTGACTGTGTGGATCACCATAAACTGTGGAAAGTTCTGAAAGAGATGGGAATACCAGACCACCTGACCTGCCTCTTGAGAAATCTGTATGCAGGTCAGGAAGCAACAGTTAGAACTGGACATGGAACAACATACTGGTTCCAAATAGGGAAAGGAGTACGTCAGGGCTGTATATTGTCACCCTGCTTATTTAAGTTCTAGGCAGAATACATCATGAGAAACGCTGGGCTGGAAGAAACACAAGCTGGAATCAAGATTGCCGGGAGAAATATCAATCACCTCAGATATGCAGATGACACCACCCTTATGGCAGAAAGTGAAGAGGAACTCAAAAGCCTCTTGATGAAAGTGAAAGAGGAGAATGAAAAAGTTGGCTTAAAGCTCAACATTCAGAAAACGAAGATCATGGCATCTGGTCCCATCACTTCATGGGAAATAGATGGGGAAACAGTGGAAACAGTGTCAGACTTTATTTTTGGGGGCTCCAAAATCACTGCAGATGGTGATTGCAGCCATGAAATTAAAAGACGCTTACTCCTTGGAAGAAAAGTTATGACCAACCTAGACAGCATATTCAAAACCAGAGACATTACTTTGCCGACTAATGTCCGTCTAGTCAAGGCTTTGGTTTTTCCAGTGGTCGTGTATGGATGTGAGAGTTGGACTGTGAAGAAGGCTGAGTGCTGAAGAATTGATGCTTTTGAACTGTGGTGTTGGAGAAGACTCTTGAGAGTCCCTTGGACTGCAAGGAGATCCAACCAGTCCATTCTGAAGGAGATCAGCCCTGGGTGTTCTTCGGAAGGAATGATGCTAAAGCTGAAACTCCAGTACTTTGGCCACCTCATGCGAAGAGTTGTCTCATTGGAAAAGATTCTGATGGTGGGAGGGATTGAGGGCAGGATGAGAAGGGGACGACAGAGGATGAGATGGCTGGATGGCATCACTGACTCAATGTGCGTGAATCTGAGTGAACTCCAGGAGTTGATGATGGAAAGGGAGGCCTGGCGTGCTGCCATTCATGGGGTCGCAAAGAGTCGGACATGACTGAGCGACTGAACTGACTGACTCACTCGGATCCAGTCAATCACAGGGTCCTAGAGAATCCACTGCTTCTCCAACTTTCCTGTTCAAGTCATCCAGGGATCTATAAAAGGCAGATTTTGATCCAGTGGGCCTGGGGTGGGAGCTGCGAACCTGCCTTTCTAACAAGCTCTTTGGTGATGCCACTCCATCCTCCAGGGCCAGGACAAGGCACATACCTTCACCTCTGCAGGGCCCTGGCCGCTCTCCTGACGTTCCTGACACTTCCAGCCTTCACCAGCTCCTTGCAGGCTGTTCACTGGTCGGATGAATCTTCCTGAAATAGAGGAAGAAATTTCTGATGTACAGCCAAGAACCATCACAGGAGCTGCTGCTTTCGTGGGAGAGAGGAGGGAGGGCATAGTCGTCTCAAGAAAGGACGGCTTTTAAGTCAGCAAAATGTCCCAGAGGCTGCTTGGCATGTGGGAGGTGAGTCACCCAGGGCTTATTTGAAAGAAGACTGTGAGGGGGATGAGGCTTGGCAAGAAAGGAGGCTGCTCCAGATAACCACCTCCCTTGGGTGGGGGATGCTTGCTGTCAGGCTCCTCCCTGGACTCAGTTTCTCTGTTGCGAAGGGGCTTGGCAGGTGCCCGGAAGCCCTGGCTGATGGCAGTAAGGAGTGCCTGCTTGGGAAGGAGACCAGATGAGGGGCCCAGAGCCCTCGCCTCCGCACCATCTCTGCAGCTCCAGTGTCTGTGGGGAGGAGGGGGAGGAGGGCGAAGCCATGGCTACACAGACATACAGATAGATCAAGTCCTGCTTGGAAGAGCCGGCAGCCGTCTCCACCATGAGCCTGGGAGATGGTCTAGACGAAAAGGGGAAATGGCAGAATCACTGAGGCCTGGTGAGGGGCCCTGGCATTGACGGGGGAGTGGATGCCACTGGGTTCGCTGAAGAGCCAAAGCAGACTCCAAGTTAGACCTGCTGTTTTTTTTTTTTCTCGTTACTTTAATGTTTGCTTTTCGTTGCCTTTGTTATTATAATGGCTCCCTCAGGGAACCCTGCCCCTCTGCCTGAATGTTAAACTAAAGTGCTTTTGTTCAGCTCACAGGGAGACAATTTGAGCCTGCCCACCTGTGAATGGTTGCTGAAAAGAAGAAATTAATATTAATACCACCCCTCCCTGATGCTGGCCAAGCCAGGCAAAATTAACTGTCTTTTTTTTTTTTTTTTACTTTACTTCCTTACCTCCTCCCTTTCTCTGTTCTGGCATCCAGACACCCAAAGATGGTTTGTTTTGGGGACACTAATCTGCCATCTTTTCAGTCTTCTGTCTTTCTGAATAAAGTCGCTATTCCCTGCCTCAGGCCTTGTCTCCCAATTTACTGGCCTGTCGTGTGGCAAGCAGAGCTATCTTGGGCTCAGTAACAACTCAGGTGGGAGGACTTCCTGGGTTTTCTGATAGTCATAGCATCAGCTAACAAGCAGCTCTGCACTAGTTTCACATAGTTCTAATGTCAAGAAATATAAAGCTGAGATTACTGAATTGTGCTAAACTGGAGGAATGGTGCGCTGGCAGGATCTGGAGCTATGGGGTTTTGGCCACCAGGGGTTGCGTTAAGGGACCCCTAAAGTCAGATGGGGAGGAGTGTCATTTTCAAGCTGATGAATGAGAAAATGCAAACAGTAATTTCTGCACATAAAGCACCTTCAAGAAGACATTGGGCCCCCTGTGAGCTTTATCCACATTTGCATATAGTATTGCATAAAAGTGATTGGTGTGAGACTTGCTGGTCTGTTAGCTAAATACAGATGTGTGTTTGCAGCTGTGGTTACCCTTGTTGGACTGTCAGGAGGAAACTGTATATTGTGCATTAACGAGCAACTGATTAAATAGAGGAAGCTGGCTGTCCGTTCGTGGTGGGTCTGATTCCATTTTGAGAGCATAGACCTGAGAGAAGGAAATGTTTTAAAACATGAGAGGGCCTGAAATTGAAAAAAAAAACCAAAAACCAACTCTCATAATATTCTTCTTTCATTTGTTTATTAATCTGCTTTCAGAAAGTGAGGCACCTTATAATTAAAAACACCTATGTAAACTGGACAGCTTTAAATATGTCAGAAACAGCAGCAACTAGAGAGGAAGTAGAGAGAAAGTTCTGCCCTGAACGTAAGGCAAATGGCATTCGGCACTAAATGTAGATCTGACGCTCTCTTGTCTTGCTTTCTTCACTTTCCTATATAAGAGGCTCTGAAGAAGTTGCATTTCCCATGACTCTCATCAAATGAGTTATGAAACTGTTACAGTGAAGAGCCGACGTTGACTCCACGTTGGATCTGTTTATTTGACTTTAAACTTTACTTTTCATTGCTTTTGTTGTTGTAATCATACATAGTGGCCCCTCAGAGAACCCTGCCTCTCTGCCTGACTGTTAAACTAATAATCTGACCCTGCCCACCTGTGAATGAATGATGGCAAGAAAAAAGAAACTAACACATCTCTCCCTGGAGGCTGGTCATTCCAGGAGATGTTTTGCAAGACTGATTGCCCTTTTTACTTTACTTCATCACTGTCTCTCCCTCTCTATTCTGCCTTTTTTACTTAACTTCCTCATCATTTCTCTTTCTGGTCCTATAAAAGAACCTGGCATCCAGACCCAAACAAGATGGTTGTTTTGAGACATTAGTCTGCCATCTTCTTGGTCAGCTGGCTTTCTGAATAAAGTCATATTCCTTGCCTCAGCACATTGTCTCCTATTTTACTGGCCTGTTGTGCAGCGAGCAGAGCAAGCTTGGACTTGGTAACAAAATATTTCCCCAGGAACTCAAAGCTGAAGCTTGGGCCAGCTTTCAGTAGCTTTCAGAGCCCAGAGAACACTCAGGACCATGTTTTTGGTCCTGCGGCCCCTGCTCTGCTGCCCTCTGCTCACTTTGGAAGGTTACTGCTCACTCCCCGTGTTTGTCCGGGACCCCAGGCCTTGAGATAGTGTATGTCTGGGCCTCAGGTCACAGGGTTGGTGTCCAGTGGAGAGGCAGCCTTGATAAATATGGTGAGGCTAGGTCCTGAGGACTGGCTCTCAGCTTGTATGCCCACCTGGCCAGATTCCCCTCTAAACACCCTTCTGAATTGGGGGTGTGGGACCAGCAGGGTCAGGAGAAGTCAAGAGTGGGAGAAACAGGAGCTGGAGAGCGGGCAGGGCCAGGAAGTGACCTGCTGAGAGTTGATCCTCACACTCACGCAGCACTGGGTCTCCAATTACTGTGCTGGGTGAGAGGACTGAACACAAGGACTAAACCACGTGTGAAGCCTGGCACGGGGTCACGGCTTGAGTTAAGGGGGCAGGTCCACCCTATTGGCTCCTTTCCTGGCTGGTCTCAGTCTCTCCCCACTCCTGCCTTCTGAGCTCCAGTCATATCCTAGATCTTTCACTTCTGGGAAAGGGCTTCATGCTTTCCCGTATCTGGGCTTTCCCAAGACAAGTTTTCCCTCCCGTGAATATAAACCCACAACCTTCACGGGGTTGCTGCCCACTTCTGCAGGGGCAGACTCTCCATGGCACCTGCAGTTCCCCTTTGCACTATTCACTGCACTTGTAACTGCACGGATGGAGTAGATACTTCTCATTTTTATGCCCCAGCAGTCTGTTTTGTGTGGATGGCTATAGTACCCTTGTTTAATTTGGGGAGTACCACCTCTCCTTCACTCTGGACCTATGTGTTTTGGGAAAAACTGACCCTGGGCACCGAGCGTGGAACATGTGACCTAGACTAGACCAATCAGTATAGTCCATCCCTATGGGCTTCAGTGATTGGTTTAGAAATGGGCAGGTGATCCAGTTAAGCCAATCAAGGCTAAGGACACTCAACTTCTGGATATTTGGATTTGCAGGAAGCACGGATTCACTTCCACTAACCTGAATCAGTGATGATATGAACCTGAGTGTTCCTGGACAACCATGAGTGAAAACTGAACCAACCCAGAGGGAAAAGAGCCAAGAGATATTTCCTAGCGACATTGCTGAAGCTCTGAATTGAGCGGTATCTAAAGTCAACTCTATGTTTTCCTATTTCGGTTGTTGTTCAGTTGCTAAGTCATGTCCGACTCTCTGCGACCCCATGTCCTTCACTATCTCCCTGAGTTTTCTCAAACTCATGTCCATTGAGTCAGTGGTGCCATCCAACCTTCTCATCCTCTGTTACCCTCTTCTTTCCTGCCCTCAACCTTCCCCAGCATCAGGGTTTTTTTCCAGTGAGTGGGCTCTTCACATCAGGTGGCCAAAATATTGGAGCTTCAGCTTCAGCATCAGTCCTTCTAATGAATATTCAGGATTGATTTCCTTTAGGATTGACTGGTTGGATCTCCTTGCAGTCCAAGGGACTCTCAAGAGTCTTCTCCAACACCATAGTTTGAAAGTGTCAATACTTTGGCTCTCAGCCTTCTTTATGGTTCAACTCTCACATCCATATATGACTACTGGAAAAACCATAACTTTGACTACACAAACCTTTTAAAATAGAGACACTTTGTGTTGGATATTTTGTCAGTTGCAAGTGACTTCTAAATAATAGCCTTGGTTTAAGTTGTCTTCCTTTTGCAGTGAGCACAGGCATTATATCTGTGTCCTGGGCCTGGCTTAGTGCCTGGTCCATGAGAATGGTTAACAAATGAATCAACCAATGAAGAGATGGGTCTCAAGAGCTCCCCTAATCTCACCCTTTCTTCCTTTCAGACCTAGAAATGAGGCAATGGTTGTAGTTCTTTCTGGGTGATGAACTTGTTACAGAGTCCCACTGGAACCAATTTTCTTTAGAGCTGAGAACTTCAATTACAAGAAAGCAGCCACAAGTCGTGACTAAAGGGTTGCTGGGAAAGACCTGTTGCTCAGATTTTCAGTGTCTATAGTTTTACTATTAGCAGGATTTCTTTGGCTTACAGTTCTGAGACCTCTTAGGAGTTCTTTGTAAATATATATCTATATCTGCTTATATGAGTATAAAGTATCTGAAAAGATACACAAGAAGCTAAAAAAAAATAGTTACCTGCAGAGAGTTGAGATGAGAATTGGCACAATGGAAGGCAGGTGGGTATAGGAACGATAATTTTTATATTGTTTAAATTTTGGGCCATTTGAATGTCTTACCTTAAAAAAATTAAGTTAGAGAATATCCATGAGAGTGCAGAACCACTAAAAGCCATTGCCAGCACTTAACAGCTGGGGAGGGGGACATTTATTTATCAGCTCCTTTTGCAACTGGGGGGGCTGGTTTCATTGGAGGAGTCGCTGATAGATTAGGCAGGAGTGGTTTGCCCTGGTTGAGGAAGGGGAGATAGAGGGACAAATCATTCAGGGGACCCTGTGGTTGTGTCACACATCTGACAAGGTGAGGGGGAGGAGAATTAGGCAGGTCAAGGGAGGGGTAAGACATTAAACACCCTCCTTCCCAGGGGCCCATCTGTCCCTGGATGGACTTGATGGTTTCCAAGACTCCTCTTGGTGGCTCAGATGGTAAAGAACCCACCTGTGATGCGGGAGACCTGGGTTCAATCCCTGGGTTGGGAAGATCCCATGGAGGAGGGCATGGCAACCCACTCCAGTATTCTTGCATGGAGAATCCCCATGGACAGAGGAGCCTGGCGGGCTACAGTCCATGGTGTTGCAAAAGAGTCGGACACGACTGAGTGACTAAGCACACAGCACACAAGACTCCTCTTTTTTAAAAAAAGTTCCGGACACCCCTCTTCTGTGTATATGCAGGCACAACCCTTCAACTTTCCAAGCGTGTTTGTTGACTCATCTATAAAACAAAAGGGCTGGATTAATGATCTAGTCCCAAGTCGTTTCCAGTACGGATGCTCTTTTACTAAGATGATGATGTCTTCTCTCCCTGAGACCCCTGTTCAGGAAAGACACAGGGAACAATTTATGTACCTTCAGGACATGCCAAGCTTAGACCCTGAAGAGAGCTTGGCTGTTAGGGTGCCTAACAAGAGCAGTCACAGTTCCTTCCCGTGTTTAAATGTTGCTCAGTGGAGTTAAGTGGACGAGCAGGGGGTGTATCAGTTGACTGTGTAGCTGATGTGCTTCCTGCCCCATTTGCCTGGCACCCTGGGGGCTCCTTTGTGGCCCTCCTGATGCAGTATGCCCCCACTGGCCAGTGGGCTTCTGCAGAGCTGAAAACCTGTGCCAGTGACTGTGACCTTGGAAAGGCTGCTGGCTGTCACCTCTGAGAGAACCCCTGTGAGAATGGGAAGACCCTCATCTTTGGAGCACAGTGTGGTAGCAGTTGTTGTGGTCATCAGTGGTCAGGGGGCAGCAAGTTGGGGAGGGGGGTGGGCGATGGGCAGCATTTGGTGATGACTGGAAGAACTCCGACCTGGTGTGGGGTGATGGTAGAGCACCCAGGCTGGTCTGTGGGGCTGGAGGAGGGGTGTCCCTCAGGAACAGGCTCTGCTGAGGGGCAGGAAGACAGGTGGCCCAGTGGGAATGTTCACAAGGGCTCAGCTTTAGATTTTGATATTACAGCAAATGAGTCAGTCAATTCAGGGACCGAGTTAGAGTTACAGAACCGAAAGCTGCTTGTCACATCACATAAAACGGGCAGCTCCTGGCATCCAGCCCTTATGGCAAGAACAGCAGCAGCTGCTCACGGAGGGGCGAAGAGAGTGGGTATAGAGATGCTACTCAAGCCCTATAGACCCTACTGCCTATAATGAACTGTAAAAGAACAAAATACAGATATACAGTTTATATACTACCTATATGTCATTTTTCTTTAATTTTGATTGGAGTATAGTTTACACTCCAATAAACTATATAACTGGGAGATATAAATATATATATAGTTATATATATATAATTGTAAACTAATTGGGAGTTTACAATGTTGTGTTTTCATTGTACAGTGAAATGACTCAGCCATACGTATACATGTGTTCCCTCCCTTTTGGACCTCCTTCCCCTTCGGGTCACTCAGTGTATTAAATAGAGCTCCCTGTGCCACAGAGTAAGTCCTCATTTGTTGCCTATTTCCTACATAGCAGCAGCGGTGTACATGTGTCAACCCCAGTCTCCCAGCTCCCCCACCCGCTTCCTTCCTCCTTGGTATCTGTATATTTGTTCCCTACATCTGTGTCTTTTTCTGCTTTGCAAATATATGTCATTAAATTCTATGATTACATGGCTTGGGCTTTTGTGATCAGTAATTTGTTCTATGTAATAATTAAAACAATATCAGTATTTCTGTGACTTTGTTTTGGGCCTTCATTTTCTCACTGGGAGTCACAGTGTATGGAGGAGGGCCAGCCTCATCCTCCTGGAGGCCCCCTGGGTGATGGGCTCGTGGTTGCCCAGGCAGCCAACAGGGAACTGGAACAGCAGCTGAAGGGCTGACTCAGCTGTCTTCTGGCATCCTGAGCACAGGGCTCTGCCCTCCATCTCTGCTGCAGGCCTAAATGAGTTTAGGCTTTGAAGTTAACCAAATTTGGGTTGAAATATCAATTTAACATTCAGCTGAAGTGGGCAATTTTCTGGAGAAAAATAATTATTAAATTTAATGCAAAAAGTAATAAAAATGTGTATGAACCACTATTTTAGCCTATTCTGTGTACTTTCCTGTATATTTGAAATATTTCATCATTAAATATATTTTAAAATGCTAATAATGATAAACAAATACAGACTCTACATCCCATTCCTTTAGGGAAGAAACTAGTCACTCTCATCCATAGTTCACACCACTACATAAATTTAAAATGTGCTAATTTGATCAAGCAATCCTTTTGTTTTTCTTAAAGCCACCACCATTTAATCTCACAATTTTATGGACAATGAATTTAGACAGGGCTTGCCTAGGCAAATCATTTGTTCTACATCAACTGTGGTCATTTGCTAGTATTTAGATGGCAGAGGGGCTTATTAGGATGGTTTAAGATAACTTTACTGAGTATGAAAGGCTTGGCTCCACCGGCATCATCAACCAGAAGGTCTATACAGGGTCTCTTCAGCATGTGGATAGATCTTAGATTAGTTGGACTTTTATTTGATGGACTGTTTACATGACCTGGCTGCTCAAAATACAGTCCATAGACCAGCACTATAGGCATCACCTGAAAGCTTCTTAGAGATGCAGAATCTGACCAGAATTTCCATTTTTAATAATCTGTAGGAAATATTACGTACTAGTAAGTGTACAGATATCTCTACAGAGGTATTGCCTGAAGCACTGTCTTTAACAGAAAAATTATGAAACAGAAGTCTCCATAAACAGAAAAATAGTTAAATCTTAGAACATCCATAACCATGGAATATCACAGAGCCATTATAAATGAGATAAATTTATGCATACTGGTCTGGAAAGATATCTATGATATACTATTTGGTTAAGCTCCCTCCTCTCAAAGACTCAAACAAATAGCAGGGTAATATATCTATGTATCAGTACTCCATTTTTGTTAAGAAAAAAAGTCAGGAAATATCTCTAGCATCCATCCATCCAAAAGTTCAGAAGGATGGACATCAAATGAACAATATTTACTTCTGGGGGTAGTGGAGAGATTTTTGCATTTTTATATGTTGTATGTTGATGTACAAAAAAAGTGAGCATATAAAATAATTGTTTATTTTGTTTTGCTTTCTGTGTATTTAAATGAAAAAAAAAAAAGCCTTAAAACCAAATCACTGTATTCTGGGAACATCTGTGTTGAACAATCAGGCTTAAAGGTCGTGAAGATAAGGTTTCCTGGTCTCAGAAGGCCCGTCAGCACAAACTGGCTCACCCTTGCAATTTCCTCCATCGCCTCTGCCAAGTCCGTCACCTTGGTTTCCCATCTTTTGTTGTGAGGAGTCATTTCATTGCTCCTCTTTAACTTTAGGTCCAATTAGATTCCTTGAAGGGCTCAAGGAGTTGAATTTTGAAGTGAATCAGTTAAAGTGTTCCACTTTCCAGGTGGGTTCACAATGTCAGATGACAAGTGCTTCTGGGTATGAAGGGTTGTGAAACTTCCTGGGTGAGACTGCTCAGCTGCTTGGTGCCTGTCCTTTTCTCCTAAGAACAAGGCAGGTGGTTTAGACTAGGGAGAGTTTCTATTCTCAGCCAGAGAAAAAACATTTAGCTCCACCACTACAAGGTATCTTTAAACACAGAAGGCAGATTTTGATGAAAAACTGAAATGCCTGATGTTTAAGAATGTTCTTCTGGGTGCTTTTCCAGAGACCAAAGTCCAACCAAAAAAATGAGATCCAGTCCTCGGTGCAGGTCTGCCCCCTATGGGCTAGATTCTTAATTTATGAGGGTCACTAAGTCAGCCTTCAGAATTTTCCACAGCTTGTTGTGATCCACACAGTCAAAGGCATTAGTCAATGAAGCAGATGCTTGTCTGGAATTCTCTTGCTTTTTCTATGATCCAACCGATGTTGGCAATTTGATCTCTGGTCCCTCTGCCTTTCCTAAATTCAGCTTGTACTGGTTCAATTTTTGGTTTCCCAAAATTGGGAAAGGAGTTCGTCAAGGCCGTATATTGTCTCCCTGTTTATTTAACTTATCTGCAGAGGACATCATATGAAATGTCGGGCTGGAATCAAGATTGCCGGGAGAAATATCAATAACCTCAGACCTGCAGATGATACCACAGTAATGGTGGAAAGTGAAGAGGAACTAAAGAGATGATGAAAGTGAAAGAGGAGAGTGAAAAGCTGGCTTAAAACTCAACATTCAAAAAACAAATATCATGGCATCCGGTCCCATCACTTCATGGCAAATAGATGGGGAAACAATGGGACTAGTGACAGACTTTATCTTCTCTCCAAAATCACTGTGGATGGTGACTGCAGCCATGAAATTAAAAGATGCTTGTTCTTTGGAAGAAAAACTATGACAAACCTAGGCAGCATATTAAAAAGCAGAGACATCACTTTGCAGGCAAAGGTGCATATAGTTAAAGCTATGGTTTTTCCAGTAGTCATGTACAGATGTGAGAGCTGGGATCATAAAGAAGGCCGAGCGCTAAAGAATGGACACTTTCAAACTATGGTGCTGGAGAAGACTCTTGAGAGTCCCTTGGACAGCAAGGATATCAAACCAGTCAATCCTAAAGGAAGTCAATCCTGAATATTCACTGGAAGGACTGATGCTGAAGCTGAAGGTGATACTTTGGCCACCTGATGTGAAGAACTGACTCACTGTAACAAATGCTGATGCTGGGAAAGATTGAAGGTGGGAGGAGAAGGGGATGACAGAGGATGAGATGGTTGGATGGCATCACTGACTCTATGGACATGAGTTTGAGCCAACTCCAGGAGATGGTGATGAACAGGGAAGCCTGGCGTGCTGCAGTCCACGGGGTCACAAAAAGTCGGACACAACTGAGCGACTGAACAACAACAAAGTGATGTTGTTTAGTTGCTAAGTCGTGTCTGACTCCTTTGAGACCCTACGGACTGTAGCCCACCAGGTTCCTCTGTCCATGTGATTTCCCAGGCAAGAATACTGGAGTGGGTTGCTATTTACTTTTCCAGGGGACCTTCCACACCCAGGGATGGAACCTGTGTCTCCTGCATTGGCAAGCGGATTCTTTACTACCGAGCCACCAAGGAAGCCCTACTCAGATGGGTCTTTTAAAATTCCCAGGTTCCTGGAGTAAAAATTGCGACGAGCTGTAGCCATGTGAAGGCTTCTAAAGGACTTCCTTCCTTTGCTGGTCCAGGTCTCGGGGATGGCTGGTGCTGGGCTCAGATTGTGGGTTGATGACTGGATAGCTGACCCGGAGTTGCAGCAGGGACTTTAGACTATGAAAGGGGAAGTTTCACCGAGTGTTTTCCTTTCTCCTTCCTGGGGAGCAGGGCCTGTTTCTAGCAAAAGTACTGACACATGGGTTAGCAGTTTCCATTTTTGTCACGTTGGAATCAAACGTGATGAGCAAACTGGGGGATGTCCAGCGGTGAATTTCACGCAGTGGGGAAATCATCGCCTTGCACCAGCTCTGCCTGTAGATGTCCACACTTGGATGTTTGGCATTGGCCAGAGTCCAAGACACGTAACGTAAAAGACCTGTTATCATGATTCCTTAGGAAGTGACCCATGTGTTGCCAACTCGACTCCTGACTGGAAACTGGCACCTCTCTTACCACAACCTGGCACAGGGCAGGAGGGCACTTTAGGTGAAAGGCATCTGTGCTTTGATGCTCCCTTTAAGTGGGTAGCTTCAGGTCTCCTGCTATAAGGCAAGCTTGCAGGTACTAAGACATGTTTAAGGCAAGATGGAGAATGCTGAAGGGGGCGTTATCTTTAAGGTATGCATTCACATTTACTAAGCACTTACTAAGTGCCAGGCACCACATTAAATGTTTTACGTGCATCATCTTATTCATCTCCTCCCAGCAATTCTGTGATGTCAGCATTCGTATCATCCTGCACAAGCTGGGGAGAAGGGACTCGGGGTGGATGAGTGACCTGCGGATGACCACATCCCCCGTGAGCTCAGAGCCAGGACTCCAAGCCAGGACTCCAAGCCAGGCCGTCTGCCTCCAGGTCTGCGCTCCTCACCTCACCCACTCCAGCCACTCGTCTGTGGCACTAAAGGCTGATGAACAGGGCCAAGGCGAGGAGGGTCACGGAGCCCCTTCGCTGAGGACACGGTGCTGAGCCACATGCATACCTGCGTCATCTATGCCTTTACAGGTGGGGCCATACAAATTTTTTCCGTCTCATTTTTTGGGTTTATTATTGGACCATGGATATTTCAGAATAAACGTGCTGTCGATTAAATGTCTAAACATCTGCCATAGAAGCTGAGTGGAAAGAAGCCCAAGTGGTCTTCAGGGCATAGCCTGCTGTGGAATGAAACCAAGAGAAGGGACTGGGAAGGTTCCAGATGCTGAGACTGAAGACACTTATAAGAGGATATGCCTCCGTCCGCTGGGAAAAAATTTTGTTTAAACCTCTACCCCTTAGAAAAACGTAAAAATAAAACACAATATTCTTTGAGAGCAAATCTTTCATAATTTCCCCTACACGTCAATTTAAAAAGAAAAATCTTGAATGTATGTATGAATCTTTAAAAAAATTTGTAATGTATATTTTAAAAAAATATTTTAATTGAAGGATAATTACAATATTGTGATGGTTCTTGCCATACATGGACATGAACTGACCACAGGTATACCTATGCTTCCCCCTCCTGCCTCCCTCCCCACCCCATCCCCCTGGCTTGTCCCAGGGCACTGGCTTCGGGTGCCCTGCTTCATGCGTAGGACTTGCCCTGGTCATCTATATTTTGTATGGCAATGCACATGTTTCAGTGCCATTCTCTCAAGACATCCCGCCCTTGCCTTCTCCCACTGAGTCCAAAAGTCTGGGTTTCTTTGCTGCCCTGCATGTAGGATCGTCAGTACTGTCTTTCTAGACTCCATAATATGTGTTAATATACGGTATTTGTCTTTCTCTTTCTGACTTACTTCACTCTGTATAATAGGCTCCAGGTTCATCCACCTCATTAGAACTGACTCAAATGCATTCCTTTTTATAGCTGAGTAATATTTCATTGTGTATATGTACATCATCTTCCTTTTCCATTCATCTACCAATGGACATGTTGGTTGCGTCCATGTCCTAGCTATTGTAAATGGTGCTGAGATGAACACTGGGGTGCGTGTGTCTCCTTCAATTCTGGTTTCCTCAGGGTGTATATCCAGCCGTGGGATTGCTGGATTGTATGGCAGTTCTATTTATTCCCAGTTTTTTTAAGAATCTCCACACTGTTCTCCATAGTGGCTGTTGTATGTATGAATCCTGAAAGTACATCAAATTTCTCTATTGACTTAAAATTGTCTTTCATGCACATTCTAGAGTCCTATTTTCTGCCTAATATTATTAGTGCGGGCTGCTGTTTGCAATGGAAGATGGTGCCAGTGACTCACTTTCTGGGGGGCTACATCTCTGAGATGCTTCTTTTAGTGGCAAAGGATTTGCATGGTCCAAATTTGGAGGTTGCTGTTCTTTTCTGTATGAAGGCGAATGAGTTATTATGAGGCTCAAGCCTCAGACTCAGCACTGACCCCACGCTGTTTCTAGGTACTAATGGAAACACTGATGACAGTACACTCTGAACCCTAAATGAAATTAGTAGTTTAAAACGCTTACATCATGAAAAGAGATTCATGAAGATTTAATCCTGGGACATTAAAAATCACTTAGTATAGCCTCATATAAAAATATTGGCAGTGACAGCTTTTAGCAAATAAATTTTTTTTTTAAACAGGTGATGATACTAAAGACCAAAGAGGAGTGTGATGTGCTGAAGGTCATTATCACTACTAGGAGATTATCAACTCAGGCCTCACGCTGAAATAACTGGGAGTTTTTTGTTTTAAATACTGATGCTTGGCCCTTAACTTCAAGACAAATTAATCAGTTTCTGGGCCTAGGGCCAGGCCCTGACACTTTTTAAAGCTCACCAGGCAACTCAACTGAAGCCGAAGTTGAGAACCACTGCACCAGACAAGAATCAGGGCCCTAATATTCCAGGGTTATCAAATTCAGGGCAGGCTCTCATTCCTCACCCCCGAGCCCTTGAGAGATTTAACTGATGGAATCTGGAGCTCTTTCTCACTGCATCTAACCTGGCCTCCTTCTCATTAGAGTCTACCACCTGTTCTTCAGCACTGGGAGACAACCTGAAGCCTAGTACACCTGCTTCCTCTAAACAAAGTCATGGAAATGTCTTCAAGTATTATTTTGGTAAAGCCGGGATTGCATATTTTTACAGTCCAGTGTATTTATCAGTTAGTCCACCAGGGCTCTGCTGGGGAATACCAGGGTGAAAGCCCTGGTTACACAACTGAGGTTGCAGCTCATCTTGCAGAAAGCAACTTTTCCTTTCCCTTACACACAGATGCAGAGTGGAGTGGACCAAGGTTCAGATCCTACCCTGCTATTTACAACCTAAGTGATCTGGGGCCAGTTCTTTGTGCCTCGGTTTCCTCATCTGTAAATAAGAATGATGAAACGATCTCTAGAGTCCAGCCTCCTTGCCTCTCCTCTGGTATTGATCTCCAGCAAAACTGAAGCCTAGGCCAGCAGCCTTTCCCAGTCTTCTTTATCTGTTCGAATCTCAATCCTCTCAGGCCCCTGACAACAATTTATTTGGACGAACAAATCCTTGAGGAGAAAGGCCTCGCTCACTAATATTCAGAGTTCCTCTAAACGGTCTTCTGAAGACAATGACTACATTACAACACCTCTTTTCATGGGTACTTTGTACTCTTCTAGCCAGACATGAACTCTGTCGTCCCCTAACAGTGGATTTTATCAGAATCAGTTCTATTCAAATCTAAGAGTAAAGGGTGTAGGCTGCTGACCGGATGCAAGAACAGCAGTCCAGCGGCCTGGGTCATCATCTGAGCCCTGAGCCTATGTCATGCACAGAAACCATCTGGCTTCTAGTTGGAACCAGAGTCGGTTAGATCTGTGAGGCCAGCCAACCCCCAGAGCTCTCTCCCTGTAGTTTTTTTGGGTAGAATATAAGTTCCTTCCAGGCTCTCATCTCAACACTGCTCAACATCTCTAGCCATCCCCTGCTGCCCCACCTCCCAACTACTCTTGCCTCTTGGCCAGCTCCATTTCCCGTGCCTTCTGGAACGTCCATTTTGTGGTGAACTCCACATGCCCTGATACCCTCTTAACAAACATGGCTTTCTTGGGATGCCTCCCTGAGGTCCTTTCATTCTACAAGTTTGAGATGCCATTCTTTTCTGCCTGAGTTCAGATGAGGACGTGCAGTCTTCTGGAGGGACAGGAAAGAGGAATTGTGAACAAAAGCACCACATACAAAGCGTGTGCCACCTGGAAAAAGAGTTCGTCATCTTCTCCCTCAACTGCTGCTTCCAACTGGTACCATTTCTGTCCCATGGGACTACATGGGGCAGGCTCTGAATTCAATCCTACCTCCCCGGTGCAGCCTCAGCTGTTACTACCATTCTCCCACACTTACAGTATAAAGCAAGCCAAGGAAATTTACTTCTAGTTTTTTAAAGGCCACTTAAGAATCATCTACAAGAAGGAAGAGCCTCCTTCCCTCCCACTTGGATTTCAACGCCTGTGCTCTGTAAGAACCCCGACTACTTTTCTCTGAGAGCACTCTAGGTCTCAGCAGTTGGTGGTTCACTTCTTTCCACCACTGACTGAAAGCTCCAAGAGGATTCAGATCATGTGTTTCTGAAACCCCACATCCCTGACCCCAGAATGTGGGCTCTTCCCCACAACACAAACCCCATCTCCCAAAGCATGGCTAGCACAGCACTGTATTCGGAGAGGAACAGGATTCAAGTATCTCAAGTTGGAAGGAAACTCCTGTCAGTCAATGCAACTCTCATTTTAAATCTGAAGCCCAAGACACAGTGGCTTACCTACGGTGCTCCAGGAAGTCAGTGGAACAATGGTCCAGACAGTTTTCCCTGAACTGCTAGGAGTTCCTTTAAAGCCATAAAGAGCTTGAGATAAAATCTCCAAGATGGATACACAACAAGCACACAAAGAATTAAAATACAAGGCATTACATGAGGAATGAAAGCTTGAGAGACGGTGGGAGGGGGAGCAATCACACCGGTAGCCTGGCGTGAGGTGCGGGAAGGGAGGTGATCAAGAGTGTGCATAGCTCTCAACCTGTTTGGTCTCAGGACCCTTTTCCTGCTTTAAAGATGATTGCAAACCCTGAAGAGCTTGTTCTATTTGTGGTTATATCTATTGATATTTATCATATTAGAAGTTAAAACTGAGAACATGAAAAACTTTTTAGTTAACTTAGATCCATTACAAATCACTTGTTCAAGTCACTACTAGTTTCATCTGGAAAGTCATATGCTCAGAGTGGTAGATCCAAGTTTCCCAAAATTCTAATTTTTGCTTAAAGACTTAACATTTTATCATCGGTAACAAATACTGCCAGTTATTTTCCTGGAGGTGACTCACTCTGTTAATTTTTGAGAAAATGTGCACTAAAAAGTCTGAATTTTAGTTTGTCAGTTGTTCAGGCAAAAATGGATTCCATGAAAAAAGTGGTTTGTTCAGCTCACAACTCAACTGCACAAGTGCTTTCTGTGTACCCCCTCCCACTTCAGTCCAGTTGCTCAGTTGTGTCTGACTCCCTGTGACACCATGGACTCCACCATGTCAGGCTTCCCTGTCCATCACCAAATCCCAGAGTCTGCTTAAACTCATGTCCATCGAGTTAGTGATGCCATCCAACCATCTCACCCTCTGTTGTCCCCTTCTCTTACTCTCTTCAGTCTTTCCCAGCATCAGGGTCTTTTCTAATGAGTCAGTTCTTCCCATCAGGTGGCCAAAGTATGGGAGCTTCAGCTTCAGCATCAGTACTTCCAATGAATACTCAGGGCTGATTTTATTTAGGACTGACTGGTTTGACTCCTTGTGGTGTCTCCAACACCACAGTTCAAAAGCATAAATTCTTCGGTGCTCAGCTTTCTTTATGGTCCAACTCTCACTTCCATATATGACTACTGGAAAAAACCACAGCCTTGACTAAACAGACCTTTGTTGGAAAAGTAATGTCTCTGCTTTTTAATATGCTGTCTAGCTTGGTCATAACTTTTCTTCCAAGGAACAAATGTTTTTTTAAATTTCATGGCTGCAGTCACCATCTGCAGTGATTTTGGAGCCCAAGAAAAGAGTCTGTCACTGTTTCCCCATCTATTTGCCATGCAGTGATGGGATAGAATGTCATGATCTCGGTTTTTTGAATGTTGAGTTTTAAGTCAGCTTTTTTACTCTCCTCTTTTACTTTCATCAAGAGGCTCTTTAGTTCTTCTTTGCTTTCTGCCATAAGGGTGCATATCTGAGGTTATTGATATTTCTTCTGGCAATTTTGATTCCAGCTTGTGCTTCATCCAGCTTGGCATTTTGCATGATGTATTCTGCATATAAGTTAAACAAGCAGGGTGACAATATACAGCCTTGATGTACTCCTTTCCCAATTTGGAACCAGTCCGTTGTTCCATGTTGGGTTCTAACTGTTGCTTCTTGACCAGCATACAGGTTTCTCAGGAAGCAGGTAAGGTGGTCTGGTATTCCCATTTCTTGGAAGAATTTTCCACAGTTTGTTGTGATCCACAGTCAAAGGCTTTGGCATAGTCAATAAAGCAGAAGCAGATGTTTTTCTGGAACTCTTTTGCTTTTTCTATGATCCAACGAATGTTGGCAGTTTGATCTCTGGTTCCTCTGCCTCTCCACCACGGTATTAAATGTCAACAAAGTGAAAATGTGAAAAAGCACTAATGTCTTAAGTGTTACAAAAATAGGTCTGACCATGTGGACCCCCTGAAAGACTCCAGGGGACTTCTCTGAGAATGGAAAACACCATGAAAACCACTGACATACAAAATACAGACTTTAAGAAATGAGTCGAATTTTGATAGAATTAGATGAGGGTGAGCAGGAACATTAAGACAGCAAAACATGCAGTAGTCTAAGGAACAGTGGGTGCGCTGTAGCTCTAGTTGGAAGAGGAGGGAGGCAGAAGAAGCCAAAAAGATGCTGTGAAAGGCCTGGGAGGCCTTTATGATGCTCAAATAGGTTTAAAGTAGGAAGAGAAGGCTACAGTGAGTGGGTGTTTTTGAAAGTTATTTCAACTTACATGAAAATAAAGCTAGACATGTTTATATTTACTAAAAATAAGATAAAATGACAGCAGAGTAGGTTTTCACAGATTCAATGTTAGGGAATGAATAAACATGTGATCAAATGCTTTAGTGTAAGAAACATGTGGTACCAATTAATTTAGATAGAAGGAAGAAGAGTGAGAGCATTTATTAAGCACTTATTCTGAACTAAACGCCATACTATGTCATATCATTTTCATATAGTATATAATTTAATCTTCACAACAAGCTTACAAAAGGGATACCATCATGCACAAAGATGAGGCAATAAAGCCCCAAGGTTAAGTAGCTTTCCAAGGGACATGACTTTCAACTCTGATTTTGTAACACTTCATATTGTCACTCATTTGGGGGAAAGTCTGAAAACAAATTTAATTATCAACCATACCTATATATTCCATGTCATACTTTGAAATAGGGTACATTTGGTGTTACAAACCCAAATAAATGTGATATAATATAAAACCTGAAAAGAGATTGTATATTTTGAAATTTTTCATTCCTTTCAGAATTACCTTAATACATAAAGCTAGTATGGTGGCTGATAGAGATTTCGTTAAAAACCTAACATCTGGAAAAAAAATCAGCATTTGAGTTACTATTAAGCTTCATTACAATACTTATTAGATATAAGACCCTTCCTGCCTGCATTTAAAAATATCAGGTAAGAAAAGGAGGGAAAACCATTAAAAATCACAGTTTGATGCATTTCTTTGGCCCAAGGAAAGAAAGGTGTTAAGTGTATGGACATCATCATACGGGTCTGGATGGACACCAACCACTGTATCAACAGGCTCCTTCCTACACGCAGACCTGCCCCTTTAGCTGCCACACTTTCTTACATGTGCACGTACACATACATGCTTACACAGGCACTGAAACTTATGGCATGCTTCTCTTCCTCAATGCAAATAAACACATTCTCTGTTCAATGGGATGGCTCAAAACTTTGTTGACATTTTAAAGGAAATTATCAAAATTATATCACATTAATCCCCATATGAATATTTTATTATAAAACAAAAAAAATACACCTAAATACAGAGTAAAGCTATTTATTATTTATTTACTTTTGGGCAAGATAAAGGTATGAGAGTACAACAAAGTTGCTACCTGGCTTGATTAAAAAACAGACACTTTGGAGTATTACTCAGCCGTTAAAAAGAATTCATTTGATTCAGTTCTGATGAGATGGATCAAACTGGAGCCGATTATACAGAGTGAAGTAAGCCAGAAAGAAAACCACCAATACAGTATACTAACACATATATATGGAATTTAGAAAGATGGCAATGACGACCCTGTATGCAAGACAGGAAAAAAGACACAGCTGTGTATAACGGACTTTTGGACTCAAGAGGGAGAGGGAGAGGGTGGGATGATTTGGGAGAATGGCATTCTATCATGTATACTATCATGTAAGAATTGAATCGCCAGTCTATGTCTGATGCAGGATACAGCATGCTTGGGGCTGGTGCATGGGGATGACCCACAGAGATGTTATGGGGAGGGAGGTGGGAGGGGGGGTTCATGTTTGGGAACACATGTAAGAATTAAAGATTTTAAAATTAAAAAAAATAAAATTAAATTAAAAAAAAAATAAAATAAAAAACAGACACTTGCTGGGACCTTCTTGATGGTCCAGCAGTTAAGAATTCATGCAATGCAGGAGACTCAGGCTTGATCCCTGATCCAGAAACTAAGAGCCCCCATGTTGCCAAGCAACTAAGCCTGTGCACCACAACTACCGAGCCAGCACTAGGGCTCTACAACTAGATAAACAAGTGGGTTTGTTACATACTGTGTTTCAATAAAACTTTAATTAAAAAAAATAAGATACTTGAAGGTAGTAGAAAATTATTATAAATATTGAAAACAAATGGGCAAAACATCTTGAAAGCTTTATAGACTTTGCATTTAAAAATTATAATTGATTACAAGCTACACTCTTCTTCTACATTGACAGTAAAGTAGCTGTGTTTTGGCTAATAAGTTACAACTGGTACTAGTCTACTCATTTGTATATAAACATATACTTTCTACATTTTAGATTAAAAATTATACAATATTAAAAAGCTTATAAGGTAAATTACCAACAAAAATATGAACTCATTTACACATTTCTGACACTGGGGAATTAATTATTATACCTATTATGTTATGGACTGCTACACATGGGCACTATATCTAAGTTACAGAATAGTTATAATGAAATAATAAAAGCAAAAAATTCAAATCCATAATTTAGCAAATTTGCTCATTAAAAAAAAAAAATCACCATTATGACTAAATGTGCCAAATTCCATGAGGTCCTGAATGTGTGGATCTTGCTGCTCTGCTATTTTTCGCAATAGGCAATTCAACCCAGATCCTCCTATGTTTTTGGTAAAATTTTAGGGGATAAAACACTTTTATTGAAAGATAAGATCTGTAAACATATCCTTAATATAAAAATGTGAGCATCTACCAGTGAGATGTATCCTGTTAGAATACTAGACTTACTTACTAGAGCAAGTTACACACGTATGCAAAAGTGTCACGGTTAGCAGAAGGATTTGAATGACCAGATCTTTCTTTGCTTGAGTAAAATGGCTGGAACAGATTCAGTATAAGACTAAACAGATCACAACTGTGTTTGGTTACTCCCTTTAAGGAAGCCTTGTGTCACATATCTGAACTGCATAATAGACACATGCGGTGAAGAGCATCTGGCAAACTGGAATCTCCTGATGAGGCTGGGAGCTGGTAATTTTGAGGTAACCACTTTTCCAAATGTGCTGCTTTGTAGGATTCCTCAAGTCTTAGTCATATTAAGGAGCCCAACAGGTTACCTGCTGGTTCAGCTATGCTTTATTTCTCTTTTCACGTAGTTATCTAATGAACAGCATGTCAACCTGATCCTACCAGAAAAATCAACAGGCTGCCTAAGAAAATATCTTACTTCCTGTTCTCTTTACTTAATGGAGTTTTAGGGCATTAAAGGCAAGAAGGTACTTGGAAAATCCAGCAATGATCTGTATCAGGATTTTTCCTTCTAGTTTTAGGTGCATCAAAAAAACCTTTTTAATATAGAAATGAATATTTGCTAAAATACAAAACTAGATACCTTTTGATATCTAAATGAACAAAAGAAGGAGAAATAAGTTAAAACTGCTAATATATACTTACTATTGTGCATAGAATTGCTTTGAATTTGTGAAGTAAGATCAGATACAGGCAGTGTTTTCACCTACAATTCACCCGCACTCTTGAAAACCCTTTCCTCAGTCACTGACTATGGATTCTGATGTGTCTAAATTATTATTTTTGCTAACAGCAGATCTGACCGGAGCAGGTGATATGTACCCCCCTCAGTGACCTCTCTGCAGGGCCAGCTTTATCCCCTTTAACTGCTATAAAGAGGAATGCTCATGTAAGTGTATTAGCAGTCAGGAGTATGGCAATTATTAGTGAATGGCTATATATCTGTATGAAACTCCAGGAGACAACCTAGCAAAGAAGTATCTGGATAACCTGTTACCTTACTAAGTGAAATGCTCATATATCAGAAAGGAATAATTTCAAAATGTTAAAGCACATTATCTTCCCAAGTCCATTTAGTCCTTGAAAATTTGTACAGCCATTAAATGAAATTTTGTCTTTTCCAAAGGGCACGATACTATGTACCTTTACCTAAACACTGTGACAATGAATAGAGACTGCGCTCATGAGTGCAGCTGTCTGAACGTAGGAAGTCTGGATCCTTAGTGTTTGCCACAAACCCAGCGAAGCTGATGGTCGGTCTGAAGGTCAGTCAGTTCTTCAACAGCTCTCCAGCTGCACTGGCAGGCATATGCTCGTGTTCCTTTCTTCTTTACCAGCTTTGTTTTTAATTTGTGGAATTCTGGCATATTGTTCCTGTTGGTAAAACAAGAAGGTTATAGTATAATAGCTTTGTTCAGTGCTTAATGACTTAAAAAAAAAAAAATCCTCATTGCTTTATTTTCCAATCTTTACAGCCAAACACTAAACTACTCGGTGTTTTCCCATGCAAAACAGAAGAAGCGCTTTGGTGTTCTCTTTCTGAGGGTTTCAATATTTTAAAATGGTAATCCTCTACGTCTGTTTACTAGGGCTGCTGTAGAACACAGTGACGTAAGGAGCTGAAGAATCACTGATTCGTCCCATCAGAGGCAACATGAAGTAAGAACAGAGTGGAAAAGACGGCGGTTCATCTCCAACCTCAAACACTCACCCGTGCCATACTGTAAAAGCTTGCACATGGAGGGCATGTAAGAGGCATAAAGTTAACAGGCTTCTGATATGTTAACTACAGAAATTTTTCATTAATAGAGAAAAAGTGCTTGTTATTTCTATGTGTTGAATTCATATTGTATCTCATTTGATTCAATTTGTTCTTATTCACTTATAGTATCAGGAAAAAAAGAAAGCCTCTCCTGAAATAAGTGTCAATAATTTTAACATAATTGAGTCAATGGGCAGAACTCATGAAAAATGATAACCATCTGACTTGGTGCTATTATAAAAAAGACTACAGAAGTTAATTCATAGAAATTAACAGAAAATCAACTATGATTTTCACAGTTCATGTACTGAATTTATGTAACTATTCCATGGCAAAAGAAGATGAAAAAATTCCAAGTGGAATGCTGAAAAATACATAGTAAAAATGCAATACAGTACAAATTAAAAAAAAAAAAGACAGTGCTGTTATTTGATGTTTGCAACGGAAAGCAGGGTACGAAGTGCCCTCTGGCGGCCAGTGGGCACCACACACAGCACCGCACAAAATTCAGGGACAAGTTTGACACCAACAAAAACCTGAGAGGCTTTCCAAGGCCAAGGGTCTGACTTCAGGAAACAGACTTTGACCAGCTCAACGACTCAGCTAAGGTTACAGTGAGACAGGGGAAGGAAGGAATAAGTTTTATGGGAAAGAGAACAGCCGAATAAAACTAAATATGTTTGATTAAAACTAAATGGCTACAAAAAAAAAAAAAATCTAAATGGCTACGTGAAGAAGTGTCCTTTATTCAATCTGTAATATATTTTGACAAACTTAACATCTGACACTTGATCAGACTGAATCCTTACAGATTTCAGGAACAGGAATCACAAAGGCCAAGGAACTAATTAATTAATACATTTCAAGTAGTGCATTATTTTAAAAGCTTCAAAAGAAAATATCATTATTTTCCATAAAGGAAATACAATTTAATAGAAAAATAAGAGCATTTTATTTAGCTATTGGTGGCTCACACGGTAAAGCGTCTGCCTGCAATGTGGGTTCGATTCCTGGGTCGGGAAGATACCCTGGAGAAGGAAATGGCGATCCACTCCAGCACTCTTGCCTGGAAAATCCCACGGACAGAGAAGCCTGATAGGCTACAGTCCATGGGGTTGCAAAGAGTCGGACATGACTAAGCAACTTCACTTTCACTATTTAGCTATTACAGCAGGGTGATCAAGTATAGCTTACACTTCTTTTAGAAAGTTCTAGAACTTGTCAAAGCTAGGCTACACTTACTCCCCTCACTTGTAAGATAAGGACAATGAAACAACTACAACGGTTTTTACTGTATAACCAACACGCAGATTGGTACCACTAAAAACGAATGGCTCCCAATGTCCTGCTGGGCATTCAGGGATACTCTTAGAACTTTTACATTGCCTTTGGTCATCACCTACTTCTGGTTTCCCCAGTGATCATTTCCCATCCTCCTCAAGTGTTTCATCTCCCCTCTACTTCTCTACTTTCAAGCAGATCACATCTTCATTCACAAAAGCAGGCAATGAGATGTGAAAAGGCTTCCGTTTCCTAACTTTCCCCCCGAACACATCAGCATATGACCACCTTCTACCCAGGCACAGAGGAGGCCTCTTCCTACCCACAGCTCACTTCCATCAGCACTCTGCACCAAAGCCTCTAGGACCTTGCTACTCATATAACCTCCCCTTCCAATGTCTTCCCTCCCCTCTGCAATATCAACATCAAAGCATCTCCTATCTTAACTAAATGAGCCCTTAACTGCATTCAGTGACAGGTTTCCAAGTTACCTTTCTGGGTAACATCTTCCAGTCTCATGGTTCTGACTACCACTGTACAGACATTTCTTATCTGAGCTTCTGAGCCACAGGTTCATCAGCTCCCATAATGAACGTATAGACTTCTTCAAAACTGTTCTTAAATTCTATCAATGGACTGTATCATGGCCCATGTTAGTAAACCAAGACAGAAATCTAGGACCCATCCTGGGTGACATTTGTCTCTCATCTTCCAGTCAGGATTACCTCTAAAACAGCACTAGAATCCATCTCTAGTCTAACTCAGATCCTCATTTCCTTCCCACTGGATTACCACAATATCTGCAATCAGTTCAGTTCAGTTGCTCAGTCATGTCCGACTCTTTGCGACCCCATGAATTGCAGCATGCCAGGCCTCCCTGTCCATCACCAACTCCTGGAGTTCACCCAAACTCATGTCCATCGAGTCGGTGATGCCATCCAGCCATCTCAGCCTCTGTCGTCCCCTCTTACCCCTGCCCCTAATCCCTCCCAGCATCTGGGTCTTTTCCAATGAGTCAACTCTTCACATGAGGTGGCCAAAGTACTGGAGTTTCAGCTTCAGCATCATTCCTTCCAAAGAAATCCCAGGGCTGATCTCCTTCAGAATGGACTGGTTGGATCTCCTTGCAGTCCAAGGGACTCTCAAGAGTCTTCTCCAACACCACAGTTCAAAAGCATCAATTCTTTGGTGCTCAGCTTTCTTCACAGTCCAACTCTCACACCCATACATGACCACTGGAAAAACCATAGCCTTGACCAGATGGACCTTTGTTGGCAAAGTAATATCTCTGCTTTTGAATATGCTATCTAGGTTGGTCATAACTTTCCTTCCAAGGAGTAAGTGTCTTTTAATTTTATGGCTGCAATCACCATCTGCAGTGATTTTGGAGCCCCCAAAAATAAAGTCTGACACTGTTTCCACTGTTTCCCCATGTATTTCCCATGAAGTGATGGGACCAGATGCCATGATCTCAGGAATCACTAATTCCTGTGATTCTAAACTGGTCTGGTTCCCATAAATAGTGAGCAATCTTTTATAAATTCAAATATTCAGATCTCTTCCCTGATTAAAAACCTTCAGTGGTTATCCACTGCCTAAAAAAATTAAGTCCAAATTCCTCAGCACTTCCTCTATGCCTCTGCTCTTTTTGATCTCTTGTTCCTACTTCACCTCTTGCCAAGTTCTGCTCTTATATCCAAAACTCCGCATAGTCCAAACTGCTTGGAAGTTGCCAGACATACCATGCGGTTTCACCTGGGTCTTTAAAAATATCCCCTAAAAGAACACCAGTGTCCATCTGGCTTGCCAGGCAAACTCCTGGTTATCTTCCAAGGCTCTGAGGCTTTTTCTGATACCTCAGGGTGGAATGCATCCACCTTGCCCCGTGAAACTCCTCTTTCACATTTATCATGTGATGTTGTAACAGTGTCTCTCCTTCCCAAAACTGAGCATTGCTTGAGAGCAGGCACTGTGTCCTATTCATCTTGTGAGCCTGGTATTTAACAACGCTACAGGCTAGGTCCTAAAGAAAGCCTGATAAAAAGAAATGCTAGTAAGCTCTACAAAATATATCAATGATCTATATCCTGATGGGGATTCACAGCCTCTCCTTTATTTGTTCCATTCTCTTACCTCCCAAACATACTCCCAAGCATCCTGAGGCCTGAGATGGTATTTTCTACTGATTTCAATAACTACTCATCATTCTTATTTTAAACACTGTATTCAGTATGCTGTGTAAAAATAATTCACAATAAACATCATCTATTTTTAATAGTGTAATGAATCTTCTAGCTCTATCTAGAAGTCTGTAGTGTTTAAAAACCAGGTTGCTCATAGCTATGGGCTTCCTAGGTGGTGCTCGTGGCAAAGAACCTGCCTGTCGATGTAGGAGATGCAAGAACTGTGGGTCCGATTCCTGGCTTGGGATGATCTCCTGGAGTAAGGAATAGCAACTTGCTGCAGCATTCTTGCCTGGAAAATTCCGTGGACAGAGGAGCCTGGCAGGCTGCAGTCTATGGGGTCACAAAGAGTAGGACGTGACTGAGCGAGTAAGCACAACAGCAACGAGCAGATCTACAGTAAACCAACTGCGCTTGCTCTCGATGACTCAGAGACACTCTAAGTTCCTCAAGGACAACTAAATCACCAATAAGCTTCCTTTATGCCTGTGCTCACTGACGTTTTGATGGTATATGCATTCTATTATACTAGTTTTATAAAAACTGATGGTTCAGCTTAGCGAAATATGTGGACTATTCCCCGTGCACTGCGTCAACTAGAAGAAAGCATGGAGCAGAGGGCTTAGATAAGTCAGAAAAGATGAAACGAATCTGAAATTAAGAGCTAACTTTTCCAACAATGGGATTAAAAAGTGGACTAACACAAATCCAGGTCAGGAATAAGGGCTCCTGACCTGGATCTGGGGATTACACTAGGCTTTTTTGGGGTTGGGGACCATGAAATCTCTCAAATTGTAATTTTTCTATATATTTACATATTTGAGTTTTTCTTTGCATATATGGAGAGGATTCAAAGTTTTCACAAGATTTTCAGAACATTTCTTGATGTGAAAAGTTTAAAAACTCTTACATTAACCCTAGAGGAGACTTCTATAGATTTACATGAGAACCGCTACCAGAAAGGTGTGAAGAAAGCCATGCACCCGTTTCCTATGCTACAGAAGAGTGCTGTAATAATTCTGATTACTTGTTTCTGAGAATATAGTCTTTGTTTAGGCATAGGTTTGGGGGCCCCAAAATGCATGATATATGTACTTTACTAATTTTTAGCCCTTAATTTTTATTTGAAAATGTGAAGGTATAGCTCAAATATATATATATATATATTTTTTTTCAAATATATTTTTATAACTTAAAAGTATTAGGCATTCATGGGACTTCCCTGGTGGTCCTGTGGTTAAGACTCTGAGCTCCTAATGCAGGAGGCTCGGGTTTGATCCCTGGTCAGGGAACTAGATCCCACATGTCACAAAGTACAGCCAAAAAAAAAATATTAGGCATTCAGTAAGTATTACAAAAACATGAGTAAGACATTATCTCAACCACAAGGAGGGAGGCAGACATATATAAACCTAAGAGCTTTTCAACCTTTTATTACAGTTAAGTACTGTAACAGGTACAAAGTGCTGTGGACACATGAAAAAGGATGAGTTTAATTCCAAGCTGAGAGAGTGGTACGGGAATCATGGAAAATGAGCAATGAATTGTACCAAGGGACATGTAGGGTTTAGGTAGATAAAACGGTGGGAAGGTACCCCAAGAGGCGGAGAGTTTACCCCAAGTCACAGGGAATGGGAGCACTGAGTGCTCTGATGTAGCTATAATCTTGAAAAGGTGAAGACTATATGGTGGAAAGACAAACAAAGCTGGGTGATAGACAGATGGGGACTGACTCGTGGAGGGTCTCATATGCCATGCTAAGGAATTTGGACACTATTCTGTAAGCAGAGGGGTTTGGGGCAAGAGAATGGCATACTCAGAGTTATGCTTTATTTCTCGGCAAGTGAAGGGTGGTCTGGAAAAAGAGACTATGCTCAGGAAAAACAGTGAGGAGGCTACTTCTGCACTCCTGTCCAGAACTAACATGTCCTTAATTAGGCTGACAGCACAGATGGAAAGAAGATGACGTGAGAAATATCAAAGAGTGCAGGTCACACAATCTGGCCAAGGCCACCAAGAGGCATCATAGCACAATAAGAAATATAAAGTTGCATTAAGTACATTTTTCACAGAGTGAAGTTTTTAGAAACATACCTGAAAAACAGGTAATCACATGATTTGTCCCACTTATAGTCATCGTAGCTTTCTACCCAGAAATCACAGGCTGTACAACGCAGATGGTCACATGCTCTGTTCAGAGAAAAAGAACTGTACATTAGAAATGATTGGTAAATTTAAATTTGAAGAGTTTAAATCTGGGACCTCCCTGGTGGTCCAGTGGCTAAGACTCCATGCTCCCAATACAGGGGGCCCAGGTTCCATTTCTGGTCAGGGAACTAGATCCCACATGCTGCAGCTAAGACCTGATGCAGCCAAATAAATAAAATATTTTAAAAATGTGAAAATCTGCTGCATTTATTCATAGACTATACCATACATTACAGATTACTGAGTAAACAACAGAAACACAAAGATGAATCTGATTATAAATTTTTATACTAATGGACTGATTACCTATTTGAATTTTTAGGTTAAATTTCTGCATAAACCTACCTATTTTACTAAGATCTTACATACTGATATATATATATACACATATATATTTACAGATTTAAAGAAAAAAACTGATGTGTAGACCTTTTAGTTTTTAAATTGCACCTAAGCAGATCTTCACTTAAGATAACTTTTTAAGTGTTTCCCTTCCTAATGAAAATTTCAGGGTTGCCACACTGTAATGAAATGAATCTGTCTCTCCTGTAAGTGCTGGGACAATATCTTATTTGCTTCTGTTTTCCCACTACTTTGTATTAATGTATTCATTCATTCACTTAAAAAATATTTACTGAAAGCCTACTATGTGCTGGTGAGATTCCGTCCTCATATAGCATAGATTCTAATTCGAGAATAAACAATACTTAGAATAACTAAATTATATACTATGTTAGATGATAAAAATGCTTTAAATAAAATAAAAAGTAGAGTCGAGTCAATAAAACTGGAAGCACTGGGAGGAACTGTACTGTAATTTTAAATACAGTGGTCTGCATAGGTTTCACTGGGAAGGTATGTCTACATAAGCAGTTTCTTTAGATGAAGTGGTAGTTGCAAAGGAAGTGGGACTAGGAAATGGTTATATTTTAAAAAGATGGAAAAAGAGCAGGCTTGTATGTTGATGGCAGAGATGCAGTAAAGGGCCAAATGCTGCTGATGAAAGAGGACAGGAATGCTAAAATGATACTTAGCACATAACAGGTAGTCAGTGACAACCTGAAGAACTGAAATGCCACGCAAATCTCAAAATTCATGTACTATACGGTAACATCAGGAGTAAAACGATAACACACAATGAGAATTATTAATTGCTGCTGCAAACAATTTGACTTGTATAGTAATTGTGATTTAAAGAAATCTCCATTGTTTGAAGTATTTTAAAACTAGAATCAATATACATTTGATCATCTAAAAATTATAAGGAAATAAGGGTTTTCTAAGATACCAAAAACAAAGTGAAAAGACCAGTAATAGAGTGAAAGAAAACATCTTTAACACATAATCAAATACTTACACTGACAAACAGTGCTTAAAAACGACAAAAATGAAAAAAACCTAAAATATACTCTCACTAATATAGGTAGCATAGATGAGCGGTTAAGAGTGTAGACAGGATTGCCTAGGTTCAAATGCTGATTCCCCAGCTATGTAATTATAGTCAAGTAACTTAACTTCTCTGTGACTCAGTTTCCTTATCTCTTAAATGGTGATAATACTTACACACTCACAAATAGGAGGAGCTAACCAAGCTAATACTGATAATGCTTATAACAGTGGTTGGCACATAGCATTTGTTAAAGTTAAAACACTATATAAAGAATTAAAATCTAAAGCAACTATGGAATATATATTTAAACCAATTATGTTAGCAAAAATTAGCACTCTCAGACATTTCTGGTGGGTATGTAAACTTATAACCTTTTGGGGAAAATCTTAGTATAATTTTAAAATTAAAATTATACCTAGCTGTTGTGCCAGCAATCCCGTTTTGGGGAATCTACAAATAAAAGTACCAGAATATAGGCATATATCTCAAGAATTTCTACTGCATTATTGTTGAGATGGCAGAAAAACAGGATATCACCTGTATAGCTATCCAAGAGGGAAAAGATTGAATAACATTTATACTATGGAATATCAGGTAGTTGATAAAGGGAGACAGATAATTACATTTACTTATTGACCTAAAGGTGCACAAAACTAGGTGCACAATAACATATATAGTGTGATGGTGTTTTTGTAAAATCTACTGCCCAGATTTTCCTGTATAGGTGTTTATAAAAACATTTTGCTGTTGTTCAGTCACTCAGTCCTGTCTGACTCTTTGTGACCCCATGGATTGCAGCATGCCAGGTCCCCCTGTCCTTCACCATCTCCAAGACTTTGTCCAAACTCATGTCCATTGAGTCAGTGATGCCATCCAACCATCTCGTCCTCTGTTGTCTCCTCCTGCCTTCAATCTTTCCCAGCATCAGGGTCTTTTCTAATGAGTCGGCTCTTTGCAACAGGTGGCCAAAGTATTAAAGCTTCAGTTTCAGAATCAGTCCTTTCAATGAATAGTTAGGGTTGATTTCCTTTAGGATTGACTGGTTTGATCTCCTTGCTGTCCAAGGGACTCTCAGGAGTCTTCTTTAGCACTACAGTTGGAAAGCATCAATTTCTTGGCACTCAGCCTTCTTTATGGTTCAATTTTCACATCTGTATGTGACTACTGGAAAAACCATAGCTTTGATTATATGAACTTCTGTTGACAAAGGGATGTCTCTGCTTTTTAATATCCTGTCTAGGTTTGGAAGGAGATTGTTATCTTTCTCCTTATACACTTTGACTTTTGTTTTTATTTTTTTCAATAAACATATAATACTTCTGAAATTAAAAAATAAAGTCCATCATTATATTTTTTTCATTTTATTTCCCTCTAAAATTCAGATATGTCAACTTCAAAACTGCAAATATATTTTAGCCTGAAAGTTTGATAATGCTTTATATTTCTAAAAATATTAATTATAACAATAACTAAACATTCAAAATCTATACAAGCTTGGAAAACAATTCCATATTTTCTTTTGAACTGTTAGAAACCTATGAAATTGAATTTGTACATATGGAAATTCAACACACTTATATTTGTACACATCTGAACTTGGATTTTGAATGTACAGGTCAGGAAAATGCAAAATGATGGTTCCCAAAGCTGCTATAACTGGCTTTCTTATGCACATGTAGTTTATTACATGACTGCACAGAGTGTTAACTTTAATGCCTTAATACATATGTGCAATTTGGCTGAATTACTGCTGTTGTGGGAACTATAATTTAGAATTTCCTGACATTTTGTATGTGTAAAATTTCAACCATAATGTTAAATACAGCTTTTTAATTTAAAATTTAGTAGTTTATTCAAATCTATTCACACTACCACATTTTCCTACAAACACTGTCCTCTGAGAAACATAAAACTAACCTGCAGCTAAGAAATCATTCTGCTGCTACGATTCACTCTATTAGATCATAATTAGTACCAGTCTATGGAATACTCCACGTTTGCAAGTAGTTTAAAAAATGAGCAGGGCAAAATTCAGTTTGGCTTGAAAATAACGCTTTGGTTTTATCTATACCTTATCAATGCCACCACGCTTTGCTATTACTCTTCCTCCTTCCCACCAGCTGGGTAAAAGACTCAAATCTTTACACTCTAAAATCATTCAGGATTACTCTCAAACTTGAGCTTTATCCAAAATCAAACAGATCTAACAGGTAGAGCAGACCTTCCTTTATACCCTCAGCATGTACATCAGTGCTTATTTTCAGAGCTTAACTATATTTTTCTTTCCTAACTATATATAAAAGAATATCTAACACAAACTCATGGTTCCAATTAAAGATACCTGTCAGGTCTTTCCTCTAAAATGTGAGGAAATACAAACATGAAGGTGTCACCAATGGCTTTGTCCTTTTATCTGGCTAGTAAGTAAAAAGATGTTAGCGGTGGGAATGTCCATAACATAGCCCAAGGCCGTCTTCTGCACAGACTCTGTGGTTCTCAGTCAGATCTACACTGTGCACTGGGGAGTCCTGCTGTTTGGGCAGTTGGAAAATAACGGTTACAGTAGCAGAAGAGCTTCCTTCTTGCATACATTATATAATCAACTGGTATACTAGAAAGCATAATGGACTAGGAATCAAATTACACAGTTGAGTCCTTGCCTTGGGCAAGGAACAGCACTTGGGAGTCATTTTTGACAACTTTCTCTCTGACCTCCAACAGCCATTTAATCACTGAATTCTGTCATTTATGTACTTTAAATATCTCAAGTGACAGCCCTTTCCCTACAGCCACTGCCAGCACTTAGGTCACCGCGGCCATCACTGTCTCTTTCCTGGACCACTGCTAACTGCAGCTTGTTGACTGGTCTTCCAGTGTTCCCTCCTGTCTTGTCCTTCCAAGTTCCAATCCATTTTCTACTCTAGAACCAAAATTTCTTTAGAAACACAGATATGATTATGTCACCTTTATTTGCTTAAAACAAAACAAAAAACAAACCTAACAACCCAATGGCTTCCACTGCCCTAGGACTTATGTTTCTAAAATCCTCCTCAGGGCCCCAAACCAAACATCCTTTGACGGCCAGCTCCTTCCAGAGCCACCCTTTCCCCCACTCAACACACTCCAGCTCACCTGGCTGCTCCCTTCCTCCAGAACCTCTGGCTTCTCAAGCTCAGGATGACCTAGCATGGTGTGCCCATCTAATGCGGTGTGTCTTCATTTAACAGGGTGGTGCCAATGGTCCCCTCTCTTTGCTTAACTCCTACTTATCGCATCACAGTGTGATTAAATATTATTAGCTTAGGAAAGCATTCCCTAACCTTTCATATTAGTTAGAATGCCAATTATCTATGTGTATAGTATTCTGCACTTATCTTTTATATTACATACTATGTGGAAATTAAATAGTTATTTGTAGAATTAAAGTCTCTTAAGACTAAAAGCTCACTGAGGGAAGGGAAGTGTCCATTTATTTGTTTGCCACAAGGTATTCACTTAAAACCTAGGACTTAGCAAGAACATGATGAATTAGTACATGTTTAATGAAAATAACACCAGTGCTTCCTCATTTATAAAATGGGGTTAAAAATTCTTGTTCTATCTGCATCTTGGTTTTTTACCGTGAGCTGATGAACCAATACACGTATACAAAAAAAGTACTCTGGACAGTATAAAGCACTTCACACATGTAATGATTTACATGCACATGAATATGTATGTGCTTATCTTTCTGTGGGTGCTGATCTGTGTCATGAAGAGGGTGGTCAATGATTAATATCTTTGTGGTGGGTGAAGAAGATCTGTGAATATAAACATTTACCTGTGCATATACATGCAAATTGCATGTTGTAAGTATGTTTTTCATTCTAGACAGGGAATAAATGTAAAAATACTCAAAGGCAGAAAAATGTTAAGTGGAAAGTATTAATAGAAGCATAACAAGTGTTCTACTGGAAGTAGAGTATCTGACCTAAGCGTCAACTGGAGGTAAAAGAACTGAAAAAAGAAGAGGAAGAACAAGGACAACAATTTAGTAAAGCAAACAATGAGTTTAGAGTTAATATGAGACAGATGTCAGCTCTCATTTTGCTTCTGAACAGGGGAGAGGTGCTCAAGACTGTATGTGAGGGATCTTTTCTTTAATGCTCTATGTGGGTGAGACTACAGGAGATAGAAGTGGATGGTAACTAGGAGACCTTCGCTGTATAGTTCACGGGTGACTTGAGAGAAGCCTGGATCCAAAGCAGAGTGGTCTGGCAATGGCTGAGACAAGTCCAACTGGGCTGACACAGGTAAGTCGGGACTGATAGCAACCAGACAGAATTCTTCTCTAAGGGCAGTCTGTCTCTCTAATTCTTTGTACAGACAGTCCTCAACGCAGGATGAGTCAGGTGCTATCAACACTTATTTACAGCCCTCACAGCAAGCATCATTCCTGTGGGCTGCTGCAGCCTGTCCACGGCCTGGTCTTCCTGGTCTAGGCTGCCTCAGATCCCAAATTTCCCTCTGGTCCCACAGCCCTTTTTTCTGGGCCTCCAAGGTCTAGGCCAGCTGCACCCTCCAACAATGTCTTTTTGGATCCCACTTTTATTATTCAATACAATGATTCTCTCTCCTGAAGTGTGATTGTGCAGTCATATAGCACAGTCTTCCATTTCTTAAAAAATTACCAGAAAAAGCGTTTTAGAAATAATTAGACAAAACATAGTAATTTAGTTAAGTAGGCTTCTGTAAAAGTAGAATCAAATTTATCAGGACAGTAAAATGATTTGCTGAACTATTTAATAATAAACACCACATGGAAACAACCTAAATGTCTATTGACAGATGAATGGATGAAGATGTGGTACATAAACACAATGGACTTCCCTGGTGGCTTGGATGGTAAAGCATCTGCCTACAATGTGGGAGACCCAGGTTCGATCCCTGGGTAAGGAAATGGCAACCCACTCCAGTACTCTTGCCTGGAAAATAACATGGATGGAGGAGCCTGGTAGGCTACAGTCCACAGGGCTGCAAACAGTCGGAGATGACTGAGTGACATCACTTCACCTCACATATGCACAACGGAATACTACTCAGCCACAATAAAGAACGAAATAAGGCCATTTGCAGTAACATGGATGGGCCTAGAGATTATCATACTAAATGAAATAAGTTAGAAACAGAAAAACAATTACCGTATGATATCACTTATATGTGGAATCTAAAATATGACACAAATGAACTGATCTCGGTAACAGACAGACTCACAGACAAGAGAACAGCCTTGGTGTCAAGGAGAAGGGGTGGGAGTCTGGGACTAGCACACGCCAACTATTATACATAAAACGGATGAACAACAAGGTACTCCTACTGTATAGCATAGGGAACTATATTCAGTACTCTGTGATAAACCGTAATAGAAAAGAATATGAAAAAGAATGCATATATACGTACAATTGAATCACTTTGCTGGATAGGAGAAATTAACATTGTAAACGACTATACTTCAATAAAAAAAGATTTACTAAAGATCAGTCCGTTTCCCCACTTTACGACAAATGACAGTGGAGTAGCCTGGGAGTCTGAGGGGGCTTGGGACAGGCAGTACCGTGACTGTTAAGACCACCCTGAACAAGGTCCTGAGTGAGACAATGGGTAAAAGGTGGGCTGGGGAAGAGACGCCAAAAGGAGGGCTTCTGCTTTTGAAATATGTAAAATCAAGAGACTATGCTTAAGAACTCTTTGGTACTCCAGGCCTGCAGCTTCTCACGCTGCTTGACCCAGGCAGGGTGTATAACACACCATAAAGTGCGTGGCTGCGTTCCCCTGTCTACTCACTGGCCTCCAGCGCCTGGAGGGAAACAGGGCAAAGCAGAGGCTCAGCTCCCGGTGTCCTGTGGAAACCAAGCTGGGACGGAAGTGACCCAGCCACTTTGAGTGGATCTCAGAGAAGGTGTCAACACAATGAACACCACATACCCAACATCACAGCTTTCACAACTATCACCTACGCGTAATATGCATTTCAGGAAAGTGTCCTCAGACTGGCTAACAAAACATACCTCTTATGATGAAACAGACTCATGCCAAGATGATAAGAACTATGTTTCAACAGGGTATCAATGTGGAAAGACCTAATTAATGTGTACTCTATTTCTGACATCTCACCTCTGTGAAGTATTTGTCCCAATCCCACACGGAACGGCGCTTCCGCCGATGTACACTGGGCTGCAGCTAGACGTGTTCAACAGAGGGGAGAAAAATAAAGCCAAAACATAAAAGAGGGATGAGAAGTTAATGGCCTCATTGACTCTATATTCTTGAAATCAAATTGTATATTTTCCTGAGCAAGTCAACTATTATAAGGAAGAGGTATTCATTCCAGGGTCAGTGCTTTATTGGATAAAACCTGTACATTCAGGACCACTCAAAGAGTTAAAATGAGTCAGAGGAAAATGTGTTTGCCAAATAATGTAAGGGACAAAGTAAATACTGAAGAGTATAACAGCACATTAATTCTGAGAAACTGTTCACACTTTTTTTCACACAGCAGAAAATTATTTACAATAGCAATAACCTCCCATTCAAGTTCCTTTGCACTAAGGAGTCACAGACCATTAGAGCACCGAAAACGCTGCGATTCAGTCTTTCCCCTGAAAACTAACCAGTGCTTTGTTGCTCAATGTTGTTAAATGGCAACAAAATCTACTAGACCATGCTTAGCATTGGGTGTAATTTACTGAAGCAATCCCGACTTACCTTTTACCGAGGCCTTGAATGGAAGCTCTGACAGATGTGTTACCTGAAGATTTAGATTTTAATTTCTGTTAAAAAAACCAAAATAATAAAAGACCACAGGTAACTTAGATAATTGTAACATGAAAACTAATATTTGTTATAACAAAAATATTTAAAAATGGCTTAAATAAAAATTTCCTATGATTTTAAAGTTTCAGAAATAAAAACAATGATCAAAACCTTTGAAAAGCAAAAGGGAAGTAGACCTCCCTGAGGAATTTACAAATTACTATGCTAACATTTAGTCTAGAAAATTGACATACTGCCATTATTAGCAAGCTAAGATTTAGAGTCACTTTATAACTCTTCAGTTAATACTAGACTTCAGTGATTTAATATGAAGGGTCTGCTATTTAAAACTTCATCCTGGAAAAATGCAATTGAGGAAAAAAACCTCAGACTCATTTTAAAGGCTGTGAATGGTACTCACCTGAACTAAAAATAAATTAACCAAACTCCTGGGTAACTTCAGGAATATTAGTTTTGATCAAACGGAATGGTATCAACCATTATATATTCAATGAAAATGTAGAGCTACCTAGTCACAACCATACAGTAGTTCCTATACAGTTACATAACATCATCATTAGCAAGCATTTATTAAGTGTTAACTGGTATAAGGTACCAAACAACATATGCCAACCACATACTAGGACCACCGCCAAGGAGAGGAAATGAGAAGGAGAAAAGGCAGTTTAAACTATGCAGAGACATGCCATCATTTTACCTAGTAGGTGAGGAAATTTAATGGAGGCAAAATACTTTGTTTTACTATTTTCTCTTAACTCTTTTATTTGTTAAATAAACAGAACTGGAAACATTTTTGGTGCATATCTGAAAAATACTAATGTGCCTGAGTCTCTTTCTTTTTGTCTTTGGAAGCATGCTCCATGTGTCATCCTGGCTCACGTTTATGACTCAAAGCTGGCACACTGGGACATCTGCAGCTGTTTCTGGGCTTTCTTGGGTGAGTCTGAAAATGGTTAATGAACAAAATAAGTGGCAAGTAACATAATATTGTAAGTCAACTATGAGTGAGTGAGTGAAGTCGCTCAGTCGTGTCTGACTCTTTGCGACCCCGTGGACTGTAGCCTACCAGGCTTCTCCGTCCATGGGATTCTCCAGGCAAGAATACTGGAGTGGGTTACCATTTACTTTAACTTAAAAAAAAAAAAAGAAAGAAAAACACAGCACAATGGGTGAGCAATGGGGGAGGGAGTATTGTTCTCAGGAGCATGATCTGGCCTCTTAGGATATGCTGGGCACGGACTGGCAATTCACACTTCTTTTCTCATCCAGTCAATGTTTGACATCAATCTGCTTTTCTCCAGAAGTTTACTTGGGTTGCTTTCTCTCCTGCAGGTTGGAAAACTGAATGTAATAACTAACTTCAAAAAGGGAACATACAAGGACTTCCCTGGTGGTCCAGTGGTTAAGACTCCAAGTTCTGAATGCAGGGGGTATGGGTTCAACCCCTTGTCGGGGAACTAAGATTCTGCATGCTGCAATGTGCAGCCAAATAAGTAAATAAAATCTGTTTCCTCACCCTCAAAAAAAAGGGAGTACACAGAAGAAATGTATAAAAGTATATTTCTTCATGATTATAAAAGCTATTTTTGTTTCAAATTATCTTCTCTAATACTTCTTTAGAAAAGTATTCTCTTCTCTTTCCGAAATGCCTTGATCCAAAGATATATAGCTTCTGGTAGTTCAGTGGCACTTTCACTACTTTGGCCCGGGTTCACTTCCCAGTGGGGGAACTAAAGTTCTGCAAGCCACGCAGCGTGAGCAAAAAAAAAAAAAACCAAACGAGTAAATCTGGCAAAATGTTAGGGTATATTCAGTATGAGTAGTAAATATACAGGTGGCTGTTACATTATTTTACAAGCTTTTATAAAGTTGTCATAGATACACAAGTATTTAAAAAATTAAAATATTACCAACTAACTCATTAGTTCAGGGATGAGAGCAATGGCAAAGCATCTGAGATGCTAAGCACATTCCTATAATGCAAGCTGATTTTAATCTTTTAGAGGAGTGCTCTTAGAGTCTACAAATAAATACAAGTAATCAACTTCATCTGTAAGTTGCATTTTGTTCAACAGCTTTTCTAATTTATCATTCTTGATAAGGAATAAACAGCAAAACACACAGTTTCTAATACTTCTTTCCTGTATAAATTAAGTGGAATAATTTCTTTAAACAATTTTGCTTTTCATAATTCAGGACTATAGATACTTGTAAATTCTATAAGTTTTCAGATTATTCTAAACATGTCTTGAGATAATGAAAGAACTGCTGTTACCTTTACGACATTTTACTTACAAAGTGTTTTTTGTCGAAGTGGGGCTCTTCAAATATTTCATTAATAAGACTGTCAAGATCATCTTCTTTTTCAAATGTTTCTGCTGATCTGAAAAAACAAACAACAACAACAAAAAAAACCAAGAAAACATTTGAAGCTTCAGTGCAGATAGTCAGTCAAGAATCCGAAGAGTTTTGTTTCAATAAAGTCTATTATTAGAGTTGATAACAAAAGGACAAATGTGATGTAATTTTTTTTGTACTATGGGCATAGCCCAAGTTTCTTGAGAAAAAGATGTAGTTTATTGAGTACAAATTCACATGTGTACTTTTACATACTTAAAATATAACATTTAAAGCCATATGATATATAAGAGAAAGGTAGGTATGTACTTTTCCAAATTACATCAACCACTTATTTAAGAATAAAAAATATGTACAATTATAAGTAAAACCTGAGAATTATAAACAAAGATAATTTTCACATGTCTAATTTTCCCCTAAGGGTTCCATTGTAAGTCAAATAATAGTCTCTTTACTACATGAGCCAAAGGCTGTATAACCAAACGATCAATTACAAACCCACACAGAACAGTGTTAGTTGCTTGACGGAGTACCTCAACCACCTCTTTATCTTCTGCAGGTAAAGCCATCACAGGATTACTGAGAAACTGTTACTGCATGGGACTTCTATTTAACAGCTAACATTTACTAAATGTTGGAGAAGGAAATGTCAACCCACTCCAGTATTCTTGCCTAGAGAATACCGTGGACAGAGGAGCCTGGTGGGCTGCTGTCCATGGGGTCACACAGAGTCGGCCACAACTAAAGCGACTTAACATGCATGCGTGCATTGGAGAAGGACATGGCAACCCACTCCGGTATTCTTGCCTGGAGAATCTCAGGCATGGAGAGCCTGGTGGGCTGCCATCTATGGGGTTGCACAGAGTCGGACACGACTTAGTGACTAAACCACCACCATGCTGGCTTCTTGCCAAGGATGCTTTCCCACCATACTGGTTTCTTGCCAAGGATGCTTTCCTCTTCACAGAAGCACTCCAAAAACCCTCTGGAAGCTGCCACCCTCTCTTATCACTACTGAAGAGTAGTTTTTATCCATTATTCTACCTCCTTACAAGTATTAATATACTGGATTGAGCATCAGCTGGTGACCTGGCTGAGGGCTTCTCCACCTTAGAAATACTGACATTTGGACCAGATCATTCTTTGACGTGTGTGTCACAGCGGCAGGCTTGTGCACAGTAGTATGTTTCATAGCATCCCTGACTTCTACCCACTAGATGCCAGTAGCACACCCTTCTCCAGTTGTGATAATCAAAAAATGCCATTGTCAAATGCCCCGTGAGTGGTAAAGTCATCAACAGTTGAGAACTATCCACCTAGTTTAAATTAAGCTTATGGAATTTAAGCTTAAATTAAATTTCCATAAGCTGTTGTGGAAAAACCCAAAAGAACTTTTCGGCCAACCCAATATTTAATCTCTCTGAATCGCCTGCAACGCAAGAGACCACGGTTCGATTCCTGCGTTGGGAATTTCCCCTGGAGAAGGGATTGGTACCCATGCCACTATTCTTGGCTTCCCTGGTGGCTCAGAGGGTAAAGGGTTTGTTTCTTGGGCTCCCCTGGTAGCTCAGAAGGTAAAAAGAATCTGCCTGCAATGTGGGAGACCTGGGTTCCATCCCTGGGTTGGGAAGATGCCCTGGAGGAGGGCTTGGCAACCTATTCCAGTATTCTTACCTGGAGAATCTTCGTGGACAGAGGAGGCTGGAGGCCTACAGTCCATCGAGTCTCCAAGAGTCAGACATGACTAAGTGACTAAGCACACAGAACCTCAGACATTTTGTGTGTAACAAGCAGATCTAGACAACTATTTAAAACTTCTTCCAGGTGTAATATTCCGTCTCTGGTCTCTATATCCCTCAACTACAATGAAGCTCCCTTTTTGCCCCCAAAGTCTCTACTGCCCAAATCATTACATTCAATGGCCTTTCTCAGTAACAATCCTTTTTAATCTTTCAGAAGCACCTGACACTTGGGTACTAGTTCCTTCAATTTCTATTGTGACAGCAGGTTGCTAAAATTCTCCCTGAGAAATCCTCTCCTTTGGTTTTCAGAGTGTTCTCTCTGGATTCCCCTCTCCCCTGCAGTTTCACAATTTCAAGAATCAGATGCATTCAAATGTTATCAGTCTACTCAGTACTGTTAGGGGTTCGAACTGCCAGCTTACATTAAGACTCTGGTCTGTTATCAGAGTACACAATTTTATGATGTCTATGCTTGCCTATGTTTTCCTATAGAAGTGGGAAAAAAATGCCATCATTTCACTGAGAAAGCATATACATTTTAAAGAATGGTATAATGTTTGGTTTTTTGATGCTACAATACAATAATCTTTATCAAAGGTTAATAAATAGCTATTGGTTCTCTGACTTTGCTTCTTATATTGAATCTTGATTTAAAATATAGTTTCTGTCAAAAATAAAATACATATTCTACATAATACAGACAATTGGGGTTTAACACTTGAGCCACAATTAAATGTGAAAGGTATACAAAAAAGCTTTTATCTAGGTGTACAATGTCCTGGTAGACTTGGAAATATGAACTTGGGCAAGTAACTATTTTCCTAAGTCTTTGTTTGGCCAGTAAAATGAGTGTAATAATAGCATTCACTTCATAAGGATTTGGAAATTAAATAACACACATAAGGCTCTTAGTATACAGAAAGGATTCAATAAATGTTGGTTATTATTATACCTATTATCAGGAGATTATGATATTATCTGTAAATATTAGCAGCTGTTCCTGATATCCAGATGTGGCATAGTCATGTATTAGTTGCAGAATTGTCATTTTAAAGACACAGTTCCAGTATTTTAACTCTTTTAAGAAAAAGAGATACAAGTAAATCACTATACAATTGGCAGGTAGTCTCCTATTAATAAGTTCATAATATAAGTAGGTTCCTAACTTTCTGGTATCAATTTTGGCTCAGGACAAAATTTAATGTTTGTCATTATATACTGCATTTATATTTAAGTTTAGGGTCTTTGTTGGTGCTTTCTGTGCAATTTACCTTTAAAAATATACTGCCAAGTGAAAAGTTTTAACGTGAATAACAGTAGTACTGGCTTGCTACAGCTTCTGTAAATGTACTATTGAAGAATTTGACTTAGTATGGTGGGATGGGGTGCGAGGATTACGGATGGATTTTAGAGAGAGAGAGAGGCATAAAAGGACCTGTGCTTGGAAAGGATCTGTCCATCTTACTAATCCTTACCATTTTCAGCAGCCAGCTCCAAGTCATCCTATCCCTCTGTGCTAGTTCTCCTAAGATGAATAGGCTCTGGAAGGCTCTTTGATAAATTCTCTCCACCCTCAAAGGAGTGAATAAAAAGAACAAAGAAACTGCAAGGTAACACTGCTGTAGGACAGGAATGGTAGATCTGCTGGAAATCAGTACAGAAGGATGTCCAGCCTTCAAGATAACAATATACAAATTAATGAGAGTGATATTTACATATACAGTCAAGTTAGCCTTAGCCCATTCAAAGCAGTCATTTTAGTTGGCTCAACATTTATTTCTTAGAATGCTGCCCAGCACTCAACTAATTTTTAGAACTTCTGTTTCTGAACTTTAGACTCTGGAACGTTTTTATTGTGACAGTGAGTTTTTAAACAAACATATGTCATCAGAGGTAAATCCAGTAAATTGGGAAGCAAAGGTGCTGGGCTCTGGGAAATCACACAGAGGTACACAAAAACAAAACCAAACCCACAGATGCAACCATCAATGAACAAGACTGACTCTCTTAGTTTGCTCCAAAGCTGCCTCCGTGTAATTTCTTTTTTTTTTTTTTCTCCGTGTAATTTCACAAGAGTTCCCAAGAGATTCAAGCAAGAGTTATTGCACAGCCTCTCAAGTTATCACTTTGAAGGCCTCTACTCACTCTGGCAAAAATGGAACTGAGGGGAAGTGGAGATAAGAAGAAAGTCACTGCTATTTAATTATTACACAGCAAAGAAAAAAAAGACTGACAAATATGAAAGATATTTTCTGGATCAAAAACCAAGACTTTAAGAAATTTCCCCAAATTTCAATTTGGATGCCTGAGATCCTCTGGGACCCTTAGTTGGGGCCCTGGGTAGAAGGATGGCGGTGGGATTAATGGAGTGTGACCAGTAACTAAACCTTTTATCTGAAATGCAACCTCATTCAGTTCTGAGCTTCAAAGGGAAAAACAACGACAAATGATGGACTAGAATGCAAACGTTTTCTCCAGCAACTGGCCCAAGGATTGTTCTGCCTGGGGCATGGGGTCCCCGCACCTGAAAAGGGGACGAGAATCACTCACGCAGCCGTAGGCCCGGGTCACCGGGACCCCCTTGGGGTTCTAGAGCAGGGGCCTAGGCTGCACCCTCTCTGCCCCACTGACAGCCCCGGGGACGCGTCCGGGTGGAACAGACCTGGGGAAGCCGCGGGCTTTCAGAGGCGGGGCCTGCTCGGGGGCGGAGTCGGGCCTCGGGGAGTGATGCTAAGATCCTCGAGGACGAGGCGCGGGAGTACGTGCGGCCCCGGAGAGTGAGGAACTGAGGGTCTGGGCCGGAACGCGGAGAGGAGCTGGAGGTCGCGGGCGGGGGTGAGTGGGTGGGCGTACGTTTCTTTCGGTCTGGCGGCGGAGGGGTGGCCTTAGGGCCTGGAGCAGGCTTCACCACAACAGCCCACCCCTCCCGCCTGTTAACCTGAGATTCTCTTTCGCCTCGGCTCGGTTCTGGTCGTTGCCGAAGAAGCCGCCGCCGCCGCCTCTGGGCCGCTCGACCGTACCCAGTCTCAGTGGGTCTGGTCGGCAAAACTTGGACTCCACCTCATCCAAGAGCTCGTCTAGGTCCTCCGCCATCTTGTATTCTCACGTCTTGCCCCCGGGTCGCTCCGGCACCCGGTGGTTTCCAGGGGCAACGCGAGGACCGCCCCCCCATCCCCTCCCGAGGCGCGCTCCTCGTCGCCCCCGCGCATGCGCGCGCCGTTTCCGAGCCTCGCGAGGCTTGGTTGCTGACAGGCTCGAGCGAAAAGACTCGGTGGGGTCGCGAGGCCCCCGGGCCGCGCGAACGTTCCGGCGCCGGGGCGGGAGGTCGGCGTTGTCCGTTTCTGCGCTACTGGCTTTCCTGTTTCCGATTGTCTGAAGTGTTTTGTCCCGTCTCCCTTTCCTCCTGGACTCAGGTTGTAACGACAATCGACCGACTCCCTAGCTCTGTCATCGCCTCCTCGTCCAGCCCCCTTGGGGTCCCAGTCGTATCCCAGACGTTCATAAATTACTTAAATGTCTGCAGAGAAGCCTGCAAAAGAGAAATAAGCACCTGTGTCAAAATGTCAACTTCCCGTAGTCGGCAGGATTCGAACCTGCGCGGGGAGACCCCAATGGATTTCTAGTCCATCGCCTTAACCACTCGGCCACGACTACTGCTGGTGATGGTTTTGGCAGTGAGATCTATGTAGAGCTTGCACACAAGTGTCTAGTAACAGGTATGTTTGCATCACGAGGAAAACACTACAAAGCTTTTCTGTCAGATTAAGCGCACATTTGAATGTTTTAGTTCTTAATAGTTTTAGTTTCTCAGAGGGGATCTTGAGAGTATCGCCAATCAGAAAAAACGGAATTTTAGTAAAATCGCTAGTTAGTCAGAAAACAAGAGAGAGGGAAGAAAGGTTCGTACTGCTGTACACTGGCTTGCAGAGGTCTGCATTTTTCCGGAGATAACTGGGAATCTTAGGGCCCCGGATCAGCCTCCCGGCCTCCTTGCGTGATCAGCTCCACTCCCCCGCCGCTGTCTAAGCACAAACAGCTCCAGGACTCTTTTTACCCACTACGCACTAAAATAGTGTTCCCCACTGATTCAAATTCACTATGCAGGGCTAGAATGTCCCACAGTGTCTTAAAGACACTGTTCGGAAAAGTATGATGTGTGATACACCTGCAAGATATTGTCTCTCCTGTAAATACTATGTATGCACACTGAAACCAGAACTTTTGAGTATTTCTGAAAGGGAATTGCATAGAGGTTGGCAACCTTGGAAACTCTGAAGATACTTCGATCGAAATGAATTAGTAGCTTCATTTACTTGGGTTTTTTGTTGTCCAGAATATCTATTAAAGATATTCTGATAGATATTCTGAACAGACAACCTATGATGGAGCAAATGTAGAGCCAACCTTTCAATATTCATGACTTTTGGGAGCCAGTTGTTAAATGCAACCACTATTAAAAAATTAAATTATGTAAACTTACAGTTAAATTAACTATATTAAAAAAACAAAAACAGTAGTCAAAATTCACCACGGTCTGATTATTACCCTACATTTTATTATAATTTATGTTTGAGGTTATTTACATCTGTTGTATCTGAAATAGTATACAGTGGTCTATTGTTGTGAACCTCTTCCTAACTTCCCATTCAGCGATGTCACTTGGGTAGCTTGAAATTTGGCTTCCTGGGTGTATTTACACCACGGATATTGCAAATGGTACAAAATACTTTTCTTGCTAGAGCTAGTTGTCAGGCACTTATCAGCATGTCACTAATGTTTACCACCAAGCAAATCTTGAATATTCCAGCAAGGCAGGCTTCCCTGGTTGTTACTGTAACTATCAGAATCTTGTTGCATCGTATGACATCCCACTCAGTATATTGATATTTTGTTTTGTTTTTCCCCAACTTGCCTTGCTGGGTGATTTCTACTCAGAACTGACCTCCAGCAGAAAGATAGGAATAAACCACTCGATACTGAAATTACCCTTGCAATATGGTTCCAGGGGGAGTTATGCATAGTTGGCATACAGTTTAATACACTTAAGTTAATAATTTGATTTTTCTTTATAAAAGATGAAATCTGAGGTATACCATGAGTAGTTGAAAGACTTAGCATGTAGATTTGCATGAAGGACTATGAAAGATAAAAGGAAGTGTTTCTAATTTTGTGTTTTGTTTATATGAATATTAGAAAAAAAGAAGCTTATTTCCTTCTTCCTTCACTCCCACCCCCATTTTAGTGTGTAGATATCATGTGTAGATCATCCAGAGGTAGGTGTTTTGAGAATTTCACTTACAGCTTATCCACTTTTCTTCGGAACTTCTGACTTCAGTTGTGTGGTCTTTCTGGCTTTAGAGAAAGTCAAGTTCAATGTCTGCAGTGAGAAATGCCATGTCCAAATATGTGGTTGGCTGTGTGATAAACTGGAAAATGAAAGCACACTACTAAAAATCTCCAGGGACTTCCCTGGTGGCCTAGTGGTTAACATTCCAGACTTCACTGTTGTGGCCCAAGTTCAAGCCCTGGTGGAGGAACTGAAATCCTGCAAGCCACACAGCGTGGCCAAAAAAAAAAAAAGAAAAACTCCGGATGTCAGGAGCAACACCAGGTGCACTTCAGTGGACTCTAAGCAATGGAGGTGGTTGTACCTGGTGAATGTATACATGGCTTTGGAAAATTCATGCAAATCATATTAGAAAACAATTTAAAAAACCATATTTTTTCATTTTTTTCCAAAATAAAGAGAATTTCACTTACAGCTTGAAATTTGGCTTCCTGGGTGTATTTACACCACGGATATTGCAAATGGTACAAAATACTTTTCTTGCTAGAGCTAGTTGTCAGGCACTTATCAGCATGTCACTAATGTTTACCACCAAGCAAATCTTGAATATTCCAGCAAGGCAGGCTTCCCTGGTTGTTACTGTAACTATCAGAATCTTGTTGCATCGTATGACATCCCACTCAGTATATTGATATTTTGTTTTGTTTTTCCCCAACTTGCCTTGCTGGGTGATTTCTACTCAGAACTGACCTCCAGCAGAAAGATAGGAATAAACCACTCGATACTGAAATTACCCTTGCAATATGGTTCCAGGGGGAGTTATGCATAGTTGGCATACAGTTTAATACACTTAAGTTAATAATTTGATTTTTCTTTATAAAAGATGAAATCTGAGGTATACCATGAGTAGTTGAAAGACTTAGCATGTAGATTTGCATGAAGGACTATGAAAGATAAAAGGAAGTGTTTCTAATTTTGTGTTTTGTTTATATGAATATTAGAAAAAAAGAAGCTTATTTCCTTCTTCCTTCACTCCCACCCCCATTTTAGTGTGTAGATATCATGTGTAGATCATCCAGAGGTAGGTGTTTTGAGAATTTCACTTACAGCTTATCCACTTTTCTTTGGAACTTCTGACTTCAGTTGTGTGGTCTTTCTGGCTTTAGAGAAAGTCAAGTTCAATGTCTGCAGTGAGAAATGCCATATCCAAATATGTGGTTGGCTGTGTGATAAACTGGAAAATGAAAGCACACTACTAAAAATCTCCAGGGACTTCCCTGGTGGCCTAGTGGTTAACATTCCAGACTTCACTGTTGTGGCCCAAGTTCAAGCCCTGGTGGAGGAACTGAAATCCTGCAAGCCACACAGCGTGGCCAAAAAAAAAAAAAGAAAAACTCCGGATGTCAGGAGCAACACCAGGTGCACTTCAGTGGACTCTAAGCAATGGAGGTGGTTGTACCTGGTGAATGTATACATGGCTTTGGAAAATTCATGCAAATCATATTAGAAAACAATTTAAAAAACCATATTTTTTCATTTTTTTCCAAAATAAAGAGTCTTGTTTATTATCTCTGTAATTGTTAATATGTGTCGACAGTGGTGTGAATACTTGTCCCCTAACTCTTTCCCAGTCTTGGAAAGCGTGCCAAGTGTCAGATGTTTCATAAAGGAGTATAGCCAAGAGTCTTCAGACAATACAGTTATTAAACATGGTAAAAGTGGCGTGCTGTGTATTATTACATTTACTTAGCATTCCAAGGAAGTATTTTAGGGAAAAGGTGTCCAACATAAGAAAACAAAGCCCTGCTGACTTTGCCAAGTAACTGAAGACTGCTCGGAACCTGCCTTCTTGCTAGCACTGATCTAAATGAGTTAGAGGTGGCAATACAACTGGTTCTGTTCTCACACACAGTCCAGGCCAACCTCTTGAGTTACAAGGTGTTTTATAGTCATCCTAGCTGTTCACATCATGAATTGCAAGGCCTCTTTGGATTCCCATATATTAATAGGGATTCCCTGGTGGCTCAGATGGCAAAGAGTCTGCCTGCAATGCAGGAGACCCAGGTTCAATCCCTGGGTTGGGAAGATGCCCTGGAGAAGGAAATAGCAACCCACTCCAGTATTCTTGCCTGGAAAATCCCATGGACTGAGGAACTTGGCAGGCTACAGTCCGTTGGGTCGATGTATTAATGCTTTTCTCCCCCTACACCAAAAATAGATACTCACTGCTGGGCAGTGACAGCGTCGTGGGTGTGAGGGGAGGCATCTTCGAAGAACAGTTGCCAGCCTCCCAGCTGCTAATGCTGGAGATGGAATAGCACTGGGGCAGCTCTGATTCTTTTAAGTGGTCCCCGGGTTAGGCCTCAGTGCCCCATAAGTAAATTCAGTCCAGAACACGCAGAATCTTTATTGGAATTTGTACACTCGTCTCTCACAGCTGTGGAGAGTTTAGACTAATCACAACTCTCACTGGGATCCTATCATCTTTGTAATTTGAAAAAGGATCAGGAGCCTGCAGACTTGGAACATCTTGAGAAAACTCTGGCTCTGAAATACATCATCACACGTGGGGGACACCACTTGCGGCATCATCGCAGAGAGCTGAAGAATGTTGAAATCGAGTATTTCTCTGGCGTGATTTTCAAATGGCCTGAGGAATCCGAGAACTTTTTTTTTTTTTTTAACTGCAAAAAGATTCTTTCCTCTTCCATCAACCCTGTTGCTGTCAAAGTGTCCCATGTTAGGTGCCAGAAATGAGCATAGCCTTTTAATGATAGCAATGCCAAGGTTAACATAGCTCCCGGCGCTCTCTCAAGAATCTGTTAGGATGTATTTTGATCCACAGACACATTCCAAAGGTGTGCATTTCCTTCGTCTTTCTAGTTTCAGTACATTTCTCTTCAGCAGTCTGGACAAACCCTGTCACTTTTTGTCAAAACTTCTCATGCTTTCCGGCCCCTCGAACACTATTTTTCATGGACCCCCATGAGTCCATATGGTAGGGCTAGGCTCAAAGTTGGTATTTGGGAAGCAGCCTCTGACAGCACAGAGACCTAGTGAACTACAGTCATTTGTTCAAAAGGCCAGTATTCACAGATGTGCTCTAAGAGGGTAATACAATTTTTGATCCCACCCAAATGGATATTTTATCACCAATCCACATAGCAACCAACAAACAGATCAACCCAAAGAGGCAAGTGCTAATTCCTGTGGCTCAAACCCATCAACCCCCTGAGGAGTCAGTAGTCCAGCCTTTGTTTGAGGCTTTGATGTTAAAAAAAAAAAAAAAAAAAAAAAAAAAAATATATATATATATATATATATATATATATATATATATATATTCACTTCTATCATTCTGTGAGTCCAGCTCCCTCTTCCCTCCTCCTTGTTTCAAATAAATTTTTGCTTTATGATTTTTAGCCTTCAGAAGGTTAAACCTGATTCAAAAAAAAGAAAGGATCAGTTGGGGAGCTATGTGGGGGAGTAAAAGTTTGAGCTAGGCGTTATAATGAAGGCAAAGAAAGAAAGTGAAGTAGCTCAATCGTGTCTGACTGTAGCCTACTATGCTCCTCCATCCATGGGATTTTCCAGGCAAGAATACTGGAGTGGGCTGCCATTTCCTTTTCCAGGAGATCTTCCTGACCCAGGGATTGAACCCAGATCTCCTGCATTGTAGGCGGATGCTTTACCGTCTGAGCCACCAGGAAAAGTAAGAACCAAATGGATGGAGGCCATTAGAAATGTCTCGCAGGCCAGGGCTTAGGTTTAGTGCCCAGTGGCCTTCCTGGTCCCCAGTTGGCCACAGTGCCTCTTAGGGAGGAACCCAGCATTTTAGGCTGACCAGTTTGCTCTAGTTCCTCAGCCATACTTCCACATATCAACCAATCTTTATAGCTTAAAGATTCTTACAGCTTTCTGAAAATCCTAAAGCTCCCCCTACTTGAAGACCTCACAGAAGTCCCTAAGGATAAAGCCAACAAAAGTATCTCCCTTAAAATGAGTTGCCCAAGGAATATAAGGGGACTGGAAAGGACTTTAGTGATTGTGTATAAAACTCATTTTACAGATGAAGGCCAGATAAGTGAAACAATTTAGAAATTAATTATTAAGAGATCTTCATCGCAACTGTTAGATTATCTTATTTCATTATCAGGCTGGTTATTCTGGATAAGACTTTCTAGTGGTTATAAGGTTAAAGATATGCATTTAATATTAGGTTTTCACATTTTGGAATCCTTTCATGCCTGGATTGATGTATCAATAAAACCTGTCTTATCCCCCCTAGTTCTTTGTCTCTGATTGTCTGTGTCATTTGAAGGTGCCTACTGCAGGAGACCCAGGAAGATCCCCTGGAGAAGGAAATGGCAACCCATCCTAGTATTCTTGCCTGGATAATCCCATGGACAGAGGAGCCTGGCAGGCTACAGTCTAAAGGGTCACAAGAGTCGGACACGAATTAGTGACAGATACCACTGCTCTATAGTTTTAGTGATTACGGCTGCTGCTGCTGCTGCTATCACTTCAGTCGTGTCCGACCCTGTGTGACCCCATAGACGGCAGCCCACCAGGCTCTGCCATCCCTGGGATTCTCCAGGCAAGAACACTGGAGTGGGTTGCCATTTCCTTCTCCAATGCAGGAAAGTGAAAGTGAAAGTGAAGTTGCTCAGTGTGTCTGACTCTTCGCGACCCCATGGAGTGCAGCCTACCAGGCTCCTCCGTCCATGGATTTTCCAGGCCAGAGTACTGGAGTGGGGTGCCATTGCCTTCTCCAGATTATGGCTAGTCCTCATATTATGTGTGAGGACACGAACTCTTGAGGGACAGGGACTGGAACTGATGCATAGTTGTTTGTCCTATATTGCCTAGGAAGGTGGGGAAGAAGAGCGCCTTTTGAGAGCATCTAAATTGAAATCCTTTTATGTGACATTTAGGGACTAGGAAATCCCCATTGTATGTTAACAGTAAGGCTGGTTCTCTGACGACTTGTGAGTTAGAAGCTTGTAGAGATGGTTAGGTCTTCCTTTCCCCAATTCCTGCTAACACAGGTGCGGAATGGTCCGTTCAAGCCTCAGAAGCTCTCGGCTGAAGGAGAATGGATCTTCTGAGCCTGCAGGGAGGTCTCAGCTCCAGGAGGGGCTGTGAGGGCTACTGAGGAGTGTCAAAGCAGACCTCGCGCTTACCTCCACACCCCTGCACTGGCATGTGCCTGCCCTTGAATGAGGGCACAGATGCCTTCCGTAGAAGGAGCAGCGTATTTTCTGGTCTTTTTTTTTTTTTTCCTGAAAATGGACATCATCTCAGACTGCATGCAGCCAGGTTCTCCCAGATATGACTGGCAGAACATCTCTGATTGCTCTGTCAGTTCCTGCTTGCCCTGCTTGGTACTGAAAAGCCCTACCTGCATGAGGGACGAGCCCCTGTCCCTGCCCCGCCCCGCCCCCGCTCCCTCCCCTCCCCTCCCCCCGCCCCGGCCACACACACACACACACCAAGTCCCTGAGTCACTCCAGGACCTACTCACTCTTCTCGATCATGGCTAGATTTGGAATTGGTCTGGGATGGCCTATGTCTAATGGGGCTTCCCAGCTCGCGCTGGTGGTAAAGAACCCCCCTGTCAATGCAGGAGATGTAAGAGGCACCAGTTTGATCCCTGGGTTGGGAAGATCCCCTGGAGGAGGGCAGGGAAACCCACTTCAGTGTTCTTTCCTGGAGAATCCTATGGACAGAGGAGCCTGTCGGGCTACAGTCAACAGGGTTACAAAGAGCAGGTTATGACTAAAATGACTTGGCATGCCTGGCTGCCCTATGAACCAGTGAGTGATGGATTTCTTTTACTTCCTTAAAATTTATTTAAAATTTTTCTGTATTTATTTTGGGCTGTGCTAAGTCTTCATTGCTGAGTGTGGACTTCCTCTAGTTGTGGTGAGCAGGGGCTACTCTTTGTTGTGGTGCACGGCCTTCTCATTGTGGTAGCTTCTCTTGTTGCAGGGCACGACCTCTAGAGCACGGACTTCAGTAGTTGTGACCTATGGGCTTAATTGCCCTGCGGCATGTGGGATCTTCCCTGACCAAGGATTGAACCTGTGTCCCCTGAATTGGCATTCCCTCTATTCTACTTTTTGGGCTTCCCTGGTAGTTCAGAGGTTAAAGCATCTGCCTGCAATGCGGGAGACCCGGGTTCGATCCCTGGGTTGGGAAGATCCCCTGGAGAAGGAAATGGCAACCCACTCCAGTATTCTTGCCTGGAGAATCCCATGGGCAGAGAAGCCTGGTGGGCTACAGTCCATGGGGTCACAAAGAGTCGGACATGACTGAGCGACTTCACTTCACTTCACTTTCTATTCTACTTTTAGATAGAACTCCCATTTCTATTCTGAGGCTGAAGTTTTGTCCAAAGCCCAAACCCTTGTCCAGGGCTGTAGTTGTTTCCTAGGGCTTCCAAAGATACATCACACAAACTTGGCACCTTAAAACAACAGAAATTTATTCTCTCAATACTGAAGGCCAGAAGTCTGAAATCAAGATGTGGCGGGACCACACTCTCTCTGATGGTTTCAAGGGACAATTGGTTCCTTGCCTCTTCCATCTTCTGGTAGCTATTAGCATTCCTTGACATGTAGGCTCATCACTCTAGTCACTGCCTCTGTCTTCACATTGCCTTCTGTGTGTCTTATTTTATGAGGATCCATCTAATTGCCTTTGAGACTCACCCAAATTACCCAGGGTAAGCTCTTCCTTTCAAGATTCTTAAGTTAATCACATTGGTAAAGCTCCCTTTTCAGATATTCCTGGACAATTTGGGTGAGTCCTAAAGAGAATTAGACTCTAGGGATTTGACATGGATATCTTTTTTTAGGGAGGAAGAAGTCATTACTCAGTTTACAAAGGTTCTGATATCTCTGGGCCTGTGTTGGCTCTTCTTCCTGGGTGATGAGCCCTTTGTCTTTCTTATTTCTGGCTAAGGTAAAGAGTCAACATGAATATGTTCATGTATACACAACTCAGTATACACATCTCTCTGCTATCAATCTCTCTATTCATCCATCTAATCTACCTCTTCATGTTATCTGTCTAAAATGAGACAAAAGTTTTACGAAATTATATTTTAATCGACGTAAGATGTATTCTGGTATTTCCTATTCTATTTGATTCCATTCCATTCTATTCTATCGTTTTATTTGGAAAAAAGTGCTAGTCAAAACCTACTTCAATTGATTCATAATAAGTAGTGACCTATAGTTTGCTGTATTCTGTTCTTAGAGCACTGCTCTGATTATATCCTGTTTCTTACTAACTCTTTTTTAAATCTGTTTTTTTGTATTTATTTATAGCTGTGCTGGGTCTCCACTGCTGCAAGAGGGCTTTCTCCAGTTGCTGAGAGCAGTGACTGCTTCGTGGGCTCTAGGACACACAGGTGGCGCAGGCCCAGCTGCCGTGCAGCATGAGGGATCTTCCGGGACCAGAGATTGAACCACAGTTCCCTGAATTGGCAGGCGGATTCTTAACTGATGGACCACCAGGGAAGCCCCTTTGACTAGCTCTCTGATGGTCTTATGTTGCTTTCCATGTGAAGTCCAAGGTCCTCAGCCTGGAAGTCTCCTAGTTCCCCCTCAGATCCATTATCCCTGGCAGGAGGCAGCAGACTGGGGGCTTTGGACCTGAAGGCTGGCCTGTGGCACTTGGAAGTGCTGTGGCCTTAGACAAGTTAACTTCATTTTTTTCTGTCCCTGTCCCTTCACTTGTAAAAGAGGGTCAAGGTGCCTTCCTGGGCTGCTGTGAGGGTCAGATGAGAGAACACACACTTGGTGCTCAGTAAACATTAGTGGGGAGGTTTTCTGCCCAAGACATGCTCTGGTTCCCAACATACTCCACTTTTGGCTGTTTTCCAGAAGAATTTGGTGCCCTCCTGTATCTGTACATTTGTTCATTCTATTACCCCTTCCTGACCCAACTGCCCTTTTTGGAGAAACCAGTCTTTCTTGACTTCGTCAAATGTCACCATTTTAGTCTCCTCCTGTTGATGAGCGGGAAGTGGCCCGGTCTCCCCTGTGAGTCTGTGGCCTTATAACCGAGCTTCGGTGCTTCTTGTCTGTCATAGTTCTAGGGTCCTTTACAAGAACGTGAGAGACTTTTTGGATGGGGAATGTGTTCACCCCATGCATACTTTCCCCATGCATCCCCTCAAAACACTTAGAACAAATCATATAATATATTGGGTGATTTAGTGTGTAAAACTACCACTTGCTGTAGGAAGCTGGGATAAGTATGACTCTTAAGTTTTCCAGTTAATATAGAATGTTTGATAACTGTGTATGTAACTGAGGATGTCTTGCCTATCTTATGTTTTTAATTCCATCAGAAATAAAAAAAAAATCCTTGGTTTATCTGAACTTTTCATATATACACACAGCTTGTATATATGAACGTGACCAGCTGGTATATAAGTAATAAGTAGTAATATATAAGTAGTAACATGTACAAGTAAAAATGCTTGTATATAAATAAGTGATCAGCTTATAGCTGGTTTTATATCAATGATATCAAAGAAGTTATCAATCATTCCTAGGGTTATCTTATATGCATGTGTATGTGTGTGCTTTAATCATTGTATCAGGGCATGGTAAAGGAAAATTGTTAGTGAAATAAAAGAATGGTATAGTTCTAGAAGAAATCTCAGCTTAACAGTATAGATTGAAGGTTATGAGCACAGGCTCTGGACCTAAAACTCTTGAATTTAAACCCTATTTATTATAAATAAAGTTCATTCATTTACTGGTTGTGCTATTTAATCTATGTCTTTATGTCCTCATCTGTATAAATTGGGGCTAATACTAGTATCTGCGTCTTGGGGACTCCTGTGAGCATTGAACTAGTTGGTACATGTGAAGCACTTACACAGCATCTGGACAGCATCTTCCAGTAGAACGCTGTGCACGCACCATATTCCACTTCAGGCACACATCCAGTAGACACGAGTGCAGGTATTTACCAAGGGACATTTACTGGAATGTTCGCAGCAGCATGGTTTATAATAGCCCCAACTAGAAGCTACCCAAATGCCCATCAATAGTACAATGGAGAAATAAATTCCATTTTTTGTATATAATAGAATATCATAACATGTAACAACATGGATGAATCTCACAAACGTAGTAAAGAGTGAAGGTCACCAGATGTGAAAAGGGAAATAGTGTATGATTCCATTCATGTAAAGATCAAAACCAGGCAAAACTAGAAAATAGGATAACGATTGCATGAGTTGGGGAGAATGACTAGAAAGTAACATGAGGAGAGTGTCTGGGGGTGCTGGATATGCTGGCTTTTATGTTGTGGGTACTGACTATGTGGATGTACTCAGTTTGTGAAAATTCACCAAGCTGTGCACTTGTGATTTCTGTACTTTCCTGTATGTAAATTATATTTTAAAAGTTTTTAAAAACAGTGTTGACCTGAAATGAATAGACTGCTAGATATTTTTCCAGCAAAGATGGGTTTATTCAGGATTGGCAGAGAGTTGTGATTTTGGCACTGCAGCCATGACAAGCCATGCAGATCTCTACATGACAAGAGAAGGAGAATGCTTTTATAGGGGGAGAAGGAAGCTGGGAGGGCTGTTGTAAACAAAGTCCATGGCTTCTCATTGACTGAGTCTTGTCAGGAAAAAAGGAGAGTCATTCTTGTTCCTGTTGAGCTCTGCTATCGTTGCAGGACCTGGGAGCTCCCTCTTCTGGTCTCCTTAATCTATTTAACTGAGGTTTCTGTTTATCAAGTTTTTATATTTTCCCTTTTTGATCAAGATCTTTCTCTGAAAGCATCCCTGATCAAGAGTCAAATTTTCAAGTTTTAGTGGCTTTTTGTCTCTCAGTGTTAAGAAAGATGTGTCAAGTTGGAGGGAAAGTGAACAGATTGGAAACTTATTAAGGTCACATTTAAGTAACAAGGAGGTAGGTGGGTGAATGCTCAGGCACTTTTTATCTAAAGTCCATATGTTATCAAGAGGAGCTTTCCAGATGGCACTAGGGGCAAAGAACCCGTCAATGACATGAGACATGGGCTCAATCCCTGGGTTGAAACTGAACCAGGGTCTCCTGCTTTGCAGGCAGATTCTTTACCAACTGAGCTATCAGGGAATTTCTAGAAAGGCAATGCCAAAGAATCCTCATACTACTGTACAGTTGTGCTCATTTCACATGTTAGCAAGGTTATGCTCAAAATCCTTCAAGCTAGGCTTTAGCAGTACATGAACTGAAAACTTCCAGATGTACAAGCTCAGTTTAGAAAACAGAGGAACCAGAGATCAAATTGCCAACATTCATTGGATCATAGAGAAAGCAAGGGAATTCAGAAAACATCTGCTTCATTGACTATGCGAAAGCCTTTGACTGTGTGGATCACAACAAACTGGAAAATTCTTAAAGAGATGGGAATACCAGATCACCTTACTTGCCTCCTGAGAAACCTGTATGCAGATCAAGAAGCAGCAGTTAGAACTGAAGAGGTACCAACTGACCAAATCAAAATTGGGAAAGGAGTATGACAAGGCTCTATATTGTCGCCCTGCTTATTTAACTTCTATGCAGTGTACGTCATGTGAAATGCCATGCTGGATAAATCACAAGCTGGAATCAAGATTACCAGGAGAAATATCAATAAACTCACATATGTAGATGATACCACTGTAATGGCAGAAAGGGAAGATGAACTAAAGAACCTCTTGATGAGGGTGAAAGAGGAGAGTGAAAAAGCTGGCTTAAAACTTAACATTTAAAAAACTAAGTTCATGGCATCAGGTTCCATCACTTCATGGCAAATACTAATAGAAGGGGAAAAGTGGAAACAATGACAGATTTTCTTTTCTTGGGCTCCAAGATCACTATGGACAGTGACCGCAGCCATGAAACTGAAAGATGCTTGCTCCTTGGAAGGAAAGCTATGACAAACCTAGACAGCATATTAAATAGGAGAGACATCATTTTGCCAACAAAGTTCTGTCTACTCAAAGCTATGGTTTTTCCAGTAGTCATGTATAGATGTGAGATTTTTTGGACCATAAAGAAGGCTGAGAGCTGAAAAATTGATACTTTCAAACTGTGGTGCTGGAGAAGACTCTCGAGTGTCCCTTGGACTGCAAGGAGACTGAACCAGTCCATCCTAAAGGAGACCAGTCCTGAATATTCATTGGAAGGACTGGTGTTGAAGCTGAAACTCTGATACTTTGGCCACCTGATGCGAAGAACTGACTCACTGTAAAAGACCCTGATGCTGGGAAAGATTGAAGGCAAAAGGAGACGAGGGCTGTATAGGATGAGATGGTTAGATAGTACAAACTTAATGGACCTGAATTTGGGCAAACTCTGGGAGATAGTGAAGGAGAGGGAAGCCTGGCGTGCTGCCGTCCATGGGGTCACAAAGAGTGGGACACGGCTTAGTGACTGAACAGCAACAACAATGGCAATGCTTTTGACCAAGGTACTTCGAGGGCCTTTACAAATTTTGCAAATTCAGTCTTAAAAAAATGTGGTTTTGGCTGTGGTGGGTCTTTGCTGCTACTCTTTGTTGCAGTGCCTGGGCTTCTCACTGTTCTCATTGTGGTGGCCTCTTCTGTTGTGGAGCACAGGCTCTGGGGCGCTTGGGCTTCGGTTGTTGTGGCACACAGGTTCAATAGTTGGACCTTGCGGACTCTAGAGGGTTCGAGCTTCGGTAGTTATGGTGTACAGGCTTTGTTGCTCTGTGGCATGTGGAATCTTCCTGGACTAGGGATCAAACCTATGTATGCTCACTGGCAGGTGAATTCTTATCCTCAGTTACAGGGAAGTCCCCAGTTGAGTCTTTTATTTTTTCCAATTGAGTCTTAATAATGCCATTAGTATGTTTGAAAAACCTGAGGATTGGAAGTGATAAGGATAACAAAAGTGTTATTGAACCAGAAAAAACAGTGCAGACTCTTTGAAGTATGTGGCCAATAAAATGGATTTGTCAATCACTATCTTAGAGGAATTTTAGAGGAGTTCCCCAGGTAGGGGTAATCTTTTCTAAAGGACTTTAGCCACAGGAGAGGCAGTGGTCTGAAAGAAAAGGCTTTAGTCCAGTATGAAACATACAGACCTTGACTCAAATATATTTATATAAATCCATTAGACAGACATCTGTGCACATCTCTGCCAATTGCACAGTTTTGTTCATTTTTATGGCTGAGTAATATTCTTTGGAAGGAATGATGCTAAAGCTGAAACTCCAGTACTTTGGCCACCTCATGTGAAGAGTTGACTCATTGGAAAAGACTCTGATGCTGGGAGGGATTGGGGGCAGGAGGAAAAGGGGATAACAGAGGATGAGATGGCTGGATGGCATCACCGACTCGATGGACGTGAGTTTGAGTGAACTCTGGGAGATGGTGATGGACAGGGAGGCCTGGCGTGCTGCAATTCATGGGGTCACAAAGAGTCGGACACGACTGAGCGACTGAACTGAACTGAACTGATATTCCATTGTTTTTCTGCACATCTTCGGTATCCATTCTTCTGTTGATGGACATTTAGGTTGCTTCCATATCATTGCTATTGTAAACAGTGCTGCAGTGAAAATTGGGGTACATGTGTATTTTTGAATTATGGTTTTCCCTGGATATATGCCCAGGAGTGGAGTGCTAGGTCATTTAGTAATTCTGTTTTCAGCTTTTTAGAGAACCTACATACTGTTATCCATAGTGACTGTATTAATCTACATTCCCACCAATAGTGTAAGAGGGTTCCCTTTTTTCCACACCCTCTCCAGCGTTTATCGTTTGTGCATTTTTTGATGATGGCCATTCTGTCCAGTGTGACATCGTTGTAGTTTTGATTTGCTTTTCCTTAATAATTAGTGATGCTGAGCATCTTTTCACATGCCTCTTGGCCATCTATATGTCTTCTTTGGAGAAATGTCTATTTAGGTCTTCTGCCCAGGTTTTGATTGAATTCTTTTTTTTTTATTGAGCTCTATGAGTTATTTGTATATTTTGGAGATTAATTGCTTGTCATTAGACAGAGAAAGTTGTATGAAATTCATTTGCCAGACCTCGAATGGGTGATCCATTAGGCTATGTTAAAAGTGAGGAAGCAACATGAACAGGCTTCCCTGGTTTGTACTTCAGACAAGTGGAACAAGTAAGGCACTTTCTTGGTTCAACAAAAATCTGTGTTTTTAGGTGAGTACACCAATGGCGCCTCCTTCCTTTCCATATGCAAAAAAGGAAAAAGGGCGTTTGATAATTGAGATACTCCAGGGCAGGTAAGTTCATCAAACTCTTCCTTAAGGCACTGAAAGCTATGTCTCTCCTTATTCCCATAAAATTGGGTCTGGATTGTTATTTTTCAGTAAAGTATATAATGGTTTGGCTGTAAGAGAGAAATTTGAAATCTAATTTCAGTAATAACCAACTAGCCCAAGAAAACCATGTAGTTCTTTCTAAGTTGGCACTTTTGAGTTTTGGGAAACTTAGGAATCCATTAAGTCTATCTGGCTCCAGGTATAACCCTCGTTCTAATATCAGATCCCCTAAATATTGAATCTGGGTTTGGGCAAACTGAAATTTTTCCTTGTTGACCTTAAGTCCCTTTAAGGTGAAAAGCTTTCTCAAGTGGATGCCGTTTTCCTGTAAGGAGGCTTAAGAAGGGGAGCAAAGAAGCAAATCGTCCACATATTGCAACAAAGAAGGACGCTCTCGGGGACTTAATATCAACCAGATCAGCCTTAAGGATTTGCAAGAAATAAAGACTTCATAAAAGCCTGAGGCATTACTGTCCAGGTGAATTCTTCTCCTTCCCAAGTGAAGGCAAGAAGGTATTGGTTTGCTTCATCAACTGAAATAGCTTCCCTTGCAGGTCAGTCAGTGAAGAATCTGCCTGCAGTGCAGGAGACCGAGGTTTGATTCCTGGGTCGGGAAGATTCCCTGAAGGAGATGGCAACCCACTCCAGTATTCTGGCTTAGAGAATCCCATGGACAGAGGAGCCTGGCGGACTATAGTCCATGAAGTCACAAGAGTCAGATACAACTTAGTGACTAAACCATCAAAGAATGCACTGCATAAATAACAGGAAAGAGTTTGCCTCTGGTGGGAATGGATGTTAGTAGTGAATGAGGGTTAGGAACAACAAGGTGTCCAGGGATAACAATGTTGTTTATTGCTTGGAGGTCCTAGACAAACCTCCCTTTGGCCCTTAGATTTTCTCACCGGTAAAATGGGAGTGTTACAGGGACCAATACAAGGGATAATGAAGTTTTGAGCCTTGTAATCTTCTAAAATGGGTTTTATGCCTTGAAGTTCTCTTTTACTTACAGTTGTTTGGTTGTTAAATCATGTCCGACTCTTTGTGACCCCATGGACTGTGGCCTGGAAGGCTCCTCTGTCCATGGGATTTCCCAGGCTAGAATACTGGAGTGGGTTGCCATTTCCTTCTCCAGGGGATCTTCCCAATCCAGGGATCGAACTCACATCTCTTGTCTTCACAGGCAGATTCTTTACCACTGCTTCACCTGGAAAGAGTACTGGTTAGTTCTAGAGAGATTTGAATCTTGATGGGAGGTACACGGTGAATTTTGCCAATGTCACTTAGAGATTTTGTCCATAAGGAAAGTGGTAACTGATTCAATGGGGACAGATGATCAGTGTTTCTGAAATCAGTTCTAATATCATCAGAGATTAAGGAAATACAATCTCAAAGGGTCATTTAAGTCACCTACCATGGTTACACTGATGACTGCTATGAAATCCTAGAATTACTTACCCCTTTGGGAGAACGAAATTCCAGCATGATACCTCTCTGAGATGTCTTGGTCTAATAAATGGATAGGAGAGGAGGAACTAAGGAGGAAAAGGTGTGTATTTCACAAGGGCCCAGACAAAAGGAAATAGGTTCAAAGAGAGGAACCTCTTGAGGTTCATTGGAGATTGCTGCAATTTGCAATGTTTAGTACTCTAAGGCCAGGGCTGTTTAACAGTAGTGGGTTGAGTACCAAGAATGTGGCTCCAGTGTCAGTTAGGACTAGAAGAGATTCATCCCCAGTCTAGAGAAATGTTTCTCCAAGCTGACTAGAAGGGAGGATTGGGAAGACCTCTGTAATTCCTTGGAGGCCTGACATTGAGAATTGGGAGGATATTGGAAAGGCTGGTTAAAGGGCCGAAAATGCCTTAAGTGCTTAAGTGTGTAAAGATCTGTTTTCAATACCCTAGGTCTTTGCATAACAGCAGAAACAAGGCGAGTTTGGTTTCATTTAGGAGCCTGCATTTGCTAAGGTGAAGATTAAGAATTTCAGCAATCTTCTTTTGAGGTGACTCATTTAGGATTCGAGAGAGCTGGTTTACCAGATTAACTAAATCTGCAGTGGAGGTAGTTTCCTATTCCAACCTGGTCTTTTTTTTACCAGAAGGGAAAGGTCTCAGTTTGGTCCATCAATAAAAATAGAGCAAAAACTTGCCATGTGGACTCAGCAGCTGAAGGGAAGACCATAATTTTCCTTAAAAATAAGCTGAAGTCAAGTGTAATAATTATGAAAAGGAATTTTTCATCGGATTTTTGTGTGAAAGCCTGAATTTTATCCAATCAATAGGTTTTAGACAAGCCCTAGGAATTGCTCAATGAAGTCACTTAGTAATTGTGAATCCCCTGACCATATAATAAACAGGCTGGTCTCCCAGTATTAATTCTAGAGTCCTTTTAGGACTTTCCCAATTAGCAGTTTCCATCCAGTGTTGAGTCTGGCCTTTACCAACAAGCATATGAATTCATCATTCAGTTGTGTCTGACTCTTTGCAACCCTATGGACTTTAGCCTGCCAGGCTCCTCCGTCCATGGGATTTTCCAGGCAAGAATACTGGAATGGGTTGCCATTTCCTTCTCCAGGGGATCGTCCTGACCCAGGGATCGAACCAGGGTCTCCTGCACTTCAGACAGACTCTTTACCATCTAAGCCACCAGGGAAGCCCAGAAAGAAAGTGAAGTCATGACCTAGAGTCAGACATCCTGGAATGTGAAGTCAAGTGGGCCTTAGGAAGCATCACTACAAACAAAGCTAGTGGAGGTGATGAAATCCCAGCTGAGCTGTTTCAAATCCTAAAAGATGATGCTGAGAAAGTGCTGCACTCAATATGCCAGCAAATTTGGAAAACTCAGCAGTGGCCACAGGACTGGAAAAGGTCAGTTTTCATTCCAATCCCAAAGAAAGGCAATGCCAAAGAACGCTCAAACTACCACACAATTGTACTCCTCTTACACGCTAATAAAGTAATGCTCAAAATTCTCCAAGCCAGACTTAAAAAATACGTGAACTGTGAATTTCCAGATATTCAAGCTGGTTTTAGAAAAGCCAGAGGAACCAGAGATCAAATTGCCATCTGCTGGATCATGGAAAAAGCAAGAGAGTTCCAGAAAAATATCTACTTCTGCTTTACAGACTATGCCAAAGCCTTTGGCTGTGTGGATCACAATAAACTGTGGAAAATTCTTCAAGAGATGGGAATACCAGACTACCTGACTGGCCTCCTGAGAAATCTGTATGCAGGTCTAGAAGCAACAGTTAAACTGGACATGGAACAACAGACTGGTTCCAAATAGGAAAAGGAGTATGTCAAGGCTGTATATTGTCACCCTGCTTATTTAATTTATATGCAGAGTACATCATGAGAAATGCTGGACTGGATGAAGCACAAGCTGAAATCAAGATTGCCAAGAGAAATATCAATAACCTCAGATATGCAGATGACACCACCCTTATGGCAGAAAGTGAAGAACTAAACAGCCTGTTGATGAAAGTGAAAGGAGAGAGTGAAAAAGTTGGCTTAAAGCTCAACATTCATAAACTAAAGATCATGGCATCTGGTCCCATCACTTCATGGGAAATAGATGGAGAAACAGTGGAAACAATGACAGACTTTATTTTCTTGGGCTCCAAAATCATTGCAGATGGTGACTGCAAGCATGAAATTAAAAGACACTTGCTCCTTGGAAGAAAAGTTATGACCAACCCCAACAGCATATTAAAAAACGGAGACATTACTTTGCCAACAAAGGTCCATATAGTCAAAGCTATGGTTTTTCCAGTAGTCATGTGAGAGTTGGACTATGAAGAAAGCTGAGCGCCAAAGAATTGATGCTTTTGAACTGTGGCATTGGAGAAGACTCTTGAGCGTCCCTTGGACTGCAAGGAGATCCAACCAGTCTGTCCTAAAGGAAATCAGTCCTGAATATTCACTGGAAGGATTGATGCTGAAGCTGAAACTCCAATACTTTGGCCACCTGATGCGAAGAGCTGACTCATTGGAAAAGACCCTGATGCTGGGAAAGATTGAAGGTGGGAGGAGAAGGGTTTGACAGAGGATGAGATGGTTGGATGGCATCACCAACTTAGTGGACATGAGGTTGGGTAAACTCAGGGAGTTGGTGATGGGCAGGGAGGCCTGGAGTGCTGCCGTCCATGCGGTCGCAAAGAGTCGGACATGACTGAGTGACTGAACTGATCATATGGATTTGGTGATAGAAGTCAGGGACACCAGGCTGTGAAGTTTGAATGACTCTGTGCATTTCTCAGCAAATCTGTGAAGATCTTTGGTTGCTATGAGAAAGTCTGACTATTGCTTGCAGTTCAGCTTTAGTCTAGGGAGTATAAGAAATTAAAGGCTCAGCTTCTTGACCCCTAGGAGGCTTAATTTTAAAGGGACAGTTTCTGATTGGTTCAGCGGAAAAGGGAGTGGGGAGAATTTCAGAGAAAGGGAACTTGGTGAGAGAATTAATACAGCAGAACTGAAGTAGAAAAGGTGTTGGCAGTGTAGATGGTAAGAAGGAAGATGGCACTGGAGGCAGAGTCTGGATGTGAACAGCAGAAGGAAGACAGACAAGGTGGCTCTGGAAGCAGAGCCTCAGCCATCAGGAACCATTTTATTTCTCTTAAATCAATTGTTTGCCTCAGTTAGTCTTAAAAGTTCATTTTGCAGAGAGGCAATTTTTAGATTCCTGATTACATTGGGAAACCTCAAAATACCAATTGAAATAAGCATTCCACTCAGTTCTGGAAAATTCTGAGCTATTGTAGTCCAATTTGGTTTTAAGGAAATTAAATTTGAAGGATTTCAAAAAGCTCCCCATGATGGCCTTTGGTACTCTAGATTGCCTTTGGTCAGATTGGCCCTTTTAGTTACAAATGGGCAGGAGGAAAGGACATAAAAGTGGCTGCATTTATTGTATAGGGGGGCACCCTCAAAATATTTAGAACTGGAAACCCATTTCTCAGAGTTTTTCTCTAATGTAAAAGGACAGTTTTCAAATGGTTCAAATAGCTTACAAGTCAAGTCAAACAGCTTGCAAGTCTGAATATCAGCCAATTCAAAAGAAACAGCGTGGTCCTGGAGAAGTGGCCAGGCCAGTGGCTTTTCCAGCCAATTTCCAGAAGATAGTCCCTTCCTGAGAAATAGGCTGAAGGCTGAATGGCCACAGTTTTATTTGAAGCAGCTTTCTCCTGAAGGATGAGCCAAAGGCACTTTAAACCATTCTGGCTGAAATATCAATAGTTTGACCTCAAGATGAGACCAGAGTGCTAAATGAGTTCAGTTCAGTTCAGTCACTCAGCCATGTCTGACTCTTTGCAACCCCATGGACTGCAGCATGCCAGGCCTCCCTGTCCATCACCAAATCCCGGAGTTAACTCAAACTCATGTCTGTTGAGTTGGTGATGCCATCCAACCATCCTATCCTCTGTTGAACCCTTCTCCAGCCTTCCATCTTTCCCAGCATCAGGGTCTTTTCCAATCAGTCAGCTCTTCACATCAGGTGGCCAATGTATTGGAGCTTCTGCTTCAGCATCAGCCCTTCCATCGAATATTCAGGACTGATTTCCTTTAGGATGGACTGGTTGGATCTCCTTGCAGTCCAAGGGACGCTCAAGAGTCTTCTCCAACACCACAGTTCAAAAGCATCAATTCTTCAGTGCTCAGCTTTCTTCACAGTCCAACTCTCGCATCCATACATGACCACTGGAAAAACCATTGCTTTGACTAGATGGATCTTTGTTGGTAAAGTAATGTCTGCTTTTTAATAAGCTGTCTAAGTTGGTCATAACTTTTCTTCCAAGGAGCAGGTGTCTTTTAGTTTCATGGTTGCAATCACCATCTGCAGTGATTTTGGAGCCCCCCCAAAATAAAGTCTCTCACGGTTTCCATTGTTTCCCCATCTATTTGCCATGAAGTGATGGGAACAGATGCCATGATCTTCGTTTTCTGAATGTTGAATTTTAAGCCAACTTTTTCACTCTCTTCTTTCCCTTCCATCAATAGGCTTTTTGTTTCTCTTCGCTTTCTGCCATAAGGGTGGTGTCATCTGCACATCTGAGGTTATTGATATTTCTCTTGGCAATCTTGATTCCAGCTTGTGCTTCATCCAGCCCAGCATTTCTCATGATGTACTCTGCATATAAGTTAAATAAGCAGGGTGACAATATACAGCCTTGACATATTCCTTTCCTGATTTGGAACCAGTCTGTTGTTCCATGTCCAGTTTTAACTGTTGCTTCTAGACCTGCATACAGATTTCTCAGGAGGCTGGTCAGGTGGTCTGGTATTCCCATCTCTCTCAGAATTTTCCACAGTTTGTGGTGATCCACACAGTCAAAGGCTTTGGCATAGTCTGTAAAGCAGAAGTAGATATTTTTCTGGAACTCTCTTGCTTTTTCCATGATCCAGCGGATGTTGGCAATTTGATCTCTGGTTCCTCTGGCTTTTCTAAAACCAGCTTGAACATCTGGAAGTTCACAGTTCACGTACTGTTGAAGCCTGGCTTGGAGAATTTTGAGCATTACTTTATTAGCGTGTGAGATGAGTGCAATTGTGTGGTAGTTTGAGCCTTTCTTTGGGATCGGAATTAAAACTGACGTTTTCCAGTCCTGTGGCCACTGCTGAGTTTTCCAAATTTGCTGGCATACTGAGTGCAGCACTTTCACAGCATCATCTTTCAGGATTTGAAATAGCTCAACTGGAATTCCATCACCTCCTCTAGCTTTGTTTGTAGTGATGCTTCCTAAGGCCCACTTCACTTTGCATTCCAGGATGTCTGGCTCTAAGTGAGTGATCACACTGTTGTGATTATCTGGGTCGTGAAGATCTTTTTTGTAGAGTTTTTCTGCATTTTCTCGACACCTCTCTTAATGTCTTCTGCTTCTGGTAGGTCCGTAGTGTTTCTGTCCTTTATTGAGCCCATCTTCGCATGATAATTTCCCTTGGTATCTCTAATTTTCTTGAAGAGATCTCTAATCTTTCCCATTCTATTGTTTTTGCCTGTTTCTTTATATTGATCAGTGAGGAAGGCTTTCTTCTCTCTCCTTGCTATTCTTTGAAACTCTGCATTCAAATGCATTTATTTTTCCTTTTTTCCTTTGCTTTTCGCTCCTCTTCTTTTCTCAGCTGTTTTTAAGGCTTCCTCAGAGAAGCATTTGGCCTTTTTGCATTTCTCTTTCTTGGGGATGGTCTTGATCCCTGCCTCCTTCCTGTACAATGTCACAAACCTCTGTCCATAGTTCTTCAGGCACTGTGTATCAGATCTAATACTGTGTATCTAATCCACTGAATCTATTTCTCACTTCCAGTGTAATCATGAGGGATTTGATTTAGGTCACACCTGAATGGTCTTGAGGTTTTCCTTACTTTCTTCAATTTAAGTCTGAGTTTGGCCATAGAAGTTCATGATCTGAGCCACAGTCAGCTCCCTGTCTTGTTTTATCTGACTGTATAGAGCTTCTCCATCTTTGGCTGCAAAGAATATAATCAGTCTGATTTCTGTATTGACAGTCTGGTGATGTCCATATGTAGAGTGGTCTCTTGTGTTGTTGGAAGAGGGTGTTTGCTATGACTAGTGCATTCTTTTGGAAAAACTCTATTAGCCTTCGCCCTGCTTCATTCTGTACTCCAAGGCCACATTTGCCTGTTACCCCAGGTGTTTCTTGACTTCCTACTTTTGCATCCAGTCCCCTGTAATGAAAAGGACATCTTTTTCGGGTGTTAGTTCTAGAAGGTCTTGTAGGTCTTCGTAGAACCGTTCAACTTTAGCTTCTTCAGCATTATTGGTCACGGCATAGACTTGGATTACCATAATATTGAATGATTTGCCTTGGAAACGAACAGAGATCATTCTGTCGTTTTTGAGATTGCATCCAAGTACTGCATTTTGGACTCTTTTGTTTACTATGATTGCTACTCCATTTCTTCTAAGCGATTCTTGCCCACAGTAGTAGATATAATGGTCATCTGAGTTAAATTCACGCATTCGTCCATTTTAGTTCCCTGATTCCTAAAATGTCAGTGTTCACTCTTGCCAATTCCTTTTTGACCACTTCCAATTCACCTTGATTTATGGACCCTAACGTTCCAGGTTCCTATGCAATATTGCTCTTTGCAGTAATGGACTTTATTTCCATCACAAGTCACATCCACAACTGGGTGTTGTTTTTGCTTTGGCTCTGCCTCTTCATTCTTTCTGGAGTTAGTTCTCCACTGATCTGCAGTAGCATATTGGACACTTATCTGCCTGGGGAGTTCAAAAAGATAGTGTCCTATCTTTTTGCCTTTTTATACCATTCATGGGGTTCTCAAGGAAAGAATACTGAAGTGGTTTGCCATTCTCTTCTCCAGTGGACCACATTTTGTCAGAACTCTCCACCATGACCTGTCCGTCTGTGGTGGCCCTATATGCCATGGCTCATAGTTTCATTGAGTTAGAGATCCTGAGTTAGAGACCATGGTCCATGTGATCAGATTTGTTAGTTTTTGTGATTGTGGTTTTCAGTCTGTCTGCCCTCTGATGGAGAAGGATAAGTGGCTTATGGAAGCTTCCTGATGAGAGAGACTGACTGAGTCTAAATGAATATTCATATACAAAACAGGGCCTTAACCAGAAAGATGAAACTTTAAAATAGATCCCAAGTAAAACCTGGAAATCTTTAAATGCAAAAAGGGAAAGCGTTTGCACTGAGGATCAAGGAATACTTTAAACTGCAGGGTTGGTGAGAAAAAGAGTGACAATGGATTCAATTTTGAGTATTACACCTGTTTGCTCATTAGACCCACTGTTGTCAGGGGTCTTCTCTGGTTCCCATATGGGCCACTAGAATATTGACCTGAAATAGGCTGCCAGATATTTCTCCAGAAAGGAGTTTTATTCATGATCAGCAAAGAATTGCAATTTGGGGACTACCATGATCGTGAGCAACACGCAGGTCCCTGCACAGCAAGGAAAGAACACTTTTATGGAGGGGAAAAGGAAGTTGGGAGGGCTAGCGAGAATGAAGAGTCAATGGCTTTTCATTGTCTGAGTCCTTGCCAGGAAAGCAGATGAGTTATCTAGACAAAACTAGATATCCCAACATCCTTTGAATTAGATGTGGTCCTGTGGCTAAATTCAGAAAAGAAACACTGTGTAGGACTTCTGGCCTTAGGCCTCAGGATAATAGGTTTTCTTCCAGTTTTCTCTTTCCTTGCTGCAGGTTGCAGCCTGGACTGGTCCAGCTTTGACCAGGTAGATGTTAATGCCCTAGGGGCCACAGAGCAACAGAAAGGAAAGAACCTGGATCCCAGTTGACTGTGTGGAGTCGTCTTCCCTGCTATCCTGGACTTTTAGCCTTGTAACTGTTCCGGGAGGAGAAAGAAGCTTTTTTGTCATCTAAGCTTATATTTCTCAAACTTCAGTAGTCCTTGAATGGGGGCTTGAGTGGGGTTTGAGAATTTGCATTTCTAACAAATTTCTGCTGCTACTGCTAAGTCACTTCAGTCATGTCCAACTCTGTGCTACCCCATAGATGGCAGCCCACCAGGCTCCTCCGTCCCTGGGATTCTCCAAGTGACGTTAATGGTGTTGCTTCAGGATCTCTAATTTAAGTCCTTCCCCAGGAATTTTGATTTAATTGCTTGCAATGGAGTTCTGGGACAGCTGGAAGAAACAAAACAAAATAGACAAACAAACAAAAAAACAACACTACTCAGGTGATTCCAATATACAGCTAGGGTTGAGATTCACTGCATGGGAGGAACATTTTCTGGGAATGCATGAATCCTTTCCTGGTGCCCTTCAGCAGAGGAGGCAATTCCTTCTAGCTGTTCTAAACAGACTTGTCATCCTATCTTATTATTTATTAACCACTTATGGATAATGCTTCTGGTTGCTTGTCTGCACTGCTGGGAGTACTTGTCTTCCTAAACTTCCTTTCAACCAGAAACTTCTTTTTTTGACTTCTTCTTGTTTGACATCTTATTTTGGATGCTGAGCTTTGTCTTTGAACAAAACAATTCAAGATGATGATGTATAGAGAAACCGATTGTTGGTTTTCCCCAAAATCTGCCTTTAGGGACCACATATCGAACATTTGATCTTCAGCACTGCAACAGCGGTCTAACTTGAGCTTTCAGTCCTGAGACAGACAGACGCTCGCCATTACTGAGATGGATGATGTAATAATTAAACTACTATTTTGTGCAATCAGTTTCACTTGAAGGTTCCAAAGTCTTAAGAACATCTGGTGGCAATTTGTAGTTAACACAACATTATTTTGCATTTATTAAGTGTTGATAATGCAATAGGAGTTGTACAGAATACAATCTCTGTTCAGAGGTCAAGAGAGGGCAAATATGTCCCTAAAGGAAGAATGTTACAGATTTTTCCTAAAAACCCCACCTGTCTAGGTTAGTTGAAACTTTATAATTTTGGAAAAAACTGTCATTTGTATACATTTTCTGCAGTTTATAAAGTCTTTTTACATAGATCTATCTTTAGCATTGTTGCATTGTGATTTAGTCAGTAGCAAGCAACTGAAAACCTGACTCAAACGGCATCAAACAATAAGAAAACTTATGATTGGCTTAAGTCCAAATCCAGAGGTATCATGGTTTGGGTTTGTTAATCCAGTAGTGATGAGGACTTAGGTACTGTTAGGGGGAGCACACTGACTGAAACTGCCCACCCTGGCCAGGCACCATAGTAACCATTGGCACAAGTGTTTTTTAGGACAGGAGGTCCCGGTAAGGAACACAGAACTAATAAGCCGCCACCAACTGGAAGAGTGTGGGAAAGGTCAAAAGGAGATGCCCTGTGTTCTTCTACCTCCCAGAATCCTTCTCGTTGGCATCCATCTTGCCTGAGCACTGCATGCACGACCAGGAGGGACCCTGAGTCAGAATGATTGGCCAAGGACAACCTGGAAACTGATCCCATTGCCCTAAAAGCCGAGACTTTGAGCCACATGGGTTTCCTTACCCTCCTGCTCTCTGCCTGGGCCCTCCTTCCCAATAAAGTCTTTTGCTTTGTAAGCATGTTTGTCTCCTCAGACAATTCATTTCTAAATGTTAGACCAGAGCCTCCTTTTGGGCCCTGAAAGGGGTCCCCCTTTCTGCAACACTTCTCCTCTCTCTCTTTCATGCTGTTAGCCAGGGCATCATCAGCTCAAGACCACTTTCCCTTATGGTAGTTAAGAACCATCTCAGTAGCAACTGGGGCTACCCATCTCATTATTCTAGCTCAAAAGAAGAAAAATCTCTCACCCAAGCATGGAAGAGAAATCCTCTTATCCTGAATAGTCAGATTAGACAATGTGTCTATCCCATGGTAGGGGGGTCGATGAGGTGGGGTGGTGACCTACAATGACTGCTTTGGGTTCCTGGACCAATTACTGGCAAGGAATTGTGTCTGACTCTTGTGATCCCATGGACTGTAGTCTGCCAGGCTCCTCTGTCCATGGGATTCTCCAGGCAAAAATACTGGAGTGGGTGGCCATTTTCTTTTCCAGGGGATCTTCCCAACCCAGGGATTGAACCCTGGCCTCCTGTGTTGCAGGTGGATTCTTGAACATCTGAGCCACCTGGGAAGCCCTACTGGCAAGGAAGGGTGGCGTTACTGGGATTGGCATAGGCCAGTCAGGATTCTTCCCTGGAGTTGGACAGGGAGTCTGTTTCCCCTGGGTGACATGGAAGGGGTGGATGAACAAAGTCTAGTCTCTCTTAGGAAATAAGCAGAAGGGAATGGATACTGGTAGCACTCAACAGGGTTTACTGCCAGTATTTGGTGCTAATTTACAGAGGAAAGGGCTTCCATGGTGGCTCAGATGGTAAAGCATCTGTCTGCAGTGCAGGAGACCTGGGTTTGATCCCTGGGTCAGGAAGATCCCCTGGGAAAGGAAATGGCAACTCCAGTACTCTTGCCTAGAAAATTCCATGGATGGAGGAGCCTGGTAGGCTACAGTCCATGTGGTTGCAAAGAATCAGACACAACTGAATGACTTCACTTACAGAGGAAAAAACAGGGTTATGGAAGTTGAAGGACGCCCAAGATCGCACAGTTCAGCGGTGGTGCAATTGACGCTTCCAGTTGTCGAACTGCTGTGCACTTTAGCAGTGAAACCAACCCAAGACAATACTCAAAGCAGAAGTTTGTCTGCAGCACCTCCCCCTCCTCCGCCCTTCCTCTGCCCCTCCCCGCTTCCTTGCTCATCCTCTTTCCTTCACAATTTAGAAAACAGTACTCACTGGCCTTGTTTTGGGGTTCTAGCTTATTGATGGTGATGCTCTCTGTTGGAATGCCTGAGGCACTTGGCAGGCCTGGCCAGCATTACTTGGAGGGAACTCCCCTTGCCCCAACCCCAGACATTCCCTGACCCCAGGCCAGTGCTGTGGCTGGAGCAACCCTAGAGGTTCTTCCTGTCCTTGCAGGACGCACTTCAGTCAAGACACCAGGGAACTTTGCTGATCAAGACTTATTACTTAGGAGTCCTGGAGGGTCCATGGCACACCTGAAGACTACACAGCCCAGAAGAGGGGAAGAGAGGGAGAAAGAGGGAACCTGGGGCTCTGCCTTCATTAGGGCCCAGAGGTGGGAAGTCTAAGGTTTGTAGGCTCACTATTGACCACTTTAAAGGGTAACAGGGAGAACTGGGGCACAAGAAGGGAGAAGTGAAGTCACTCAAGCTGTCAGCTGTCTAGGTGACCCAGGGCTTTCTGAAAGAGGGACCTGCATAGGTGAGGTCAGTCTAACTTACCTGATTTTTTGCTAGTAGCTATGTCAGACAACCGGTAATATATTTATTACAGATGGATGTCTTTGAAATGGATGCCTCAGCAATCAAAAGCTTAATGTCAGGCATTTTGACCTTACAGTAAGGAAGATGCCATTTCTGCCTTGTCCTGAACCCTGGAGCCTTGGGCACCTTATTTTGCTTCTTTGGGCTTCTATTCTTCAAGGAAGGCATTAGAACTATCATGGAATTTGCTAAGAACTCCATTCTCATGAATTTTACAACTCTTTTTCTCCCTCGTCCCCTATTTCTCCTGGAGCTTCTGCTTATCAGTGGTTTCAAACTTTTTTGGTAAATATACATGGTAAGATGTGGATTTTATAAAACAACTCAGTGTACAAACACAAATACACACACACCGTGAATTAAAAGTTTCATTGAATAGGGACTTCCCTGGTGGTCCAGTGGCTAATCCTCTGGGCTCTCAATCCAGGGTTTGATCCCTAGTTGGGGAACTAGAGCCCGCATGCTGCAACTGCAAGTTCGAATACTGCAACCAGAGATAACACATGCCCCAACAGAGATCAAAGATCCCCCCCCCGTGCTGTAAGTACAACCTGGCGCAGGCAAAATAAGTAAATAAAATAATAAATAATACTAAAAAAGCTTCATTGAATAATATTTATCCCAGTACAGAAGGTGATGCCCTCGTCTAGTATAATCTGCTGTAGTCTATATCCTGTTCTGAGCTCAGCCACTTCAGTCGTGTCTGACTCTGTGCGACTCTATGGACTGCAGCCCGCCAGGCTCCTCTGTCCGTGGGACTCTCCTGGCAACAATACTGGAGCGGGTTGCCGTGCCCTCCTCCAGAGCATCTTCCTGACCCAGGAATTGAACTCACATCTCTTCTGTCTCCTGCATTGGCAGCTGGTTTCTTTACTGCCAGCGCCACTTGGGAAGCCCTCCATGGACCTCAACCCTTAGTAAAGCTTAAGAGTCAGCATTCAACTGACTCGCTGGGGCTTAACTTGGCAAGTCTTCATTCTCCCTATCCACTCCCCAACTCCCAGTAAGATTTCTCTACTTTACATCTCATCTCCCTGGGATCCTGGCTCCTATCATTACTTAGATATTCTGACATGTAGCTCAGCTGTGTGCTAACAGTATATTCTGCCCAGCCTTCTCTGGTCCAAGCAGCTATGAAATCCTCTGGTTAGATCCGATGACCTGTACAACCTGATTTCTGTACAATCAAATTCTCTTCTCTTTCACCCTCTCCCTCCCTCCCATATTTTCTTCTCCTCAGAGTGTGGTGCTCAAGTCAAGACTTAGTCGTGGTGTGTTCACTTATACACTAACCCCGTTCACCTCAACTGTTTGATGTTAGCTCAGCCTGTACAACTGTAGCTCTGCCCAGAGTCCCCGCAGAAATGCTGGATTCGTGCAGGTTCACCAGCAACTTCCACCCCCAGAAATCAAGTCCAGTCTAGCTATTCATAAGTACATAAATCATTTTAGGGAAGGTGAAAGTTCATCTGGCCCAATATTTCTCCTCTGTTTTTGGTTTATCTTAATCCCGTTTTGCTATTTTTTCACCACGCCCTCAATCTTCTCTGTCTCCAAAAGAAGCAAAGCCGCCCCTCCTCAACTTTTAAAAATTCTGTAAGAGCCACTTTCTTCAATAACTTATTCCATATGTTGCAGACACAAGCTCCATCAGGATCCTTCCTCCCCCCGCCGCTTCATCATTTTTGTCTGGCATCCCTCAGTGTTTGAATCATTGCAAGTAAAAGGAGAGAATACTCTCCAATCCCAGCCCAGTGGGGCCTTTCTTGGTGCGTCCTGTGTGTTGCATCATTTCAAAGGTTTTATGGGAGTTTAACCCAGTGAGAAATGGCTGCTCTGCCTCTCCACGCCCATCTTCTCTTGAAAGCCCCTCATGGCTTAGATGATATAGCCCTTCTCTGCTCAGAACACCAGGCTTCCTGGGATAAAGGCACAAAAAGCCCTCCGTCTTCCTTGTGTGTGTGCTAAGTCGCTTCAGGAGTGTCTGACTCTTTGCGACCCCATGGGCTGTAGCCTGCCAGGCTCCTCTGTCCATGGGAGTCTCCAGGCAAGGGTTGCCATTTCTTTCTTCAGGGGATCTTTCCAACCCCAGGATTGAACCTGCGTGCTCTATACCCTGCACTGGCAGGCAGGTTCTTTATTGCTGGCACCACTTGGGAAGCCCCCCATCTTCCTTAGTGGGGTCCAATAAGAACTCTGAGCAAACAGAGGATGCTTCTCTGGTTTTCCAGTCAATTCCCTCTGCAAACATACTCTCCGATTTCAGCTGTTTTTAACTCCAGGTGGGCATAGAGCCTTTGATTTTTTAAAATAGATTTTTTTTTTTCTTTCTGTAAATAACTCCATTTAACCCATTCTGATTCTTTTTCTGGTCTGTGCCCAGGTTTGACGGTTCCATGAGAGACATACTTAGTGTTTGGTTCTCTGCTTTCAGACTATTTCACTTTTCACTGATACCAATTACTTTTATCTTTGTAGACCTGAAATAAATTTCTTCAGCAAAGATGGGTTTATTCAGGATCGGCAAAGAATCGTGAGTCAGAGTCTGCAAACATGGTGAGCCACAGGCAGGTCCCTGCATAGTGAGGAAAGGAGAACACTTCTATAGAAGGGAAAAGGAAGTTGGGAGGGCTGGAGGAAATGAAGAGTTCATGGCTCTTCACTGGTTGAGTCCTCGATGGAGAGAAAAGTCGTCTTCTCCATTGGGCTCTGCTATCGTTACAGGGTGTGGGAATTTCCCCTCCTCTTTAATTAAGGTTTCTGGTTATTAATATTTTTACACCTTTCGGGTGGATATAGCTTTTCTTTGAGATAAGATCTTTTCTGTGCACCAACAGGCTTTGTCACCTTTTCCTTTTCCTCAAATCTCTCTGAAACAGGAGGAAGGGCCTTGCCCAACTGGCCCTGGGCCCGACAAGTTCTAGGACCTGCAAACAGTTCACAGGGCCTGGCAGGGCTGCGGGTGGGGAGCTGCACTTCGTTATTGTCCATTTGTAACGCTGAACTTTGTTGCAAAGATGAGCTGCCAGGAAGCCGCTTTAGAGCAGCTGCCCGCCCCACAGGCATGGAATGCTGTGGATGTGGTCAGCCTGTAGAGGGGGCTGCCAAGGTTCAAGAAAGTGAGCGATGCAAGCTAAGTGTTTTTTCACAGAACCAATTTCTTCCCTGACCCTCATTTTTCTAGTTCTTTAAAGATGTCATTGGGTTTGCGCCACAGCTCCAAAAGACTACCTCTTTGCAGAAATTGGCTTTATGTATGCTGACACCTACTGTTGGAGGTACTTCTAAGCCAAAGGGGACTTGATAGAGTTCTTTGTTTTGTGTGTGACCCCATAGTGCATATTTAAGGGGATTCTTTGGCTTTGAATATAATTCAAGCAAAGCAGTTCAGTTCAGTTCAGTTGCTCAGTCGTGTCTGACTCTTTGCGACCCCATGAATCGCAGCAAGCCAGGCCTCCTTGTTCATCACCATCTCCCGGAGTTCACTCAGACTCATGTCCATCGAGTCTGTGATGCCATCCAGCCATCTCATCCTCGGTCATCCCCTTCTCCTCCTGCCTCCAATCCCTCCAAGCATCAGAGTCTTTTCCAATGAGTCAACTCTTCTCATGAGGTGGCCAAAGTACTGGAGTTTCGTATATATATATATATATTCAGGCAGATAAATGAATATATATTCAGTCAAATAAATGCTGATGCCATACTGCCCAGATAAAATATTCTAGCTTTGCTACCTAATTGCTGTGGATCTTGAGGAAGTTACGTAATCTTTCTGTGCCTCGGTTTCCTCATCTGTAAAGTGGAGCTGAGAACGCTGCTCTCCTGAGAGTGAGATGAGCTATGCATGGGAATGCTTAAGAGGAGTGCCTAGCACACTGTAAGCACCCTAACTATACTGGCTTTTATGATTTGACACTTTCATGTTCTGGCTCCATTCTCCAAACCACCTCCCTTAGGAGCACTTCTGTGAATGGACATTGGTCCTTGGAACTGTATTCTTTTTTGAAAAATCTCTGGTTTTATTTTGCTAACTTCTGAGATCCTAGGTCTGTGCATAGTATGGGCATAGGATTTTTGCGTTTGGAGCTCTTCTGATGGGCACGGTGAGTCCCCACAGGGAAAACAAAAGAAGTTTTCAGCCTTGTCTATGTCTTTCCAGGAAAACAGCGGTATCACTTCCCTGGCTGCCTTGAGGGAATCAGTAGGAACCAGCTGCATCCAGTTGTCCCTTCCTAATTGCCTGGATTACCTGCTCTGATTTAGCTGTTTCTTTGGTATTTATTAATTATTCTGTGACTGGTCTTTAAGGTATGTTTTTGCTTATGCAGCTTAGCCAAAGTCACCTTTTGGGGGAACACTAATAATAGTAATACTGGCAGGCACTGTGACTTGGCTTTCTAAGCTCTTTCCATACCTAAGTTTTAGCTTGTCTTGGTAATTTTATGAAATGGGGTAAATCACTGTCTAACTCTCGTATCTTTCCCTGGGTGAACTTTCATTTTCATTTTTTTGGCAATGAGCTAAAGATAAAGGCTGCAATTACAATAAAAAATGTTTTAACACTTTGACCAAATTGAGCACAAAGTTAACCGAATCTTATACTAAACTGGCAAGTTAATTGAATTAATTTATTGAGATTATACCGAATCTTATACTAAACTGGCAAGTTAATTGAATTAATTTATTGAGATTATTTATTGGTTCCCTCGGCCAACTTTTCTTGAATAGTGGATCTGTTATTATATAGATAGAGCCTACAACAGTTTCACTTGCCCTAACCCTATGCAAACACAAGTATTAATTTGCTGTGGTTCTTTGTCAAGCAGTACTTGCTCTTAAAACCCTGCTACTGGGGATTCTTTCAGGTACCGTGACACGGGCTGTCTTTGCAACTCCTTTTGTTTAGTGTGTCAACTGGCTCAGCAGGATAGCAGATGTGTCTGAACTCCTAGATGGTTTCTCTGCCTTGTGTCACTTGCCAAATGGTTTTGACTTTATAGGGCAAAACTTAGCATTGGTTTGTGTCCTTTATCACCAGGCAGACCAATGACCAATTTTATAGGGCCTTGGAAGCAAGAGACATCTCAGAGGCTGTTTTATTTCTCAGCTTGGGTCTGCTAGTGTGTCAGTCCTTAGGAGTAACTCATTTCTTATAATTAGAGTCTGTCTCCTAAATTTAAAAACCTCAACATTTATTTTATCAATTTCCGGGCTGTAATAATAACTACTACAGAACTGTTATAGTGTGCGGGCATGGTTCTAAGTTGTTCCTGTTTAGCTGCTAAGGTGTGTCTGACCGTTTTTATGACCCCATGGACTGCAGCCCGTCAGGCTCCTCTGTTCATGAGATTTCCCAGGCAAGAATACTAGAGCAGGTTGCCATTTCCTTCTCCAAGAGATCTTCCCAAACCAGGGATCGAACCTGCGTCTCCTGCATTGGCAGGCAGATTCTTTCCCACCGAGTCTGCGGGGAAGCCTGTAGTTCTAAGTACTTTAGATATTTTACTTCATTTAATGCTTTGGCAGTTGTTATGAGCTAAGTTCTGTTATTACACCCACTTTACAAATGAGGAAACAAAAAGTGCTTCAGAGAGATGAGGTTCTTGCCTGAGGTCCCATAGCAAGTGAGTGGTAATGTCTGGGGTCCCAGAGCCGGTGAAGGTAAAGGATTTAAACTCAAGAAGCTGGTCCTGGAGTTCAGTTCAGTCGCTCAGTCATGTCCGACTCTTTGCGACCTCAAGGACAAGTTTCCCTGTCCATCACCAACTCCCGGACTTTGCTCAAACTCATGTCCATTGAGTCAGTGATGCCATCCAACCATCTCATCCTCTGTCATTCCCTTTTCCTCCTGCCTTCAGTCTTTCCCAGCATCAGGGTGTTTTCCAATGAATCAGTTCTGCACATCAGGTGGCTGAAATACTGGAGTTTCAGCTTCAGCATCAGTCCTTCCAATGAATATTCAGGACTAATTTCCTTTAGGACTGACTGGTTGGATCTCCTTGCAGTCCAAGGGACTCTCAAGAGTCTTCTCCAACATCACAGTTCAAAAGCATCCTGGAGTTATAGCTATTATATTCTGCTGAAGGATAGACTTAACTGTCGCTGAAACCAGAATGGAGATTGCCTTATTTATAATGAGAGATATAATAGCCATGATAATAAACATTGATTATTTTCTCTGGTCACTGAAGTGACCACTTAAGGGTGAAAATCCACTTAAATGTCCAAATTATGATCAACTATTGCTAGATGAGCATAAAACCAGAACAAAGAAATTTAAAAAGTTAATCAGATTGCATGATAGGGCACTAGGGAGCATTGCTGGTCCCTCTGGGCTTCAGATTGGGGCTTTCCTGGTGGCTCAGCTGGTAAAGAACCCACCTGTCAATGCAGGAGACACAAGAGACTCGGGTTCAATACCTGGATTGGGAAGACCCTTTGGAGAAGAAAATGGCAACCCACTCCAGTATTCTTGCCTGGAAAGTTTCATGGACAGGGGAGTCTAGAGAGCTGTAATCCATGGGAGTCAGACTCGACTGAACACTAACACACGTGCATGCTGGGCTCCAGGTTACACGGCCCCAGCTGTTGTTTTTGGAGACACATCAGTGTTAGGAACCATGAAGCGATGCCTAAATCTTGTTCCATGAAGTCTTAGGTTAGTGCTAAGTCTGGGGCACGGTCACCAGCTCTGCCCTGGGAAATAAGCAGAGAAGGAGCCAAGGTGAGATGCCAAGAGAACGAAGAACCATGTGTCTTGTGTGAAAAGGCCCTAAGCAAGCTATGGGGAGGCATTTTGGAAGAATTTCCTGAGACAGAGTCCAGTGTTTGCCATGGCTTGTTATGTGTACCTCTGGTGTGGGCATCCTGGGAAATGTTAAAATAGCTGCCAAAGAGGAGACTTCATTTCTAGGACTCTAGGAACCTGCTTGGATCGCCCTTCCTCCTTCTAGGGATGTGCTTAGAACTCTGACAGTGACCAGAAGCAGACCACCTTCCACTGGGTAGATCAGAGTCACCATAACATTCTTTACTCTCAGATTATTAATACTTAAAAAACTGTTTATTTTGAAATAATTACAGATTCATAGGAATTTGTAAAAATAGTGCAGAGCAGTCCCTCTAGTGGTACAGTTTCCCCTAGTGGTACTGTTACCTAACTAGAGCACAGTACCAAGCCAGGAAATTGACATTGATACAGTCCATTAGACCTTTTTCAGATTTCACCAGTTTTATATGTGCTTATTTTTGTGTGTGTGTGTGTGTGTGTGTGTGTGTGAATAGCTTTATGCAATTCTATCACATGTGTGCGTGTGTGCGTGCTAAGTTGCTTCAGTCGTTTTAGGCTCTGTGCGACCCCATGGACTGCAGCCCGCCAGGCTCCTCCATCCCTAGGATTCTCCAGGCAAGAACACTGGAGTGGGTTTCTAGGCCCACCTCCACAGTCACATATGTACATTTCTGTATTATGATACCACCATTCTCAAGAAACAGAACTCTTCCATCACCACAAAGATCCTCAAATTCTTTTTTTAAAGAAGAAAGCTCTACCTCTGAAAGAACTATTAGCTCATGTTGCTGCAATGCAATTGAGCATGTTAGAGTTTCCTTTATATCCTTTACATTTCATTACTATTTTTGTGTGAATACATCCTATTGGCCTTTAAGGACCTAACAACACTTGGATCTTTTGACTGGATCAGGAAGTTCTGTTGCTCCCATTTCCAACATGCCTTTTAGGTAAGCCACCTAAGGAGGTGGGAGATTGGTCTGTCACATTTACCACAGTCTGTCCAGCACCTCGAAGAAGGTCTAGCACACAGAAGTTACCCAATAAACATTTCTGAAATGAATTAACTCATTCTATCTTGATTCTTACTACTAATGCTGTTAGCTAGGGTGTCTCCCAGAACCCCAATCAGTTCTGAAGCAGCTTCTTGATTGACCTTAATTTGGAGTTTGATTCAATACCAGAACTTTTACTTCATTGCTATTTTAATGAATTTTTGTCATTACTGGACTAGCACGCATTTTTCACAAAGTTGAAAAAATTAAAACAGGACTTTCCTTGTGGTCCAGTGGCTAAGACTCTGCACCCCCAATGTAGGGGGCCCAGACACAGCCAAAATAAATAAATAAATAATTAAAACAATTTTTAAAAACAAACTTGCAGTTAAAAATTGTTTAGCTTCCAGTAAATGTGTTTGACAAACATACATGGGCAGTGCTCATGCCTACCCCCTCCCTTCTCATCTGTCTACTAGCCCATTTCTTCTTACAGCCATTTCACTGGGCTAAAACATCTTGCAACTGAATGACATTCATATCAACCACCCTCCTCTCCAGGTCCCGAATATAAGTTCTCATGAAAATCTCCTTAGCAGAGAGGTGGAGTAAATTACATTTTTTTCGGATCCTAACCATTCGAGTTTCTTTATACCTGCAGTGTGGCTCTTGTTAAGGTGATGTATGTCTAGTCACCAGCCACATGGATCAGAGCTTATTTTCATGATCAAACTAGGGTTATCTCATAGTTACTGAATGTCCCAGTCAGAGGGACTGCTGGCTGCAAAAGGAATACTGCAGGTGTAAGGTAATAGGAGTGGTGAGCGGTGGAAGGCCAGGATGGAAAATGACTAAGAAACTCATGAAGAGAGATTTTTTTTTTTGGACAACTGAGATAGATACCTGACTCCTCTCTCTGACACTGAAAATCCAGCCAGTCTGTTTTTGTGCCAATGAAGTACAGGACTCAGATGGACACTGGTTAAGCTGCCATTTGAACTAGCTTCTTTCCACTATTCTCAGTTTTGGCAGAGGTGTTACCTTTTTGCTGTTCTGTTAGTTGATATCTCGTTGGAATTCTTTATGTTTAGTATACTAATTCCCATTGGTCCTTCCTCTGTCTGACACAGTCTTCATCTAATATCTGGATTCTTAAAACTAAATCTCTCAATGCCATCCTGACTTTCAGAAACCACCCCTCTCTGCTTATACCCCTCTATCCATGCTGCCCATTATATTTAGTTGAACCTTTAAAAAAAAAAAACATGCTTTAATCAATATGGCTGCCCATTGGATCAATCAAGTCAAGCTCCTGTCATTTCACGGCTCTCCTCTTTAACCTGATTCCCTCCTCTGTGTCCTTAGGGTCCGCTCCGTTGATGGTCTCCTTTACATACTCCTGTTAATATATACAGTAAGGAGGTGTGCAATAGGTGGTGGTTTAAGTATAGTAATAATTTCCTAAGACTGCCCAGACTTGGAGGCTTAAACAACAGAAATTTATCCTCTCACATTTCTGGAGGTCAGATGTCTAGATGTCTAAAATCAAGGTGTCAGCAGGATTGCACTCCCTCCAAAGGTTCTAGGGGAGAAGTCTTCCTCACCTCTTTTGGTAGCTCCATGCATTCCTTCTGGAGGGGTTGGAAGATAGGAGTAGAAGCAAGGTTTATAGTAAGTGAGATGAGAAAAAAAAGAGAAAGCAGATGGGATCAACTGGGGAGAGGGAACACCCTGAGGACCTGCCTTGGTGGGACAGCGGGACTGTGAACTGTGTGGAGTCAGTGCTGTGTCATGAACAGACTCACCCCTTGAATCAATGCCTCTGGGTAAACACAGGTGGGGATACCAGGATGAAATTCTAAGGGACCAAAGCCTGGAGGATGCTGCCCTCCCCTGGGGTAGTGGGAGAATCTGTGGACAGAAGGTCCGCAGAGCTGGAACTGGAGGACAGGTAAGAAGACATTTCCATCCCTGTGGAGAGGGGATTGGGCTCATACGTGAAGTGAGAAGCCAGGCTTCAGAACCCTGAAGCCGAGGGACAGAAACAAATGTCTTACCCAACAGGGCTGAGGGCTGGGAAGCGGTGAATGGAAGGACTAGAAAGTGGGGGAGAGTTACATCTTCTTCCTGTCTCTTAACCTTCTTTGTTTTTCTGTTGCTTCTTTGGACAGTTTCTGTTTTCCTTCCTCCTTGTCATTTCCTTCCTCCCCTTCCATTCTTTCTTCCTTTTGCTGAAAGAGAAGAGGGACTCTGGCTAATAATCTGATCTAATGAGATCTGCCATGCTGTTTGAGAAAATGTGACCTAAATAATTAAAAATAGTATATCATAATGTTTAATTAGTCAAATGCCTTTGTTATGGGAACATGTGCTGGGATTGGATTTGTTAATGTGAACAAGCCCCATTTCGGCTTTGAGGAACAGCCACAGCTTGCATACACAGCATACAGGGCATCACATGTGCCCATGCAATGAAATGAGCCAGTGACGGACAGGCACGCTCTTAGCAGAGAGGAAATGAGTTAGAGACCAGAGCCAGATAAGGTGAAAGGAACCTTCTTATTGTCTTTAAGTAGTTGAAGATGATCAAGTCTTCAGAAGAGTATTTTAGGGAATTTAAGAAGGCACAGGAAAACCAATATTTTTCCGGGAGTCTTAAAAGGGCATTCTTGACTTGTGAGCTCGGCTAGTAGATTGCATTTATGGATCGCTGCTGCTAAGTTGCTTCAGTCGTGTCCGACTGTACGACCCCATAGACGGCAGCCCATCAGGCTCCTCCATCCCTGGGAGTCTCCAGGCAAGAATACTGGAGTGGGTTGCCATTTCCTTCTCCAATGCATGCATGCATGCTAAGTCGCTTCAGTTGTGTTCGACTCTGTGTAACCCCATAGACAGCAGCCCACCAGGCTCCTCTGTCTACAGGACTCTCTAGGCAAGAATACTGGAGTGGGTTGCCATTTCCTTCTCCAATTTATGGATTAGAAGCTCAGAAATAAGATATCAGATTCTTTATATCTGTTGAAATTTCCAGAGTTTTCTACAAAAAGCTAGAAGCTGACTTTTACGAATAGTAACCTGACTCAGGACCCTGGAGTCAGATAGGCTAGGTTCAAATTCACTTGCTAGGATGCTTGATTCCAAGTAAGTTATTTCTCCGAACTTTGGTTCCCATGTCTTTGAAATAGGAATGAATATGGGAGTTAAATGAGGTAATAATGTATATGAATGTGGTTTGTAAGATGCTATTCAAATACTAGATGTTACTCTTCCTAAGACCTATATCCTAGAATAGGAGATTAAGTTAAGACACACTGTAGGGTCTCAGGTGTTTGCTTTTTACCTCTACTCAGAGGCTCACGTGGAATATATTCCAATATCCTTACCCAACTGGCATGCCACCTCTGGGACCTGAGCCTGTGTTTCCTCCCCTTTCTCTGCTGATAGCAAATAGTCACTGCAGAATCCAGTCAGAACCAGGCTCTTTCCTTCGCACACCTGGGGCTCTTGTATGGGGACAGCAGGAGGGCTTGGCTGGCCACTCTATTTTCATCTTTAGTTCTTTTCACTTCCACCCCATCCCCTCTGCTGTCCTGGGAGTAGTGGGAGGGAAGAAGGGGCTCGGGAGGTCTCATTTGACAGAACAGTTGTAATGGCATTAGGGCACCTGAGAGGCTTGGGTGCTACGGTGGGATGCTGACTCTTGCAGGGAGGGGCCTTCAGGGACTCTGGCCCTAGCAGTTTCGCCCCTGCAGTGTCCTTGATTTGGGTAGTGGCTCCCGCAGCTGGATATCTGTGACTCTCCTCAGCTCCTGGCAATTGTCTTCTGTTGGATTACCTCAGCCTTCTAGGGGATCCATTTAAAGATAACTCCTTGTCCTCTGCTATGGGTTTATAGCTGCCCGGTTAGAAACCTATGAACATCTTTGCCCCCATCAAATTCTGGAAAGGCTAGCTGTGCCCTTTGTCGTCTTGCCTCTTTGCCACCAGGCAGGACGCACCAGCCAGCCTCTCACCTTTAACATTTGAGGAGTCAGGTGTGTCAACCCTGCTGTCTCTAGTGAACAAATGACACACCCTTCCTGTTCTTTTAAAGAATTATTTGGCAGAAGGCGGGGTTTGGGGAGAGGCACTTCCTTCTCCTCGTCCGTGGTAGGGAGGACTCTTGGGTACCAGCAACTTTCTTCAAAGAAAATCCCAACTACCTCCTAACTTCTTCCTCTCCTAATGAATTCATACTTTTTTTTTTTTTTGGCTTTTTAAAAAATTTATTTTTAATTGAAGGATAATTACAATACTGTATTGGTTTTGCCATACACCAACATGAATCAGTCACAGGTATACATATGTCCTCTCCCTCTTGAACCTCCCTCCCACCTCCCACCCCGTTCCACTCCTCCAGGTTGTCACAGAGCACCAGTTCGAGCTCCCTGAGTCATACAGGAAGTTCCCATTTGGTATCTATTTTACATATATGTACATTACATAGTGCAAATGTTTTCATCTCCATTTTTCGTATGAATTCATTTCGTACCCTTCCAGGTCCACAAATCTGTTCTCTATGTCTGTGTGTCCATTGCTGCCCTGCAAATAAATTCATCAGTACCATCCTTCTAGATGCTAGAATATGTGTTATTATATGATATTTGTTTTTCCCTGTCTGACTTACTTCACTTTGTATAATAGGCTCTAGCTTCATGCACCTCATTAGATTTGACTCAAATGTGTTCCTTTTTATGGCTGAGTAATATTCCACTGTAGATATATGCCACAGCTTCTTTATCCACTCATCCGTTAGATGGACATCTAAGTTGCTGCTATGTCCTCAGTTCAGTTCAGTTGCCCAGCTGTATCTGACTCTTTGCGACCCCATGAATTGCAGCACGCCAGGCCTCCCTGTACATCACCAACTCCTGGAGTTCACTCAAACTCACGTCCATTGAGTCGGTGATGCCATCCAGCCATCTCATCCTCTGCCATCCCCTTTTCTTCCTGCCCCTAATCCCTCCCAGCATCAGAGTCTTTTCCAATGCATCAGCTCTTCGCATGAGGTGGCCAAAGTACTGGAGTTTCAGCTTTAGCATCATTCCTTCCAAAGAACATCCAGCGCTGATCTCCTTTAGAATGGGCTGGTTGGATCTCCTTGCAGTCCAAGGGACTCTCAAGAGTCTTCTCCAACACCACAGTTCAAAAGCATTAATTCGTCGGTGCTCAGCTTTCTTCACAGTCCAACTTTCACATCCATACATGACCTCAGGAAAAACCATAGCCTTGACTAGACAGACCTTAGTCGGCAAAGCAATGTCTCTGCTTTTCAACATGCTATCTAGGTTGGTCATAACTTTTCTTCCAAGGAGTAAGCGTCTTTTAATTTCATGGCTGCAATCACCATCTGCACTGATTTTGGAGCCCCCCAAAATAAAGTCTGACACGGTTTCCACTGTTTCCCCATCTATTTCCCATGAAGTGATGGGACCAGATGCCATGATCTTCGTTTTCTGAATGTTGAGCTTTAAGCCAACTTTTTTCACTCTCCTCTTTCACTTTCATCAAGAGGCTTTTGAGTTCCTCTTCACTTTCTGCCATAAGGGTGGTGTCATCTGCATATCTGAGGTTATTGATATTTCTCCCAGCAATCTTGATTCCAGCTTGTGCTTCTTCCAGCCCAGGGTTTCTCATGATGTACTCTGCATAGAAGTTAAATCAGCAGGGTGACAATATACAGCCTTGATATACTCCTTTTCCTATTTGGAACCAGTCTGTTGTTCCATGTCCAGTTCTAACTGTTGCTTCTTGACCTGCATACAGGTTTCTCAAGAGGCAGGTCAGGTGGTCTGGTATTGTAAATAGTGCTTCAGTGAACACTGGGATACATGTGTCTTTTTCAATTATGTTTATCTCAGGGTGTATGCCCAGTAGTGGGATTGTTGGGTCATATGGTAGTTTTGGAGAAGGAAATGGCAATCCACTCCAGTATTCTTTCCTAAAGTGGTCCATGGACCGATGAGCCCGGTGGCTACAGTCCATGGGGTCGCAAAGAGTCAGACATGACTGAGTGACTATTTTTTTAATACATATTTAGATATCATTTTTTGGAAAAAAATATCTGGGTTGCACGGAGTCGCACAGAGTCAGACATGACTGAAGCAACTTAGCATGCATGCATGCCTTGGAGAAAGAAATGACAACCCCCTTCAGTATTCTTGCCTGGAGAATCCCAGGGACAGAGGAGCCTGGTGGGCTGCTATCTATGGGGTTGCACAGAGTGCAACTTAGCACCAGCATGGTAGTTTTATTCTTATTTTTTTTAAAGGAATCTCTATATTGTCCTTCATAATTGTATCAATTTATATTCCCACCAACAGTGCAAGAGGGTTTCTTTTTTTCCACACCCTCTCCAGCATTTATTGTTTATAGAGTTTTTGATGATTGCCATTCTGAATGGTGTCAGGTAATATCTCATTGTAGTTTTGATTTGTATTTCTCTAATAATGAGAGATGCTGATCATCTTTTCATGTATTTATTAGCTATCTATATGTCTTCTTTGGAGAAATGTGTGTTTAGATTTCTGCTCACTTTTTGATTGGGTTGTTTGGTTTTCTGGCATTGAGTTGCTTAAGCTGCTTGTATATTTTGGAAATTAATCCTTTATCAGTTGTTTCATTTGCTATTGTTTTCTCTCATTCTGAGGGTTGTATTTTCACCTTGTTTATAGTTTCCCTTGCTGTGCAAAAGCTTTTGAGTTTAAGTCGATCCCACTTGTTTATTTTTGTTTTTATTTCCATTCCTTTAGGAGGTGGCTCATAGAGGATCTTGCTGTGATTTATGTCATCGAATGTTCTGCCTATGTTTTCCTATAAGAGTTTTATATTTTCTGATCTTACATTTAGGTCTTCAGTCCATTTTGAGTTTATCTTTGTGTATGGTGTTAGGAAGTGTTCTAATTTCATTCTGTTACACGTAGCTGTCCAGTTTTTCCAGAAGCACTTTTTGAAGAGGCTATCTTTGCCCTATTGTATATTTTTGCCTCCTTTGTCAAAGATAAGGTGCTGATAGGGGTGTGGGTTTATCTCTGGGCTTGCTTTCTTGTTCCATTGGTCTATATTTCTGTTTTTGTGCCAGTACTGTACTCTCTTGATGACTGTAGCTTTGTAGTATAGTCTGAATTCAGGAAGGTTGATTCCTTCAGCTCCATTCTTCTTTCTCAAGATTACTTTGGCTATTTTGCGTCTTGTCTTTCCATATGAATTGTGAAAAATGCCATTGGTGATTTGATAGGGATTGCATCGAATCTGTAGATTGCTTTTGGTAATATAGTCATTTTCATGATATTGATTCTTCCAACCTAAGAATATGGAATATCTCTCCATCTGTTTATATCATATTTGATTTCTTTCATCAGTGTCATACTTTTCTGTATACAGCTCTTTTCTCTCCTTAGGTAGGTTTATTCCTAGGTATTTTATTGTTTTTGTTGCAATGGTAAATGGGATTGATTCCTTAATTTCTCTTTCTGCCATTTCATTGTTAGGATATAGGAATGCAAGTGATTTCTGTGCATTGATTTTGTATCCTGCAACTTTACTAAATTCACTGATTAGCTCTAGAAATTTTCTGATAGCATCTTTAGGGTTTTCTGTAGTATCATGTTGTCTGCAAACAGTGAGTGTTTTACTTCTTTTTTATCAATCTGGATTCCTTATATTCAGTTTTCTGATTGCCATGAGTAGGACTTCCAAAACTATGTTGAATAATAATGGCGAGAGTGGGCACCCTTGTCTTGTTTCTGATCTTAGAGGAAATGCTTTCAGGTTTTCACCACTGAGAATAATGTTTGCTGTGGGTTTATCATAGATGGACTTTATTATGTTGAGGTAGGTTCCTTCTATGCCAATCTTTTAACAGGCTTTTTAAAAAAATCATAAATGGTGGTTGAATTTTGTCAAAAGCTTTTTCTGCATCTATTGAGATTATCATATGGATTTTATCTCTCAGTTTGTTAATATGGTGTATCACATTGACTGATTTATGTATATTGAAGGATTCTTGCATCCCTGGGATATATCTGACTTGATAATGGTGTATGATCTTTTTAATGTGTTTTTGGATTCTGTTCTCTAGAATTTTGCTGAGGATTTTTGCATCTGTGTTCATCAGTGATACTGGTCTATAACTTTCTTTTTTTGTGAAGTTTTTATCTGGTTTTGGTATCAGGGTGAATGGTGGCCTTGTAGAATGAGTTTGGAAGTGTTCCTTCATCTGCAATTTTATGGAAGAGTTTGAGAAGGATAGGCATTAGCTCTTCTCTAAATGTTGGTAAAATTCATGTGTGAAGCCATCTGCCCTGGGCTTTTGCCTTTTTGGAGATTTCAGTTTTGATTTCAGTGCTTGTGATTGGCTCCTGGAGAAGAGAGGAGAAATACCTCCAGAAAGAATGAAGAAGATAAGCCAAAGTTAATGATGCCCAGTTGGGGATGTGTCTGGTGGTGACAGTAAAGTCCAATGCTTTAAAGAACAATACTGGATAGGAACTTGGAATGTTAGGTCCATGAATCAAGGTGAATTGGAAGTGGTCAAACAGGAGACAGCAAGAGTGAACATCAACCTTTTAGGAATCAATGAACTAAAATACACAGGAATGAGTGAACTTAATTCAGATGACCATTATATCTACCACTGTGGGCAAGAATCCCTTAGAAGAAATGGAGTAGCCCTCAGAGTCAACAAGAGTCTGAAATGCAGTACCTGGGTGCAATCTCAAAAATGACAGAATGATCTTGGTTTATTTCCAAGGCAAACCATTTAACATCACAGTAATCCAATGTGCCCTAACCACTAATGGCAAAGAAGTTGAAGTTGAAAGGTTCTATGAAGACATGCAAGACTGCTGGAACTAACACCAAAAAAAAGATGTCCTTTTCCTCAAAGGGGACTGGAATGCAAAAGTAGGAAGTCAAGAGATACCTGGAATAACAGGCAAGTTTGGCCTTGGAGTACAAAATGATGCAGGGCAAAAGGCTAACAGAATTTTGCCAAGAGAATGGACTGGTCATAGCAAACACCCTCTTCCAACAACACAAGAGACCACTTTACACATGGTTTTGCCAGATGATCAATACTAAAATCAGATTGATTATATTCTTTGCAGTTGAAGATAGAGAAGTTCTATACAGTCAGCAAAAATTAGCCTGGGAACTGACTCTGGCTCAGATCATGTGCTCTGTGTTATAAAATTCAGACTTAAATTGAAGACAGTTGGGGAAAACACGAGGTCATTCAGGTATGACCTAAATTAAATCCCTTATGATTATACAGTGGAAGTGACAAATAGATTCAAGGGATTAGATCTGATAGAAAGAAAGAAAGAAAGAAAGAAAGAAAGTGAAGTCACTCAGTCATGTCTGACTCTTTTGCAGCCCCATGGACTGTAGCCTATCAGGCTCCTCCATCCATGGAATTTTCCAGGCAAGAATACTGGAGTGGGTTGCCATTTCCTTCTCCAGGGGATCTTCCTGACCCAGGGATTGAACCCGGGTCTCCTGCATTGTAGGCAGACGCTTTACCATCTGAGCCACCAGGGAAGTTCTTGGATCTGATAGACACAGTGCCCAAAGAACTATGGAAGGAGGTTCATAACATTGTACAGGAGGTGGTGATCAAAACCACCCCCAAGGAACAGAAATGCAAGAAGGCAAAATGGTTGTCTGAGGAGACATTACAAAGAGCTGAGAAAAGAAGAAAAGCAAAAGACAAAGGAGAAAGGGAAAGATATACCCAACTGAATGTAGAGTTCCAAAGAATGGCAAGGAGAAATAAGGAAGCCTTCTTAGTAAACAATGCAAAGAAATAGAGGGAAACAATAGTGCAGGAAAGGCTAGAGATCTCTTAAAGAAAAATTAGAATTACCAAGGGAACATTTCATGCAAAGATGGGCACAATAAAGGACAGAGGATGAGATTGTTGGATAACATCCTTGACTCAATCAGCATGAGTTTGAGCAATCTCTGGGAGACAGTGAAGAACAGCCACGCCTGGTATGCTGCAGGAATCTCCTGCATGCAGTCCATGGGGGTCACAAAGAGTTAGACATGACTGAGTGACTGAACAAGAACAATTAGTTTCTCAGGATCCTGTGTATTTCTGTGTTGTCTGTTGTAACTTCTTTTTCATTTCTAATTTTATTGACTTGATTCTTCTCCTTTTTTTCTTGAGGAGTCTGGCTAATTGTCAAGTTTATCTTTTCAAAGAACCAGGTTTTAGTTTTATTAATCTTTACAATTGCTTCCTTCATTCCTGCCCTGATCTTTATGATTTCTTTTCTTCTACTAACTTTGGGCTCTTTTTGTTCTTCTTTTCCAGTTGTTTTAGGTGTAAGTTAGGTTGTCTATTTGATGTATTTCTTGTTTCTTGAGGTAGGACTGTATTTCTAAAAACTTAGAACTGCTTTTGCTGCATCCCATCAGTTTTGAGTCATCATGTTTTCATTGTCATTTGTTTCTAGGAATTTTTTGGTTTCCCCTTTTATTTCTTCAGTAACCTGTTTATTATTTAGGAACATATTGTTTAATCTCCATGTGTTTGTGTTTTCTTTCTTTTTTTTTTTAACAACTTTTTCCTGTAATTGATATCTAATCTCATAGTGTTGTTGTCAGAAAAGATGCCTGATATTTCAATTTTCTTAAATTTATACTGAGGCTTGATCTGTGACCCAAGATGTGCTCTATTCTAGAGAATGTTCCACGTGCACTTAAGAAGAAAGTGTATTCTTCTGCATTTGGATGGAATGTCCTGAAGGTATCAGTTAGGTTCATATGGTCTAATATGTCATTTAAACTTGTATTTTCTTATTAATTTTCTTTCTTGATGGTCTGTCCATTGGTGTAAGTGGAGTGTTAAAGTCCCGTAACATTGTTGTGTTACTGTTGACTTCCCTTCTCATGCCTTTTAGTGTTTGCCTTATGTATTGAGGTGCTCCTATGTTGGGTGCATAATATTTACAGTTGTTACATACACTGCTTTTTCTATTGTTTGGAGGTGGGTAATGTGTTCCCTTGGAAGAACAATATTTTTGGCCACCAATTTATGAATCCTACAGGGTGGTCTTGGCATCTGTTTTCTAAACTTTGAGGCATGGCCCACACTCAGAGATGGGAAGGATCCCATCTGAACACTGTTTCAGTACGGTAAGGTTAAATATTCATAACTATGGTGCTATAAACAGAATTCTTTCAAAGTCCTTCTGCTGCCCCTGGATACCTACAAGTCCCTGGACCTCAGGGCCTCCCTCCATATACTTAGCCCAGAATCCTCAATACAAGTCTTAAAGCTCTCTTCCCCAGCTTATACAGAACCAAGTTATTAGAGAAAGCTAGTCTGGTTCAAGGACTAGTTTGCAAATGCAAACCTAGTACAATTAAAAGGAAAGGAAAATTCATGGAGGGAAAAAAAAGTCCAAGGAGAATTTCAGCATAGAGGTTTTGGCAGATAAAACCAGCATTCTGTCTTGTAGTAGCCACCCTGTCTGGGTAGGGGACAAGGAGGGGACACACTCTAAAGAAGATTTGAGGCACCTTGTTTCTTTCCCTGGAGTTCTTTTTTTGCTCCCCCCACCCGTAGTTTGAAGTACCTGTCCCTTCTATTAACACTGGGTCATCACCAATGTGACTCATAGGTATTCTGTGTAAGCTGGTAACCAGGATGGTATATGTACCAAAATGATACCCAATTTGAAGGGCACGTGGGAAGAAACCCTAACCCTACCACATAATTTTTCTCTCAGCGTCATGTAGAAAGTCGCTGCCATTCCTTCCATTCCCTCAACCTCTAACATGACCAGTAGGGGGCACTGCAGGGTGAGATTCCCAGCAGAATCCCCTCCTTTCTACCAAGTTATCGGATCATAAAGTATGAACTATAATCCACTTATTTTAGCAACAGTAGTATACTTTTAGTTACAGTAATTCTTACTGAATGATTGTCTATAAATTTAAGATCTCAGTTGCTCTTGGGATGTGATTAGCTGAAGAGGGAAGTTTTAGTTTGAAAGATATGGAATACATTCTGATTTGAGTGTTAGAAGGCCGGGAAGCAATGGGTCCTTGTGATTGTCTCTGAAAGAGTGGTTCAGACACGACCACTGGGGACCATGATGCATTTGGCTAGGGCACTCAGAGAAGGGTCTGGCAGCCTCAGATGAGGACGTGAGGGAGCCAGAGACGTGAAAGCTGAGTGTTTAAAACCTCAAGAAGCAGCTATCTTCAGTGCCTGGCTTTATTGGATCCTATGAACTTGGGCAATTGAACTTAAAGCCAACAGCAAGTTTATTATAAAATCAAATGAAGGGACAAATAGTTCTTTTTGTCAAGGAAGGGAAATTGAGGGAAGAGTGGAGAGCAAAGAGAAAACAAATCATAGACTTTAAAAGAGTCACAGATCCTAAAATAAAAATCCAAGGCAGATTTGGAAGCTGGGGCTTTTTTATTTCAAAGAAAATTATTTTTCAATCAGGGAATTTTAGGTGATTCAAATAAAAAAGTACAAAGAGGTTGATGATGAGAGGTATCCCCTTTCTACAAGGCACTATATTTCCTTCTCTATGGCTTCCTAGAGATATTTCACGCATATATACTAGTGATGCGTCATCCGATTTTGTTTTTAATATGACTGTAACTTGGAGACAATCACTTTTTAGTCCTAAAGGGTTTCTTCATTCTTTTTTATTGCTGTAAAATATTTCATTGTCTGTGGATAGACATCTGGGTTATTTTCAGTTATTTTCTACTACAGACAAGGATTTACTAGATATCCTTAAACAGGAAGCTGGAGTTCTGCGGAGAACACTAACATTCTCCACGGCGGCCAATGCAGGATCAGGCTGCTTTGTGTGGCTACCAGGGAGGGGTACATTCACAGGAGGAGACAAGGATCCTCAAAGTTCTTTATGTACCCACCAACCCAAGGTTGTAGAACTCTATGAATGTATGACCTCACATTTACTCCAAGACCATTTGTAGTTTTCGTGTATGGTCTTCCTGTGTAGATCCCGAAGAACTTTCTGGTTTTCATCCTAGTCCTTTGTCTCTTCTGAGCCTCAGTTTATATATCTGTAAAATCAGAAAGGTGGACTATAAGATATTCTCAAACTTTTTCTTAAGCTACAGTACTTTTTCATTATTTCTTGGCAAATAGTTTTCTGTGGAATACCTAAAGTACCCCTGAAAGCAGTGGGTGTCTATGGAAGATTGGATGAAAAGAAACAGACATTGGTTTGAAAGATTTTTTGTTTATGTCTGTGTGCTGGTTACCTTGATTCACAGGGGGACAGAGTTCTGTTGAGATTCTATCACCTATTAGCTGCTATATAAATTGTGATATTAGATACATTGACCAAAAGGAAAAAGGCCAGAAACCTGGAACATGAACGGTGGGTCTGGGTGGTGGTGGTGGTGGGTAGGAAGGAAAGGTTCCAACTAGGGAAGTAATGAAGACATGTTCACTTGACCTTTAGATTAATTCATTGAGCAGTAAGTGTCTCTTGTGAGCTGATTCCTGAATGTGGGAAGCTCTGAGATGGGAAGGGACCATATATAGAAAGCAAGAGATTGAGATTACAGTTTAGTTGAGATTTTAAAAATATAACATGTAGATGTTGATATTTTTCAGGAACATAAATAACTTCATCTGTGGATTTTAGACAGGTTGCTGCTAAGTCACTTTAGTCATGTCCAACTCTGTGCGACCCCATGGATGGCAGCCCACCAGGCTCCCCCGTCCCTGGGATTCTCCAGGCAAGAACACTGCAGTGGGTTTCCATTTCCTTCTCCAGTGCATGAAAGTGAGAAGTGAAAGGGAAGTCGCTCAGTTGTGTCCAACCCTTAGCATGAACTGCAGCCTACCAGGCTCCTCCATCCATGGGATTTTCGAGGCAAGAGTACTAGAATGGGGTGCAGATTCTAAACATGATACGGTTAAATAGACTGGAGGAAGCATATTTCCATCTTGTCTCATCTTCTGGTACAGGTGGAATCATGATGGGGGTTTATCTCTGCTAGGTAGATGGACTCATCAATGCTAGGATGGGGATTTGGCACCGTTTTCCTCTTAGGAATGTCACCTGCGTGTCTGTGGTGTCTGGGCAGGCAGAGTTCAGGGCAGATTTAGCTCTAAAAACCCTTCACAGTGATTGCTTGTGACCCTGGTCCATTAAATGATAACAGGGGAACGACAAAAGCAACTTGATCTGTGAATCATGTCTAAAAGGCCCTGAGCAGCCTCATTTTCTTCTAATCAGAGCAAATTGTCCCCCACATCTAAGTTAATAGAGACAACCAGCATTGATATTAGCTTTTTTAAAAAGTATGAAATGTGAATAAATATAATAAAAATATGGTAATAATAAAATCAGAGTTCTATGGGCTCATAATTTTTAATATTTTGCTGGCATTGCCACTTCAAGTTTGTATCTGAATTTAATGTAAGTCAGAAGAGGGAATGGGAATGTATGCAAAGTGTGTGTGTGTGCATGTGTGTGAGCCTGGGTGTGGGTGTGTAGCAGGCCAAAAAAAAAAAAAAAAGAGCTGTGACTTCAAACTTTATTCAGGGTTTCCTGAGTTTATAAAGATAGCAGTAACAAAGCTTGATGGTTCAGCCATCTGTCTCTCCTTGGGTTTAATACCATTTGGGATTATAATAGGTACTGGAACTCTTTTTTTTCTTGGAAATATGTGTAAAATTTTGTGAATTTTCAAAGTAGGAATTAAGATCTCTGTTTTCTGTACTGTGTGATATCTACTAGAAGCCATCCTATCCAAGAAATGCTTCATCACAGGACAGGGATTTCTGAAGTCTTTTGATTGAAAAGAGTTTGCATAGACAAATGACAGTTTACAGAAAATTGCAGGACATAACCTGAAAGGTCATAGATTGGCCAATCAGCCTCTGAACTTAAGAGGTTTGCCAACTCCCAGAAAGAGATCCCTGCTGGATCACAAATGGATGGGTCCAGTGAGAATCTCGTCATTCCCTTTGAAAGCCTGGTTCAAAGTTGTTCCTAATGTTGGGTCAATGACGTCATCTCTGTGTAAAGAGAAAACGCTATGTTTGAGGAGACACAGTTAGTCAAATGGCTTGTCAAAATAACTATCTAATTTGAGAAATGTCTTAGAATGATTACAAGAATTTTGAACAAGCAAATCAAGTATGTTTTGGCCTGATACCTGACTAACTATGCATCCTGACCACTGACAACTGCAGGACTGGTATCTAACTGTGGCTGATAAAGAATAACAATCCGCACCCCATCAAATCCTTATTAACAGAGAAGAGAGTAACTTCTGCTTCTCTCTGAGGATAGCAGAAAATCTGATTTTTTTAAAAAGAAATTATTTGATAAATAGATTGTAAGCACCTAGAAGGATAGGGACACTACATATATGTAAGTTATATATGGAATTAAAAAAAAATCCTGTTCCTTCTCTTATTCTCTCAAGTGTGGTTCTTTGGGCAGAGTGAACGCTCTTAAGTGTAATTGACAAGGTGACCTAGCTCTCACTATTTGAAATGAATCATCCTTAAAAATCGCAAAAGAGGCTGTGATGATGGGGACTGTTATAAAAGGTATATGGATTTTGAAAGGACATACCAAGGGTAGTCCCACTAATGCTTAGTTTTTAAAAAATAAAAAAGCAAATGAGAGGCTTCTCTGGTGGTTCAGATGGTAAAGAATCTGCTTGCAATGCAGGAGACCTGGGTTCGATTCCTGGGTTGGGAAGATCCCCTGGAGGTGGGCATGGCAACCCACTCTACTATTCTTGCCTGGAGAATCTCCGTGGACAGAGGAGCCTGGTGGGCTACAGTCCATGAGGCTGCAAAGAGTCAGACATGACTGAGTGACTAAGCACAATACAGAGAGCTTTGAAAATGTTTCTAAGGTAGAAAAAGCATCTTGGAAATGCTAGGAAAAAAGATCTTGACCGATGTGATCTGAGGTCTCTCTTCTTCCCTCAGCTATGTGATTATGGGAATATTGTTTAAACACTTAGTATCTTAGTTTCCTCATCTGTAAAACTAGAGGAACAGTGTCTCTTTGATGCAGGGTTGTTCTGGGAGTTAAATGAGCTAACATATCAGAACTTTCAACAATGATTGGCAATAGGAATTGCTCAAAAAAGGTTAACAATTCTATCATTTTCATTAAAGATCCTGGGGGAAAGGACAGGCTAACTTCTCTCCTCCCCCCAAAGGTAAAATATTTGACTAACATACTTTTAGTTTAGCATTCTTTTAACTTCAGAGAGAGGGAGTTTTGTGAAACTTCTAGCATCAGTTCAGTTCAGTTCAGTTGCTCAGTCATGTCCGACTCTTTGTGACCCCATGAATCGCAGCATGCCAGGCCTCCTTGTCCATCACCAACTCCTGGAGTTTACCCAAACTCATGTCCATCAAGTCAGTGATGCCATCCAGCCATCTCATCCTTTGTCGTCCCCTTCTCCTCCTGCCCTCAATCCCTCCCAGCATCAGAGTGTTTTCCAATGAGTCAACTCTTTGCACGAGGCATAGTAATTTACAATTGTGGAGTCTTTCATGCTCTCCTATTCACTTTAGCTTTTTGATTTCTCTGTGGGAGATCTAAATAGATATTTCTCCAAAGACAAACAAAAGGCCAACAGACACATGAAGAAAATGCTAAACTTTGCTAATTATTAGAGAAACAAGAGCCAAAACTATGAGTTATTGCCTCACTCTAATGAGAACGCGTGTGTGTGCTTAGTCGCTCAATCATGTCCTATTCTTTAAGACCCCATGGACTGTAGCCCACCAAGTTCCTCTTTCCACAGGATTTCCCAGGCAAGAATACTGGAGTGGGTTGCCATTTCCTTCTCCAGGGGCCCTTCCCCACCCAGGGATCAAACCCCATACCTGCCAGAGATGCTCAGAGGGCTCAAACATACCTTGTGTGCACCAGGACCCAGAGACCCCACAGAAACTGAGACAGAACTGTGTTTGGGTATCTTCTGAGGACGTACTGGTCAGCAGTGGGCTGCTGCAGGGGCAAGGGCTCTGGGTGCAGCAGACTTAGGTGTGGCATAAGCCTTCTTGGAGGAGGTCACCATTTACCCCACCATAGAGCCACCAGAACTTACACAGGACTGGGGAACACAGACTCTTGGAGGGTACAAACAGAACCTTGTGTGCACCAGGACTTAGGAGAAAGGAGCAGTGACCCCATAAGAGACTGACCCAGACCTGCCTGTGAGTGTCCAGGAGTCTCCGGTGGAGGCGTGGGTCGATGGTGGCCTGCTGCAGGGTCAGGGCACTGAGTGCAGCATTGCATGCATGGGACCTTTTGAAGGAGGTCACCATTATCTTCATTGCCTCCACCATAGTTTGCTGCTGCTGCTGCTGCTAAGTTGCTTCAGTCGTGTCCGACTCTGTGCGACCCCATAGAGGGCAGCCCACCAGGCTTCCCCGTCCCTGGGATTCTCAAGGGAAGAACACTGGAGTGGGTTGCCATTTCATTCTCCAAAGCATGAAAGTGAAAAGTGAAAGTGAAGTCACTCAGTCATGTCCGACTCTTAGTGACCCCATGGATTGCAGCCTACCAGGCTCCTCTGTCCATGGGATTTTCCAGGCAAGAGGACTGGAGTGGGGTGCCATTGCCTTCTCCTAGACCATAGTTTGGCCTCAGGTCAAACAACAGGGAGGGAACACAGCCCCGCCCATCAACAGAAAATTGGATTAAAGATTTACTGAGCATGGTCATGCCCATCAGAACAAGACCCAGTTTCCCCTGATTAGAGTGGCCATCATAAAAAATATCTATATAGGTAATAAGTGCTGGGGAGTGTGTGGAGAATAAGGAGCCCTCCTACACTGTTCGTGGGAATGTAAATTATAATAGTGCAGCCACTCTGGAGAACAGTATGGAGGTTCATTAAAAAACTAAAAATAGAGTTACCATATAATCCCACAATCCTACTCCTGGGCATGCATCTATAGAAAACCATAATTCAAAAAAGACAGATGCACTCCAATGTTCACTGCATCACTATTTACATAGCGCATCCATGCATATGACCTAAATGTCCATCAAAAGATGTCTGGATAAAGAAGATGTGGTATATTTGTACAACAAAATAGTAGCCATAAAAAAGACTAAAATAATGCCATTTTGCAGCAACTGGGGTGGACCTAGAGATTACTGTACTAAGTGAAGTAAACCAGACAAAGACAAATACCATATAATACTGCTTAAATGCAGAATCTTATAAAAAAGATACAAATGAACTCATTTTCTTTCTTTTTAAAAAAAATTTTATTTTTACTTTATTTTGCTTTACAATACTGTATTGGTTTTGCCATACATTGACATGAATCAGCCACGGGTGTACATGAGTTCCCAATCCTGAACCCCCCTCCCACCCCATATCATCTCTCTGGATCATCCCTGTGTTCCAGCCCCCAGCCTCCTGTATCCTGTATTGAACATAGACTGGCGATTCATTTCTTACATGATAGTATACATGTTTCAATGCCATTCTCCCAAATCATCCCACCCTCTCCCTCTCCCAAAAGTCCGTTCTAAACATCTGGGTCTCTTTTGCTGTCTTGCATACAGGGTTATCATTACCATCTTTCTAAATTCCATATATATGTGTTAGTATACTGTATTGGTGTTTTTCTTTCTGGCTTACTTCACTCTGTATAATAGGCTCCAGTTTCATCCACCTCATTAGAACTGATTCAAATGTATCCTTTTTAATGGCTGAGTAATAATCCATTGTGAATATGTACCACAGCTTTCTTATCCATTCATCTGCTGATGGACATTTAGGTTGCTTCCATGTCCTGGCTATTATAAACAGTGCTGCGATGAACATTGGGGTACACGTGTCTCTTTCAATTCTGGTTTCCTCGGTGTGTATGCCCAGCAGTGGGATTGCTGGGTCATAACGCAGTTCTATTTGCAATTTTTTAAGGAATCTCCGCACTGTTCTCCATAGTGGCTGTACTAGTTTGCAGTCCCACCAACAGTGTAAGAGGGTTCCCTTTTCTCCACACCCTCTCCAGCATTTATTGCTTGTAGACTTTTGGATAGCAGCCATTCTGACTGGTGTGAAATGGTACATCATTGTGGTTTTGATTTGCATTTCTCTGATAATGAGTGATGTTGAGCATCTTTTCATGTGTTTGTTAGCCATCCATATGTCTTTGGAGAAATGTCTATTTAGTTCTTTGGCCCATTGTTTGATTGGGTCGTTTATTTTTCTGGAATTGAGCTGCATAAATTGCTTGTATATTTTTGAGATTAGTTGTTTGTCAGTTGCTTCATTTGCTATTATTTTCTCCCATTCAGAAGGCTGTCTTTTCACCTTGCTTATAGTTTCCTTTGTTGTGCAGAAGCTTTTAATTTTAATTAGATCCCATTTGCTTATTTTTGCTTTTATTTCCAGTATTCTGGGAGGTGGATCATAGAGGATCCTGCTGTGATTTATGTCTGAGAGTGTTTTGCCTATGTTCTCTTCTAGGATTTTTATAGCTTCTGGTCTTACGTTTAGATCTTTAATCCATTTTGAGTTTATTTTTGTGTATGGTGTTAGAAAGTGATCTAGTTTCATTCTTTTACAAGTGGTTAACCAGTTTTCCCAGCACCACTTAAAGAGATTGTCTTTAATCCATTGTATATTCTTGCCTCCTTTATCGAAGATAAGGTGTCCATATGTGTGTGGATTTATCTCTGGGCTTTCTATTTTGTTCCATTGATCTATATTTCTGTCTTTGTGTGGAGAAGGCAATGGCACCCCACTCCAGTACTTTTGCCTGGAAAATCCCATGGACAGAGGAGCCTGGTAGGCTGCAGTCCATGGGTCACAAAGAGTTGGACACGACTGAGCGACTTCACTTTCCCTTTTCACTTTTATGCATTGGAGAAGGAAATGGCAACCACTCAGTATTCTTGCCTGGAGAATCCCAGGGACAGGGGAGCCTGGTGGGCTGCCCTCTCTGGGGTCGCACAGAGTCGGGCACGACTGAAGTGACTTAGCAGCAGCAGCAGCCAGTACCATACTGTCTTGATGACTGTGGCTTTGTAGTAGAGCCTGAAGTCAGGCAGGTTGATTCCTCCAGTTCCATTCTTCTTTCTCATGATTGCTTTGGCTGTTCAAGGTTTTTTGTATTTCCATACAAATTGTGAAATTATTTGTTCTAGCTCTGTGAAAAATACCGCTGGTAGCTTGATAGGGATTGCATTGAATCTGTAGATTGCTTTGGGTAGTGTACTCATTTTCACTATATTGATTCTTCCAATCCATGAACATGGTATATTTCTCCATCTATTAGTGTCCTCTTTGATTTGAACTCATTTTCAAACAGAAAGAGACTCACTCATAGAAAACAAATTTACCATTACCAAATGGGAAAGGGAGGGGGGAAATAAGTTAAGAGGTTTGGATTAACATACACTTTGTGCTATATATAAAATGGATAACCAACAAGGACCTGAATCAATGTGCTGTACCCCTGAAACTAACACAACATTGTAAATCGACTATATTTCAATAAAAATTTATTAATTAAAAAAGCATGGAATTTTATTGAAATAAGATTGGTAAAGCAACAACTGTGACTTTTTATATGTGCAAAAGAGTACTATCTTATTAAAATGAATGAGAACTTTAAGCAAAGAAAAAAATGGGAAAGAGATATTTCAAATCTCAAACAGAAAGCAATAAGATCTCTGTCAGTCTGTCTGTCTGGATTTATGTATGGCTCAGTGTATATCTTTTTTTTTTTCTGATAATATTGTTGAAGTTGTAAATGAGTTCTACTTTAATTGGCCTAAAAAAAGTAAATGCTTACAAATCAGGCAATTCTAAATACAAAAAAAAAAAAAAAAAAAAAAAAAAAAAAAAAAAATTAACCTAAATAAATTTCCGATTCACATAAACTGGGAAATGTTCAATATTAAATATCTAGTATTAATGTTTGTTTGCTAATCATATAGGAAGTAGGATGTATGTTTTTAATAAAAAACATATAAAAAATAAAATTACACTTTATAAAGGGAAAACAAAGTAGGTCTGACTACAGGTGGCTGTTACAGAAAGTGATTAAAGAGTCTGTGGAAAGTGGACCCTGAAAAAAGTTTTGTGCATGGTTAGGACTGACTTGGAGAAGGCCATGGCACCCCACTCCAGTACTCTTTCTTGGAAAATCCCATGGACGGAGGAGCCTGATGGGCTGCAGTCCATGGGGTCGCTAAGAGTTGGACACGACTGAACGACTTCACTTTGACTTCTCACTTTCACGCATTGGAGAAGGAAAGGGCAACCCACTCCAGTGTTCTTGCCTGGAGAATCCCAGGGCCAGGGGAGCCTGGTGGGCTGCTGTCTATGGGGTTGCACAGAGTTGGACATGACTGAAGCGACTTAGCAGCAGCAGCAGGATTAAGTTTAAAATAAATTTAATTAAGTTTACCTAAATGAATTTAAAGTCAGCTGGTGCAAAACTTAAATTTTTCCTTTCTCTCTGTTAAGTGGACATACTTTCTTCAGATGTTGATCTGCTTTTAATAATAGCTTTATGTTTCTTTACCTCTTAATTGATCTGTTCTATATTTACCTTTGAAATCTTTTGTTATCTTTGGCTAAGTAAATAACTATTATTTCATAGAGAATTATATGATCCTACTTGATTAATATAAACCCTTTTGATATTTATTGACGAAACTTCCTAAATAACTTGACTTATAGCTAACTTTGGGATGCTTCAGAAGGCCCCTGAGACATCCCAAAGAGTCTACCTGGGTTCATTGGATATGTTAAGTTCCATGAGAAGTGCTGTTGAAGGGGTGATAAACCTCTTCAGGTTATACTGGATGGTTGATGTTACTAATATAGATATCCTAAAATTATGTGAAATTCATATAGATCTGATATGCCCTGACAAAATATGGTCAGTTATAACTCTAGTTATCATATTAAAGTGTTATGACCAGGTTTCTTTGTCAATTGCAATAAAATCAGATTTTAAACATGCCTTCTATGGTTTTACTCTCATGCCTTCAGAATAATATTGCTAGTTCTTCAAGATTTATGGAAAAGACTTTCTAAGATTAAACAGATAAACAAATTTTGTTGTTAATAGTAAGCTGGTACCAGATTGGAATTTGGTCTTCTTTCTGTTTAAAGAACAAAGTTTTCTTAGAATGCAGCTTTTGATAACAGGTTATGAATTTCTTTGCCTTTATGTGATTTATATTTGTTTTTAAAATCTTTTTGTTACTTTGGTAAAATAAATAAATATTATTTAAGATTATGGTACATGTAGACAAAGCTCATTCTGCTTCTATAGAAAATAACCCCTCATGGTTAGATTTTTGCTATCCTGATGTCCTTAAAACATGGCAATAGTCTGCTCCTAAATCAGGAAATTAAAAATGGACAAACAACAGTTAAAAATCAAAGAGCCAGGGCTATGTGAAATCCAAGACAACTGCTTGGCCTTTCCCGGCTCCCTGACAGATATAATTTTCATTTGATGGGTTAAAGCCTGCCCTGGCTACAGCATTAATGCCCACACAATGAGTTCTCCAAAAAGAAAAAAATTATGTTTCACTGAATATTAAGTACTAGTTTTATTAATTAAGGTCTGTGCTTACTAAGACTCACTTCCAAGATAGTTCCTTGTTATGTTATATTGCTAAAAGTTTTAATTAAGTTATTAAAAAGGACTCTCTAAGATTGTTTCTAAAGCTTATCTCAGTAACCAATCTTTAGATAAAGGTCAGATGCTCCATGATGTACAGCCAGGAGATTAACACTTGGCTATAAGCATTTAACTGAGTCAGATGACCTGGGGTATACTGGACTATACCCAGTGAAAGTTTTTGACTTAAATTCTTGCTTGGGACCTTACTAATTACTGCTAGATATATTATTTTCTATGTAGCTTGTTTCATAAAATTATTTCTTACGTTACCAAATCTGTGACTGAACCTGTGATAAAATGCTGACATACAGTTCCAGTCAGATCAATAATTGTAACAATGTAACTCTAGATATGGGAAGAAGCAACAAGAGGAAATATTTTCCTGGACCAAGAGGCTAGTAAGACAGGTATGATCCAGAGACTTTTGCTACTTACAAGACCTGGTCTAGTGACAACACATTGTGTGGCCTGTCAGTGGAATCTTTGTTAGATCTGGGAATGAACCTTTCCAGCACCATCGGACATAATGATGGTGAAATGCCCCCCAAACATGGTCAAATATGTGGCTATGAAGGGGCCCTGCTGACTGGAAGTTGGCCCTTGCCAGCTGCCTCTACAAAGAATAAATCATGACTACTACAAGATGCTGACTTTCAACACCCCCTTGAGAGAAGTTCAGGGTAGAGACAAAAAATAAGGCACTCTGTGCTCTGGGAAAAACCTGGAAAAACAGCCCTTCAGATAGATGTTTTCAGGTAAAGATTCTTGCAAATCTTTAGTCCAAATTCTTGCATCTTCCCGTACCTAGAGAAATACTCATGTCACGATGTCTAGACTTGGTTCTCCTGGCTAGCCCCTCAGCAGCTTTCCCACGTCTGTTAATCTTTGGGCCATATATCTCCAACTTTCTTGTTAAGTTTTTAGTTGGACTGTGAAGAAGGCTGAGCGCCAAAGAATTGATGCTTTTGAACTGTGGTGTTGGAGAAGACTCTTGAGAGTCCCTTGGACTGCAAGGGCATCCAACCAGTCCATTCTGAAGGGGATCAACCCTGGGATTTCTTTGGAAGGAATGATGCTAAAGCTGAAGCTCCAGTACTTTGGCCACCTCATGCGAAGAGTTGACTCATTGGAAAAGACTCTGATGCTGGGAGGGATGGGGGGCAGGAGGAGAAGGGGATGACTGAAGATGAGATGGCTGGATGGCATCACGGACTCGATGGACGTGAGTCTGAGTGAACTCTGGGAGATGGTGATGGACAGGGAGGCCTGGCGTGCTGCGATTCATGGGGTCGCAGAGTCGGACACGACTGAGCTACTGAACTGAACTGAACTGAACTGAACTGAAGTAGGCCGACACCCAGACAATGCTAGAACAAGCTGCCTCATCATTCTGTGGACTCTCATCTCCCTCCATAAATGCACCCTGAGGCCCTCAGGCTATTCTCCCTTTAAGATATATGGGAGACCATCCCCAGTGATAAAAAAAGCTCAAGGGAGACCACCAACACCTAGCTGAACTGGAGATGTCCTGACACCTCCAGGCCCTGGAAAAGTCTTCTGCAATATTGCCCAAGAAACCTTAGAAAGACACCCATTCCTTTGGGCAATTGGGTTCATCCCTATCAGCCAGGAGATGAGGTATGGGGTAAAGATTAGGGAAAAAACCCACTTCAGCCAGTTTGGACAGGTCCTCACATGGTCATCCTGGCAACCCCTACTGCTGTTAAAGTTATAGGTGTCATCCCTTGGGTCCACCACACCAGAGTCAAGAAGGCAGTGACTTCCTGTGATGAGGACACCTGGAAAGCAGTTTGGAACCCCAAAACCTCCTCAAAGTTGGGTTCCAAAGACAACAGCTCTCACCCACGCAGGACGCTGAGCCCTGCTCTAGTCACTCTGGAAGGTGACTAGTCCACGCACGGCAGAAACTTGAGGATCCAGCTATCGAAACATCGATGGATTTTCATTGTCAACCCTGGCCTCTAACCCTAATCGCTATCATTGCTGTGCTTTTTGTTACAGGACCAACTAGACTCCCTGACTGAGGGGGTTTTACAGAATAGAAAACAGCTAGACCTACTGACAGGGAAGGAAAAGGGAAGACACTGCCTGTTCTTGAATGAAAAATGCTGCTTTCATGTAAAGGAATCAGAGATAGTCAGGGACATGGCCCAACAGCTAAGGGAACGAATCATAAAAAGGAGAGAGGAATGAGCTAATTCCCGGGGTAACTGGAACAGTGTCTGGAGCTGGGCAACGTGGCTTCTCCCTTGACAGGTCCTCTCTTCATGCTCTTTGTGGGGCTCTTGTTTGGCCCTTGTATTTCAATGCAGTTACCCAGATCATAACCTCTTGGATTGAATCCATAAAGTTACAAGTGGTAATAGCTCAATATAGCCCCCTAAACAATGGGGAGCTCTGAATGTCCTACCAAAACATGAGATGGTGCTTTCTACAACGAGTGATAGAAGCATCAAGATGGGGGAATGAAGAGGAAAAGTTTTACTTCCTTCTCCTTCTGCCTCTGTAACTCAGCTTGTTCCTTGCAAAGTCCAGATCATGGAGGTCTCAGAAAGTGGGGACTCATGATACTAGGAACTGGAGCTTATCTTACTCACTCTTGTCCCGCTCTTTGCAATCGCCCTAGCCGCTGCAAACCCGCAAACCCAGTTAATTATTCCTGTTGATGTATAAAAACTCTGTAACCCCTCTGTTTGGGTTTCAGCACTTGGAGTTTTAACTCCTCTGGGCCCGCCGGCGTAATAAATCCGAGTGTGCTTCTTGGTTTCTAGAGAACTGGTTTCTGCAACAGAACAATGATTACTTACGTGTTTGCCCAAATGGTCACATTAAAAAAAAACACTCCAAACCAGTTTGTCTAGATGGACAGTTGGTTCTTACACACTTGAGTCATGGTAACTGTGGGATATTCCCACACTCAAATCCAATGCCAATAAGGCTATTCTTTTCCTCCCTGTCCTGTTGTGTTTGTGCCTACACAGAGGCTAATCAGACAGAGGAAAGCCCATGTTATTTGGTATCAGACAGCTCTGGATTTGAATTCTACACCCACCATATTCCAACTGGGTAACCTAGTCAAGTAACTATCTTTGAGTTTCAGGTGCCTCGTAATGAAAAGAATATTCCACTTCATGGTCTATTTTAATGAGTATATCAGCTACCACAGGGCTTCCCCTGGGGCTCAAGTGCTAAAGATTCTCCCTGCAATGAGGGAGACCTGGGTTTGAACCCTGGGTTGGGAAGATCCCCTGGAGAAGGGAAAGGTACCCACTCCAGTATTCTGGCCTGGAGAATTCCATGGACTGTGTAGTCCATGCGGTTGCAAACAACTGGACAGGACTGAGAGACTTTCACTTTCGCATCAGGTACCACATGTAAAATTTTTTGCATCAAGTGTGATGAGAAGCTTTTTCGTGAAAGTTGGCTCATATTTGTTCTTTTTCCAAAGAAAGCAGTCAAATAGCTACAGTAAACACAACATCTACTCAGAGTCCCCACATTCTTTCTGAGTCCCCACATTCTGATTTCATGAGTTTGGGTTGAAGCCATTAAAAAAATAAAAATCTCTTCAGGTGATTCTAATGTGCCCCCAGGGTTGAGCACCATGGAGTTAGATGCTCACTTAAGGTCTTACTGATTTAAAATGCTAAGGTGAAAGAAAACTTTTATCTTACTTTATTTTTGTTATTTTAGTATGGTCTCATTAAAGGCATGGACAATAAAAATAATAAATACTCTATAAAGGAGAAATTTTGATAATTTGAGGTATTGGTTCATTCATTTACTGAGGTAATCAGTGGTTTCTTAGCCCCTGAGTTCAGGCGGTGTGTTGAGCACCAGGCGTATAAAGATGAAAGGGGCACAGTCTAACACAGCACGACGCTTGCACTATAGCTAGCTATCGTGGAGGCAGAGACAATGGGCTAATACGTTATGAATGCTGTGCATGGAGTTTGCCTGAGAGTGAGTTCAGATTTTATTTCGTCAGTGTTTGACAACCTATGAAGAAGGGTGGGTGAGGGGATCATGATTATATTAGAAATGTTACTCCGATGTCTTTGGTTTGGATGAGCAAGAATTAAGGGTGATCAGGAGAGAGAAGAGGGAGGGGGAAGAAGTGGGGGAAAGACTGAGTGCCTAACGCTGGAATATGACCTTGGGATGAAGACGAGGGGCTGGACTTAGGAGATATGTTGGAGGTGGAATGACAGGACTTGACCAATTATGTGAGGGGGAGGCTTTGATAACTCCAAGGGGCCTGGGTAGATGCTGCCCCCATTCACTGAGCTAGGGGAAGGGCAAGGTTGTGGATGGGTGTCTAGTGAGTTCCAGTTTTGAATCTGTTATGAATTGAGGCATTTGGGAATATATTATCTTACTAGGTGGTGGTTGATATATGGATCTGGGACTTGGGAAAGGAACCTCCATTAGACAGAAATACAAGGAACTGTACAGCTGGTATCTGTAGCCACAGATACGGATTCAATTGTCCAGATAGAACACGTAGAAGAGGAAGAAAAAAGTCAAGCACCGAGCTCAGGCAGTCATTAGTATTAAGTGGAGGGTGGGTGGAAGAGAAGCCAGAGAGGACTGTTGGAGAAAGAGAGGCAGAGAGCATGAGAGGACCAGAAGGGGAGAGTCTTGGGGACATCAAAGTGAAAGTGAAAGGTTGCTCAGTCGTGTCTGACTCTTTGTGACCTCATGGACTATACAGTCCATGGAATTCTCCAGGCCAGAATACTGGAGTGGGTAGCCTTTCCCTTCTTCAGGGGATCTTCCCAACCCCAGGGTTGAACCCAGGTCTCCCACATTGCAGGTGGATTCTTTACCAGCTGAGCCACCAGGGAAGCCCAAGAATACTGGAGTGGGTAGCTGTTCCCTTCTCCAGGGGATCTTCCTGACCCAGGAATTGAACTGGGATCTTCTGCATTGCAAGCGGATTCTTTACCAACGGAGCTATGAGGGAAGCCCTGGGGACATCAGGAGGAAGACGTTTGAAGAAAGGCAAACTGGTTAGCAAAGGTGACAAAAGAATCAAATCAGGTGAGTTCTGGACTGAGATAAAAGAGTTAAATGTGGCCTCTAGGTGGGAGTGTGCTCCATGGCTCAGTTGTGTCTCTTCACAGCTCCAAGGACTGTAGTCACCAGGCTCCGCTGTCTATGAAGTTCTTCAGGCTAGAATACTAGAGTGGGTTGCCATTTCCTCTTCCAGGGGATCTTCCTGACCCAGGGATTAAACTCGCACCTCTTATGTCTCCTGCATTGGCAGGTGGATTCTTTACCACTGTGCCATCTGGGAAAGCCTTCTAGGTGGGCATAGAAGACTTTATTGAACTTGACTAATGAAACTTGTGGAGATTCTGAAAACAGGTGGAAAACATCCCCTCTTTCAAGAAAACGTCCCTGACTAATTCCACACCACTCGGTTCACTCAGCACCTTAAGAACACTGAACACATCCTCCTTGAGGGACAAGTCACCTTGTAGGTCATTTAATCTAGGCCTCACTGAACGGATGAGAAAATTAAGGCCCAGAAAAGTCATTACTAGTCTGAGGTCAAGTGGCAGAGTTAAGACCTTAATCCAGGGCTTTTCCTGGATGTTGGCACTGGTGCAATTAATTCGTACTAATTTCCTTCTTGTTCATATGTTGCTTATTTACACGCTGGTGATTTTGTATTTATGTAGTTTGTGTAGTTTTGCAGTTTTTCAGGGTGGTAGAAGAAGAAGATAGGAACTCTGATTATTACCTTTTTTCTTCCTCAGTGTTGACCTTTTGACTTTATGGACAATTTAAAGAATAAGCTATGATCGAGGCAGAAAGATTCTGGAAAACAGCACAGAGAACCTAGGAGAAGTACCCTGAAACACAGTGTTTCTTAGAAACTCAGTCAGCAGAGTATCAGAACTGGACGCTCCAGTCCTTTTACCGCAGAAAATCAAGCTCTGGCTGTCATATGTTTTGCTGTCCAGTGTAAGGTGTCTTTAGTAGAGCCCTGGGCTTCTGTCTCCATTCCACCCTATCATTCCTTTGGCTAAGTGGCCTTGGGGGCTGCTGAGAGGATGGGAGGAGAGCTGAGGAAACAGTTGCCCAATCACCCTCTGAACTCTGAGTCTCAGGACCTGGTGTCTGAGGAATTTGAATCTAGAGAACTGTCTTATAGAAGCATTTATACTTTCATAACATGCGGGATGAGTTTTTACGACACCCGTCTCACCCACTTTTGTCCTCTCCCATTTGTCCGATCTTCACCCATCTCCTTGACCTCTCTTTCCAGCCCTTTCCTCTTGGTCGCCTTCAGTTTCTTGTCATCTGTCTCTGTCTAGCTACAGACCTCTGTAGTCAAACTGTCTCTCTGTATCTTTTTCTGGCTCTCTTTCGGTGGGGAGAAAAATAAGCCAGTATGGGTAAAACTCAAAGCAAAAACTGGGAGACATGGTAATTGTTCAATACACATTGTAATTGTGCAGACAGACGGTGTTCAGAGCTGAAACCGTGGAGCCACTGAGTGTGTGACAGTACTCTACAGTGTGTGTTCACTTGCTCAGTCGCATCTGACTCTTCGTGACCCCATGGACTGTAGCCCGGCAGGCTCCTCTGTCTGTGGAATTCTCCAGGCAAGCATACTGGAGTGGGTTGCCATTTCCTTCTCCAGGGGATCTTCCCCACCCAGGGACTGAACCCGCATCTCCTGCATTTCTGTATAGCTTCGGCATTTTGATCAAGCACCTCCAAGTACCATGTAGTCTTGACTCTTCAGGAAGTTAGCTACAGGCACAGGCAGTGTACAGACCTGGAGGTCAGAGAAGTCCTGCCCTGTGGACAGGTACTCCTCTAGGATACCTTATTTCTGAATCTAGGGCACAAAAATCCACCCCACATATGTGTGATGTGCATGCCAGGAGAACGGTGAGCCCACCAGGAATTTGTAATGATAGCTAGTGCAGTGGATAGTAAAAATTTTTCGTCTAACATCTATTCTCCCTTTCTAGAGACATCTTGATTTTCTTTTGAATCAAGACCCTTCCCCACTGTGATATTTTGGGATAATCCACAACAGCAAGCTGTTATGAAAGGACAAGCTTCTTTTTCTCCATGTTCTGGCAGAGCCAGGGTAACACACACCCTAGGCTCATATAATCAGTCACATCCTCCTGGGACTTGGAATTTAAGTGAGTGATGGAAAATTGAGAGAAACCATTGGAATTTCCTTATCATAGCAGTCGTGCCCTGATAACTGCTCAGCTCCTGGTTCTTTGCTCTGGAGTAGACCTGGGTCATGCCTCTTTCCAGGCTTGTTTTTCAGCTTGTAGACTGTTCTGTGAATCCTTCATTTCTTTTGGCTGGAGTTAACCACTGTGTTAGTCTGCTTGGGCTACCATAACAAAATACCGCAGACTGCATGGCTTATTCAATTGGAACTTATTTTCTCACAGTTCTGGAGACTGTGAGTTCAAGATCATGGTTTTGGCAGAGTTTGGTTTCTGATGAGGATTTTCTTCCTATCTTGCACCTCATGTGGTCTTTCTGTACACACACGATGGGAGAGAGTGGGTTTGATTTCTGGTGTCTCTTGTAAGGACACTAATCGTATGAGATAAGAGTTTCACCTTTATGAACCTCTTGAACTCAATTACTTCTTTACTTCATATACAGCCACACTGAGGGTTATTGACTTCACCATACCAATTTTAGAGGGTCACAAACATTCAGTTAATAACACCAGCCAAAGTCAGTTCATTTTGCTTATAAATTAGGAATTTTAGCTGATAGACCTAAAGCCACATTTGCCAGTCTTACTTTTCCCTTCAGAAATGTAAACTCCAAAATGAAAACTTTGCATATTGTTCTGGGGGACTACGCTTTATTCACTTGGTTGAAATAGTAGTCTCTTTAATAAAAAGTGAGGATTTTTTTGAACAACATTAGTTCTTCCTCTTTGCTTGCCTCTGCTTCTCCAGCATTTTTTGAGCAAGCCTGTCAGTCAAGCAGGTGATTGGAGACTCTGTGATGTCATTCTCCACACTGATGTCAGATGCCAACCTCGGGGCTGGCTGGGTGGAAAAATGACCAGTTTGGCTCTAAAAGTAATGGCTCCATGTTGCAAGAAGTTGGCAATTTTCTTCTTGCTTTTTTCTTTTTATTGCTTGTTCCGCAGTTTGGAGAGCATACACAGCTGCCTGGCAGTTCTGCTCCTAAAGCTGTGGCATCCACCATCAAAGGCTCTTACTCTGACTGCTGCTCCAGACAGGACAATGGCAAATAATATTAAGCCAAACCCTTCTTCCGAGGTCTCTGAGCTAGAAGTCTGCCTGGAGCTTACCAGAGGGAAATCTGCCTAAAATTGTCCCCAGGATAAGACTTTTCTCAAACAAGCAGCCCATAGTGCCACATGCATATCCAAGGAACTATCAACCAGAAAGGGGAATATAAATATGGCCCTAAAAAAGTCTTGGTTCATGCTCATTTCATTTTTCATTCTGCCCCAGTGTTCCTTGTCACACCTGGAAGTCACTCCGTATGAAGTAAACCGCAGCACTTTCCAGAGCTGTTTTCGTGTTTTCTTTTCAACTGCAGATGTCCGGGAAACAGTAAACTCTTGTTTTGAAGCCTTTTAAAATTGAGCTTTTGATTCCAAGCAATTGAAAATTGTTCCTGTTTATTCTTCTTATTGGTGATAGTTTAACTAGCTGGATTTTGTTTTCTCTGGATTATGGTTTTTTATGGTTTTCCTTTAGGAGTTTACCAGTCCCTGGAGCTCACTGGTAGCAGAGGAAAAAACTGTCCAGAGAAATTGAATTTCTTTTATGTCTACAGAAAAAGTGGCCAGTTGCCATTACAGGATAAAACTAGGGTTTTCTTCCAAAGGGATTCATGGATTAGTAAAATCTGAGCAATATTAATACTTTTTTTTTTTTGCAAGTCTTGAGTACATACTTTGCAAAGTGTCTATAAAAGTAAGTCAAGATAGCCACTTATTTCTGGCATGTGTTATGGGATAATTATCCTAATAGTTCTTTACTCTTATAATTTAGCAAAAGGGATATTTTACTTTGTTTGGGCAAGCCATGACTAATAGTTGCCCAAGTGTAGATCATTTATTAAAATGTCTGAACTCCTTCTTTTTAGTCAAACAAGTAGTTCTTACCATCCTGCACCATTTCTATCAGTTCTTCCTACCCTACCAACTAAAACTACCCAAGCAGTTAGAGAATTCACTGTGTACATCCTGAGTTCTGCTATGAAGGCTAAAGGGATGAAGATGTGATAAAGAAAGTATTTGGGAAAAAAAGGGCACATGTTTGTAGTTGGTCCAGACTGCGGATGGTACAAAATATGTGGAAGCCGAAAGGGGGACAGGGTAGGCTTTGCCAGAGGATGTTTCTCACAGGAGAGTGTAGGCTCCCCATGGATTCTGTATCATGCAGAGCAGATGGTAGGAGGTAATTCTAACTTGGAAGACAGCTGAGAAGAGATGTGAATGGGAAAACTAGGTGGGTAAGGAAGCTAACCATTGTTTGACATGTGTGTCCGGAACTGTGTGAAGTTCTTTACTGTTTATCTTTAAAAATTTAATCTTCTTTATTAATTTACAGTGTGGTAGGAGGTCTTATGGAGAAGGCGATGGCACCCCACTCCAGTACTCTTGCCTGGAAAATCCCATGGACAGAGGAGCCTGGTAGGCTGCAGTCCATGGGGTCGCTGAGGGTCAGACACAGCTGAGCGACTTCACTTTCACTTTTTACTTTCATGCTTTGGAGAAGGAAATGGCAACCCAACTCCAGTGTTCTTGCCTGGAGAATCCCAGGAATGGGGGAGCCTGATGGACTGCCATCTATGGGGTCACACAGAGTTGGACACGACTGAAGCAACTTAGCAGCAGCAGCAGGAGGAGGTCTTATGTCTTTATTTTAGAGAAGGAACCTTTCTGTGTGACTGATGGAGTATGTCCCTTGCACTGACAGGCGAATTCTTACCCACTGTACTACCAGGGAAGTCCTAGGAGTTGTATTTGTGATACCATTTTGTCAGTGGGATCAACAGAATTTGCCAATGGCAAAGAAGAATCAAGCACGATACATCTGCTCTTTGGCTTGCATGACAAACTCAGTGTTATGGTACCATTGGTTGAGATGAGGGTGACAGGAGTGTGCTTGAGTTAGGGAAATTCAAGAAATCTGTTTGGATGGGTTAAATCAGAGGTGTCTTATGAGACATCCAAGTGAAAATGTGCAACAAGCCAAAGCGTATATGAGTCTGGTGATATTTAGGCTAGAGGCCTAAATTAGTGGTTTGACAAACATGTACAATAATTAAGGCTAGGAGACGAGATGAAGTAACCTAGGGACAGAAAGAGGACATATTGGAGTTGATCATGAAATTCAGGTCCACTTGACTCCAAAGGGTGCAAATGAGCAAGGCTAGCTTGGGAGAGACTTTCCTGGCTGAAGGGGAGGGGCCTCCAGAAGTGGAGTAAGAGATGAAGTTAGTACCTTGGGAGTGTGCAGTGAGGCACATTGCTGTCTCATGGGAAAGCCAGCTGAAGCTGCCATAGGTCCTTGAACGTGGGAAGGATATAAAGGAAACAAGCACAGGGAAGGTACTGCCCGGGACCTTGTGTGCCCTTCACAGGTCTGTTAGTGTGTTACCACGAGCTGTTAGTGTGAAGCCTCCAAGCCTTTGACTTGCAGACTTACTGGCTTGCTCCCGGGTCGCTTCATTCTAATTGGTCCTGCTCTCACCAGTGAGAACTGGCTTTCCTGAGCATTGTCTGGAGCCCCTTTCCTCTCGCAGAACAGTGCTGAGGACCCCAACGGCATGCTTTCCTAATTGCAGCTCCCTGCCTCTTATTACCTAACTGCCTATGCTTTTGCACATTGCTAATTTTTTTTTTTTTTCCTTAGCAGGTCAGATTTATTGAGCATAAAGCACGTGCTAGAAACAGAACTAATCGCTTCACAGGCATTATCTGTTTTTTTCATAGTTTATAACTGTATTTAGTTGAAAAGTACTATTAACAATAGCTAATATACATTTTCCAGGCCCTATAACCAGCAATTATATTATATATATATAAAAGTATTTAAAGACGCATAAACTTTTTACTATTAATTTTATTTGTTTAAAATGTTTTTTATTTATTTTTATTTTTTTGGTTGCACCACGCAGCATGTAGTACCTTAGCTCCCCAGCCAGGGATCAAACCCACATCCTCTGTGTTGGAAATGTAGAGTCTTAACCACTGGGCCACCAGGGAAGTCCCTACTATTAATTTTCATGCATAATCTTGCATATGCCCTCTAACATACTTGGAGTAGGTACCACCTTGATGCCCATTTTACAGATATGGAAACTGAAATAAGAACTATTCAGTAACCTGCCCTTTCTGCCTGGCTCCCAAGTCCTGCCTTTTTTTAATTTTCAGTGCAATTTTTAAAAAAATTTATTTTAATTGAAGGCTAATTACTTTACAATATTGTGGTGGTTTTTGTCATACATTGACATAAATCAGCCACGGGTGTACATGTGTTCACCATCCTGAACCCCCCTCCCACTTCCCTCCCCATCCCATCCCTCAGGGTCATCCCAGTGCACTAGCCCTGAGCACCCTGCCTCATGCATCAAACCTGGACTGGTGATCTATTTCACATATGATAATATACAGGTTTCAATGCTATTCTCTCAAATCATCCCACCCTCGCTTCTCTCTGAGTCCAAAAATTCGTTCTTTTCTCTTCTTTACATCTGTGTCTCTTTTGCTGTCTCAAATATAGGGTCATCATTACCATCTTTCTAAATTCCCTATGCTGCTAAGTCGCTTCATGTCCGACTCTGTGTGACCCCATAAATGGCAGCCCACCAGGCTCCCCTGTCCCTGGAATTCTCCAGGCAAGAACACTGGAGTGGGTTGCCATTTCCTTCTCCAATGCATGAAAGTGAAAAGTGAAAGTGAAGTCGCTCAGTCGTGTCCGACTCTTAGTGACCCCATGGACTGCAGCCCACCAGGCTCCTCCGTCCATGGGATTTTCTGGGCAAGAGTACTGGAGTGGGGTGCCGTTTCCTTCTCTGAAATTCCGTATATATGTGTTAATATACTGGATTGGTGTTTTTCTTTCTGACTTTCTTTGCTCTGTATAATAGGCTCCAGTTTCATCCAGCTCATTAGAACTGATTCAAATGCATTCTTTTTAATAGCTGAGTGATACTCCATTGTGTATATGTACGACAGCTTTCTTATCCATTCATTTGTCGATGGACATCTAGGTTGCTTCCATGTCCTGGCTATTGTAAACAGTGCTGCGATGAACACTGGGGTACATGGGTCTCTTTCAGTTCTGGTACACCTTGCTTTTTAATTGCCTTTCCAGCTTAGCATCTGTCCTCCCTCTTATTAGCACAACTTATGCATTCTGCCAAGTTATTCCGTTCAGTTCAGTGAATTTGACCTTTGCTGTCCAGTCTTCCTAGATGGCATCAGTTTGACATTTTAAAGGACATTTTAACAGACTTTTCAATTTTTGAGATATAATGTTACCTATATTTTTATTTTATATTCTTTCATCAGCTGTATCTACATAGACTGACTTGTAAATTTCATGTGTATGCTCTTAGGTTGCAAACTCAAGGAGGGCTGTCAAGGAATTGTTATTTTTCAGGGCCTCGCTGTCTCTCCAGAATGCTTGGTTGAATATTTTTGCCTCTGATGGTCACCGAATTGTTGCCTGAATCAGTATAGCACACTTCTCATCAGACTTTCTTCTGCTTGGTGAATATTCCTGCTCGACAGTGATCTCACTTTGTTTGGGCCTGGGTTTATTAATATTCTTGGTTCCCAAGCCTTCTTACTCTTCTCTGCATGTCTGCTTAATCCTACAAGTAGGTCAAGGGAAGCTTGCTGGAAATCAGGTGAATGATTCTGCCACATATTGTAACAGAAAAGAGTAAGAAAACTCCAACCTTCCAAATTCTACTTTTCTCTCATACCCTCTGATGCTCTACAGTTCTTCCAGAGGCATCTTCTAGCTGCCCAGCTTTCCCGAAGCCTCATGGAAACGTGCAGAGCTCAGCGTGTCCAGCTGATGGAACCCAGCACAGTGCCCGGACAGCGGCCTGGTGAGGCCAGAGAGGAGTCCCTTGCTGGTCTCCTGGTGCCAGTGTTGCTGCCTTGCCTGTATGTGAATGTCCAGCCAGGACACCTCTTCCTTGTTAAAGCCAGCTATTCCATATCAAGCTCAGCTCCAAACAGTTTCTCCCTTTAGATCAGTGTGACTGTCTCCTGACACAAAACTCAAGCTCCTTATACACCCTTAGATGTGTATTCTCAGGCTTAGCCAGAGAGACTCATTTCTTGCTTACTTTATGTCAGTCATAATTTTTGGTTAAGAAAGCACTTAATCATATCTTTATGATTACAGTTGACCCTTGAACAACATGGGTTTGAACTGCACAGGTCCGCTTATAGGCAGTTTTTTTTCTGTAGTAGATACTATAAGTACTATATCATCTTCAGTTGGTTGAATCAACATATACAGAGGAACTTCATACTTGAAGGGCCATATACACATATACACTGTATGGAGAGTTGGGGCCCTTAACCCCCACATTGTTCAAAGGTCAACTGTACTTACTATTTTACACTTAGAGATGTTAAAATAGTTCAAACTTAGTAAAGTGAGGAGCTCTCCTATAATATCTCCCAGATAGATTTTTCTCCAGAAACTATTCTCCAGGAATCCTTCCTTGACTCAATGAGAAGAAAGTTGATATTTTCTGCTTGATTTCCTTTTCTAGATGAACTTACCTCCATCATGGTCTCCCCTCCTCTTCCCAGAGCACTGAGCTTGCCTGATGGCTGACACATCCTGAAAATGCTTAATTGATTAATATCTGTGTCTCCGAGATCTTGTAACAGCTTCATATCTATCTCTGAAGGAAGAGAATGGACAGCAACTCTTTGGCTACCTCCAGAATGGTTTCTTCTCATACTTATCTAATAGAACTGGTTGACAGTGTTTCAATAAAGAAAGACACATGATAGCACAGGGTTATCGCTTTTGCATAAATCCAGCTCTGTTTCCTTCAACCGAACCCTGCCAGATATAATTCCTAATCTTTGATTCTGTCCACATTCTCTTGGTCTTAGGCTCAGGCCTGTGACTGCAGACCCTGTTACCTTGTCTTCCCCTTTAGAGAACTACTTTCTGGGACTGGAATCTTGTCCCAGATCTGTTCTGCAGCCATGAATAGATGTTCTGACTGGCACTTGTTATCCTGACTGAGTGAGTGAAGTGAAAGTTGCTCAGTCGTGTCTGATTCTTTGTGACCCAAAGGACTATACAGTCCATGGAATTCTCCAGGCCAGAATACTGGATTGGGTAGTGTTTCCCTTCTCCAGGGGATCTTCCCAACCCAGGGATTGAACCCAGGTCTCCTGCATTGCAGGTAGATTCTTTACCAACTGAACTAGCAGGGAAGCCCTGATATCCTGACTGAGCTCCAGCTTGTACTGAGGCTTGAGCTCCCTGCTGGGCTCCACCTATGTGAGTGGACTGCTCACTGCAAACTGTTGCTTGGGGTATCCTGAATTTGGTGTAGCCTGTGAACTCCACGCCTGGATCTCCTGCCTGTCTTCCTTAACAGCCACCCAGTTCTCCCAGTCTCTGACTCAGGTCTTGAGCTGAGTCCATTTCCATGGTCTGTTCTCTGTGGCCAAGAATGACTTATGGTCCTGCATCCTCTGGGCTTCCCTGGTGGCACAGTGGTAAAGAATTTGCCTGCCAATGCAAGATGAGCTTACCTCCATCATGGTCTCCTCTTCTCTTCCCAGAGCACTGAGCTTGCCTGATGGCTGACGCATCCTGAAAATGCTTAATTGATTAATGTCTGTGTCTCTTAGGTTCAATCCCTGGGTCAGGAAGATCCCCTGGAAGAGAAAATGGCACCCACTCCAGTATTCTTGCCTGGAAAATTCCATGGACAGTGGAGCCTGCTGGGCTACAGTCCATGGGATGGCAAAGAATGTGACCTGACTGAGCACGCACACACACACACACACGCGCATACCCTAGGCCTGATCACAGATTGTCCACTTTGTCTTCTTCATGGCACTGGTTCTTTACCCAGAAGTGTTTAGAGTCAGCCACCAGTTTGTTATACCAATAGGCATTCCTTTCAGATCACCTACAAAACCAGTAACGTGCAGCTTACTTGCAAAAATAGTGAAAGTTCTATGTTTAGATTTCCAATCAGAGAAGATAAAATCTGCCCTTGAGTTAGTTCTCTATTGTAAGGAAGAAGTTGAATGATACTGTGTTTTTAAAATGTTTCTGCTGAAGTCATCGTGTATTTTACTTATACTCTGATTGATAAAAGAAAAAAAGATAATTTTTGTGCCATCTTCAAGAAGATCTGAATAGTTTTCATAGTATTAATATAATAGCACAATTTAAATCAGAACAGTAAGCATGTTAAATAGCACTACCTTAATTTTCCTATATCCAGTGAGTATTGATTTATATTTTCTTATGAAAGATGAGTAAATACTATAGTCTCATTGTGAAAGGTTATATGAAACCATTGTAATTAACTAGAATTTACAGTGGAATTTCTAATAAGTAGTCCATTTTACAGTGGCAAGATACAAAATAAATATAAATTTGAAATGATAATATCTTCACGCCATCTTAGCCAAAATTTGTATCTGAAAGACTGTTTATACAGATGGATAATGAGTGGACAATATAAAGATATAATTCTTTTTTGGCCCGGAAACTATAGCAACTTGCCCAGGAAACCAACCCATTTTTGGTAATAACCAGCCCAGGAAGCCAGTGTATTATCTGTTGGACTTGGAGAAAGTCAGAATGCTAGTTTTAGTAGCAATTGCCTGGAAAATCCCATGGATGGAGGAGCCTGGTAGGCTGCAGTCCATGGGGTCGCTAAGAGTCGGACACGACTGAGTGACTTCACTTTCACTTTACACTTTCCTGCATTGGAGAAGGAAATGGCAACCTACTCCAGTGTTCTTGCCTGGAGAATCCCAGGGATGGGGGATCCTGGTGGGCCGCCATCTATGGGGTCGCACAGAGTCAGACATGACTGTAGTGACTTAGCAGCAGCAGCAGCAGGAAGTCAAACAATAACCTCCATAACAGTTGGCTCTAAATGTTAGGACTTGGTTAATAACTGCTGACTTCCCTAATTTTTGTCCCTGTTTCCAGCTTAAGACTGAAGGGAGACAGCCAGGTATGTCCCCTAACCAATCTCCTAGGATGCCCCACTTCTAGTTAGTCTGTCTACCACTCCCCCATGCTAACAGCCTCTAATCAGGACATATCTGAAGCCCCCTTTTCCACTTTGATGCTTTCCTACTCCTCTGCTTGCCTTTGAGTCTCTGCCAAAATGCAAGTTTTGGTGACTGACTCTCTTACTATAGCAAGCTATAAATAAGTATACTTTGCCAGTTCTCATTTGGGTCAGTCTTTCTTTATTTTCACATATCTGTAGTGTCTTCAAGAAATCTTGTTTTGGACTTCCCTGGTGGTCCAGTGGTTAAGAATCCACCTGTCAATGCAGGGGAGGTGGGCTCGATCCCTGATCCGGGAAGATTCCACCTGCCACAGGGCAACTAAGCCCCTGCACCACAGCTACTGAGCCCATGCACCCTAGGGCCTGTGCTTCACGACAAGAGAAGTCACAGCAATGAGAAGCCCTGCACTGCAACGAAGGGAGCAACCCCACTCGCTGCAACTAGAGAAAAGCCTGCACACAGCAGTAAAGACCCAGCACCGCCGAAAATGAATAAAGTCAACATTAAAAATGAACAGGTAAATAAATGCAAAAGATGTTACAAACTTCAGCACTGAAAAGCTAAAAAAAAAAAAAAAGAAATCTTGTAAAGATATTCCTCTTTTTTCTTTTGCCTATAAGAGTGTTGCTATTCTTAAAGTTTTGAGTTAGTAATTTAAAGTTTCTCAGTCTCTTAACTTCCCTTTTACTGAAAATCTATGTCCTCTAATTTAGGCTGAATTTGAAAATTTGATTTTTAATTTAAAACTCAACATTCTCTATCCACAATAAAATGATGTTCTCCAACAGGTTGCATTATAACTAAAATTTTGACAATCTTTGGTATAGAACTGATTGAACTCATTTTGAATGTTAACTGGAATACATCCATAAATTTACATTTATGTTCATGGTTATGGTTCTCTGAGAATACAAATAATTCAGCAGTTATTGAGAAAACACAGTGCATAATTTTTCCTGAAATGTTTCATAATCTTCCTTTGTTCAGTTTGGCTTTACCTTCTCCTCATTATTAATATCACACTCTTAAAATTTTAAAAAATTTATTTCACTTAATTTTTTCTTTTTAAAGTTATATTATAGCTGATGGTATCATCATCTTATTGCAATCTTTATTACATTTTATTATCTCTTCCTACCTCAGATTACCAACATCACTGTTTTTCAAAGTGTGAGCCTCAGGTTATTGTATTACCCAAGAAGCTTGTCAAAATGCAAATTCTTGGGCCTTATCCAAGATTTACTGAAGCTGACTTTTGAATTTTCATTTCAAACATGTTCCTCCAAATGATTTCTATATATCTTATTTATTCTATATATCTGTCTATCTTCATCATGCTATCTGTCTGTCTAAAGACTAAAATTTAGGAGTCACTGGTCTATTAAATGTCCATCAAGTGCCTGACACAATGTCTTTTATCCTTAAAATGTTAGTAAATTATAATCTCTATTTATTTTTGCTTTTTTTTTTGGTCTGTTTATACACCTTTTTCACCTTTTGTCTATATTAAAAAAATTATTTATTTTAAATGAAACAAAGATTAATATTTTTAATGATAAAAGATACAATTTTGCAAAGAAGATAGACATCATAAACCATTAGATATCTTAACAACAAAGAAACAAAGGTACATAAAGCAAAAATCAGAAGAAATATAAGGGAAAAAATATATTATCATAGTGAGACATATTAACATTTTTCTGAAAATATTTTATCAAGTGCAGATAAAATAAGAATAGGAGCATCTTGGATGATGTAATTAATAATTTAAATATAATAGATTTATATTGCATTAATTTATAGTAATCATATCCTACACAAATATATTTAAAATTTTGTATCTCATATGTTTTTATTAGATGTCCACAGGACATTTAGAAAAACTGGCAAAAAGATAAACATTCAGTTCAGTTCAGTTCAGTCGCTCAGTTGTGTCCGACTCTTTGTGACCCCCATTAACTGCAGCACGCCAGGCCTCCCTGTCCATCACCAACTCCCGGAGTTCACTCAAACTCACATCCATTGAGTCGGTGATGCCATCCAGCCATCTCATCCTCTGTCATCCCCTTCTCCTCCTGCCCCCAATCCCTCCCAGCATCAGAGTCTTTTCCAATGAGTCAACTCTTCGCATGAGGTGGCCAAAGTACTGGAGTTTCAGCTTTTGCATCATTCCTTCCAAAGAACACCTAGGGCTGATCTCCTTCAGAAAGGACTGGTTGGATCTCCTTGCAGTCCAAGGGATTTTCAAGAGTCTTCTCCAACACCACAGTTCAAAAGCATCAATTCTTCGGCACTCAGCTTTCTTCACAGTCCAACTCTCATATCCATACATGACCACTGGAAAAACCATAGCCTTGACTAGAAGATAAACATTACTAAATTTCAAAAAGTAGAATTTTGTGTGTGTTAGAGATTCAGTTATACACATATTTTAGTTTTGAAATTATTTTGCATTATAGATTATTATAAGATATTGACTATAGTTCGCTGTGCTATACAGTAAACCTTTGTTGCTTGTTGCATATTTATCTTTTTAAGTAAGAGATACAGCATTCTATTCATACTAAGTCAAACAAGTGGAATCCAAATGTCATACATTTTTTAGTTAGGCAAAAATTCACAGGTTTTCTAAAATATGTATATAAAACATATTATGTATATATATGGATACAGAAACTTTTCTACTTGAGAAAGAACATAAAAAAAGCTGGAAAAATTGGAAAACATAAACTAAATGAAATGGGAACACTGAATATGAAATAGAAAAAATGAAACAAAATAGATAAAAATAAAAGATCCTCATCCCCAGTTGTTTTTAAACATAGCTGCTCATTAGAAGCATAGCTGGAGCTCTGGCAAAAGAAAAAAGCAATACCTAGGTATTCATATTTTTCAAAAAATTCCAAGATAATTCTAATATGCATCTGGATTTTAAAAAGTGATTACAGGTTTTTCTATTAAATGGTAGTTTTGGTGATACAGAATTCTATAATTTTTCTTCGACCAACCAGAATACAATGGTATTAAGTGATAACAGTCACTTAATCACAATAGCGAAAGATCAGTTTTCACAATCAATAGCCAGACAATCAATAAAAGATAATTATAATTGCAAACCATAATGGGAACATGATTAACCTAACAATATAAAATAATTACATACAATTTGGGGGGTCAAACAGAGTGATGTGGTAAGTTTAAGTGCATACATGTACAGGTTTTCATGTACTCAGCCAGCCTACGTCTTTTGGTTGGTGCATTTAATCCATTTACATTTAAGGTAATTATTGATATGCATGATCCTAGTACAGTTTTCTTAATTTTTTTTAAGCTAGGGCTTTTCCTTCTCTTGTTTCCTACCTAGAGAAGTTCCTTTAGCATTTGTTGTAAAGCTGGTTTGGTGGTGCTGAATTCTCTTAACTTTTGCTTGTCTGGAAAGATGTTGATTTCTCCATCAAATCTGAAGGAGAAAGTATTGCCGGGTAGAGTATTCTTGGTTGTAGTTTCTTCCCTTTCATCACTTTAAATATGTCGTGCCATTCCCTTCTGGCTTGTAAAGTTTCTATTGAGAAATCAGCTGATTGCCTGATGGAAGTTCCCTTGTACCTTATTTGACATTTTCCCCTTGTTGCTTTTAATATTTTATCTGTCTTTAATTTTTGTCAGTTTGGTTACTATGTGTCTCAGTGTGTTCCTCCTTGGGTTTATCCTGCCCAGGACTCTCTGTGCTTTCTGGACTTGGTTGGTTATTTTCTTTCCCATGTTAGGGAAGTTTTCAGCTATTATTTCTTCAAATATTTTCTCAGGTCCCTTCTCTCTCTCTTCTCCTTCTGGACCCCTATAATGCAACTATTGGTGTGTTTAATGTTGTCCCAGAGGTCTCTTAGGCTGTCTTCATTTCTTTTCATTCTTATTTCTGTATTCTGTTCTGTGGCAGTGATTTCCACCATTCTGTCCTCCATGTCATTTGTCCATGTCTCTGCCTCAGTTATTCTGCTATGTATTCCTTCTAGTGTATTATTCATCTCTGTTTGCTTGTTCTTTAGTTTTCGTAGGTCTTTGGTACGTATTTCTTGCATCTTCTCAATCTTTGCCTCCATTCTTTTTCTGAGATCCTGAATCATATTCACTACCATTATTTTGAATTCTTTTCCTGGAAAGTTGCCTATCTTCATTTCATTTAGTTGTTTTCCTGGGATTTTATCTTGTCCCTTCATCTGGGATGTAACTTTCTGCTTTTTCATGCTGATTAACTTCCTATAACGTCCTTCTACTCCACCATCTTGAACCAACCCTATAATCTCTGTTTTATTTTGAGAAAACTGTGGCTGAAGACAATAAGTGACTTGTTCAGAGTCACACAGCTAGTCACACAGCTTTATTGACAATAAAGCTGGAAATAGAATCCAGATTGTCAATACAGAAATAATCCTATATGTTAAGAAAAAAATCTAGCCTTTTTATGGGGACTGATCTAAATTTTTTTTTTTGCCACACTAAGTGGTATGCAGAATCTTAATTTCCTTACCAGGGATCAAACCTATGCTCCCTGCAGTGGAACAGCAGTGTCTTAACTGCTAAACCACTAGAGAAGTCCTGGATCTTTCTTTTCTTTAAGGTGCATTAAAATTTTTATTTTATTTTGATCTACAATGTTGTATTAATTTCTGCTGTACAGCAAAGTGATTCAATTCTACACATATATACATTCTTTTTCATGTTCTTTTCCATTGTATCTGATCACAAGATGTTGAATATAGTTCTCTGTGTTCTACAGTAGGATTTTGTTGTTTATTCATTCTATAGGTAATAGTTTGCATCTGCTAATCCCAAACTTCCAACCCACCCCTCTGCCACCCTTTCTCCCTCTTGGTAGCCATCAGTCTGTTCTTTAGGTCTGTGAGGCTGTTTCTGTTTAGTTATTAGATAAGGTCGTTTTTGTTATATCTTATGTTCCACATACAAGTGTTACCCTATGGTATTTGTCTTTCTCTAACTTAATTCATTTAGTATGGTACTCTCTGAGTGCATCCATGGTCCTGCAAATGGCATTATTTCGTTCTTTTTTATGGCCAAGTAGTATTCTGCTGTATCTATGTGCCATATCGTCTTTATCTGTTCATCTGATGATGAACAGGTTGTTTCCATGTCCCGGTTATTGTGAATAGTGCTGCTATGACATAGCAGTGCATATATCTCTTTGAATTACAGTTTCGTACAGATATATGACCAGGAGTGGGATTGCTCGATCACATGGCAACTCTACTTTTAGTTTTTTGAGAAACTTTTTAGGGACTTATCTTAATGTTCTATTGAATCAACCATCCAATTGAGCTGCAAGAGTCTCTCTGGTAGATAGGTGTAAACATAGGCTAAACTGTGAGATATGTTTTGATGATGAAACTTAACCATCAGCCCATTTATGAGACAGGCAGTGTCTCAGTGGAGACCTTGAGCAAAGGTGATGAGTTCTCCAGGGCATCTGTGGGTGATCAGTTCTTAGAGCAGCAAGCAGTATAGTTTTAGCAGAGACTCCTGTGATTGTTGAGACTGGTACAGAACTTGAACTGTGGGGAACTAAGTTCATTTTCTGTTGGCAAAACAGCTCTAAGGGAAAGTCTTAAAAAGGCTTATAAAAACTTAAAAGGCCCTTGGACATCAAATGGCTCTTACAAATTAATCAGAAACATACGGATTAGATTTCTCATAAAATACATTTAGGTTTAAAATTATGGGAAAAAGTACAGGGCAAAATGTCTTTTAGGTTTGTCCAAACCAAACCCCAAATGGTTGGGAAATGTTGGAAATACTGTAACAAGAGAAGGATGATGCTGAGGACATATGTGGCATCTTTAGGTAACACCGGAAAAGAGTCCCATTCTCCCAACAGTGGGGCAGGGCCTGAACGCACCTAGATATGTGGATGACAGCTCTGGCAGGTTTCTGTGATGCTGGCTGCTTTGAGAAGGATACTGGGAGTAGATGGGAAGGAAGGAGAAGAGTTTGGAGGCAGAGGAGATAGTCTTTCACTCTTCCCAGGAAGGTTGGCTAGTGGCATTCTTCCCCTCCCCGACCAGGTACTGTTCCCATTCCTACCCTCAGAAAGTCTTCTGAGAGCAACCTTGGTGTAAAAGGAAGGATTTCTGGCTGGGTAGAAGAGGACCTGAATTTTAATCCTAGCTCTGCCATTTCCTGGCTGGCTAGCTCTGCCATTTCCTGGCTAGCTGATTTTCAAGGCACTCCCACCCTAAGACAAATGAATGCCCTTCAAGATTCTGGAGGCTTACTAAGCCTCAGTTTCCCACCCATTGAATGGGAGATAGCCAAATAGCTCCCATCACAAATAGCTATGTTCTGGATAACACTTGGAGTAGTGTTGGGAAGATTTAGGTAAGATGATGTTCTACTCCACTTAAGCACAGGGCTTGGCACCTTCTCAGAGCTCAGTAAATGACTATATTATTATTATTCTTTGGCATGATCCTAATGTTCTTGTTTCTTAGATTTCTAAGGAAAAAGGAGGCAGTTGCCACACAGAGTGCACCAGGAGGAAAGAAAGGATGAAGGTATGTGGGAACAAAGGGTTTTCCTTGTATCTAGGAAGAAGATAAATTTTAAGATTGAGTTTAAAGTGTTGTTATATGTTCTTAATGCTTCTTAAATGTTCTAAGTTGTTCTTAAATGCTCTTATACGTTCTCTTACATGGAGGGGTGAATCTGATCTATTAATTCCTCCTTCAGATGCAAACAACTTTTGGTTCTTTCTTTTAAAAAAGTGAGTACCAGTCATGGATCACAAACGGTTATTTAGTCTTCTAAACTTGTGTTTTGTTTATTTAAGTAATACTATATATATTTTATGAACAATTCTCTCAAAGAGTTTTGAAGTTTAAAAAGTCTTTTCATGGACTCGATGCCTTTTCAATACCCGAAAAGACTGTTATCGGAAATGGACAATTGAGTGTCACAAAAACCATCAGTCTCTTTCGACCAGCTTCTTTCTCTTCTCTCTGATCTGGGCTTCCACACTTGCCTCCTGTTTGCCTAGAGATCACAGCCCTCCATGAGGGCGACTCAAACCTTAATGCCAGCTAGATATTTGGAGGTAACCCGTGCTAAGTCCCTGCAGTCGTGTCCGACTCTTTGCAGTCCTACGGACTGTAGCCCGCCAGGCTCCTCTGTGCATGGAATTCTCCAGGCAAGAATACTGGAGTGGGTTGTCATGCCCTCCTCCAGGGAGTCTTCCCAACCCAGGGCTCAAACCCGTGTCTCTTCCATTTCCTGCATCGGTTCTTTTACCACTACTGCGACTCAATTTCCCCAACTCTTCTCCCTCCTCCAACCTCACCTCACAGCTTATTCAAAGCTCAGGGAGACTGAATAACTGACTACATTTGTTTGCTTAAGGAGTGATCTGCCTGGAAGAATGTTTTCTTGCCCTTGAAAATATTTTGGTTGTTGTCTTCTCGTTACTTCCAAAAAGAGCTTGAATCCATATGGGTACAACCATCTATGTTGAGTATATACTCTGTACATTCTGCAGTAGTATTATTTAGATACTAAAATAAATATAGATATATGAGCATCAGTATGTTCTAGTAATAATTTGTGTTCTTAGATCTCTTAGCACTCATTTTTGTGTTCATATTTGTTATGTAACCTTGTAGCACCATGCATCACATATTGATAAAACACACCTGTCATATCTGGGAAAATGAATGTGAATCTCTTCTGTTATTGGTTGCCTAACCATTTGTTCACTTGTGTGAATATATACATATTTTACTTAATTACAGATTCTAAACGGAAGAGAAAGGACTAATAATTTAATGTTACCATGAGAATTCAGTTTATTATTCTGAAATTTATGGTTAGCTGTAGTTTTGCTTATACATTATAGTGGTTAACGCATTTTAGGGGTATACCTACAACGGAAAAATGCCATCCACCACTGAGAATTTCTCGTTAAAACTAAATTGCATAAGCTCAGAGAAGTGTGTTACATAAGAAGACAATTTACAATCATCATGATAACGTAGGCCGTTTTCTGGAAAGAAAAGATAGCAATATCTGTAAAACTGCACCTGCAAGGAGGCTATAATTTCTGTGTGGCTGTGACAGACAATGTGAATCATGGATTATTACCATTTTTTTTTAAGGGCTCCATGCATTTCCCATTATTTATTATAGCTCCTATAGGATTTGCCCCAGTATACTCACATGGATTGAGATAGATATATATTCAGACACACAGATGTGTATATAGTTATATACTTATACACATATATTATACATACACAGATTATGCTTGTAATTTATGGCAAAGAAAATAAATAAGCTCAATGGCTAAAACCTTGCAAAACACCCAAACTCAGACAAAAAGAACCTTTACATCTGCCTGTTAAACTTGGGACTAATTCCCTGGAAGGATTCTCAAAGCTGCTGCCCAGATTTTCAAGGAGAAACCTCAATCTCATTAATGAACCATAGCCAAAGGCCAGGTTTCCCTCTGGTGTACACGTACCCAGTGGCCTCATTTGTCATTTTGCTCTGGGCTCTGCTGAGCTGCATCCAGCCCCAAGTGCCCATGGATGTGACTGATTCCAGCAAAGCCAAATGGAGCTCTTTCTTTGCACTTTCCTGTTGTCATCACAAGCTGTTTATAAGCCCGGTTTTCTTGGTGCCAAATGATTCCCTGCTGCAAATGAATCACTTCTGCAAAATATTTATAGTTCAATCTATTAGATATTTAGTAATTGCACATGGCAACAGTCAGGGCAGAAATTGAAAGTGTGTCAAATTTGACCTCTGTCTCCTTTTTCTTTCTTGATAATCTTGACTACTTTTAGAGATCTCTACTCCCAGCATTCTTTCTGCATCAGCTACCTATTGCTACAATAATGCTGAGCAACAAAGAAGTAGACAACCACAGTGACATATTTAGTATTTATTGTTCAGTCTGGAGTCAGCTGGGGGGTAAGCTGGAGGGTTCTGCTCATCTTGGCTGAACTTGTTCACCTGTCTTGGGTGATGTCAGCTAGCTTTTCATTGATCTAAGATGGCTTCAGCTGGGGCAATTGGCTTTGCTAGGTGTCTCATCTTCAACAGGTGAAGCTAGGCATGTTCTTAGGATGTCAGAAGAGGCACAAAAGGGAGGGTAAGCTCAATTGTGCAGCACCTTTCAAATCTTCTTGCATCACATTCTTAACATCTCATTGGTACAGCAGATCACTTGGATGAGCCCAGAGTCAGACTGGAGGGCACTGTCAAATTACATGGCAAGAAGTATGGATATAGAAAGGGGCGAAGAGCTGGACTGTGCTTTTGATGTATTATCCCCTTCCTCCCCACGGAACAGCCTCTCGGGAAAGGATCTAAGCTACATTTCCATTAAGCTGCAATCATGGTTTTGTGCAAAGCTAACATCACAACTGCCATGGCTATCTGCTTTATATATCTGACAAAAACACGGGAGGAAAGGAATGAGGCTCTGTGGTCGAGTCATGATGGCCACAAATTCTTCATTATTTTACCAACTGAAGAAGGTTCTGTTCCTCCATCCCTTTGAATTCCTAGAACACAGTGGAAGTGACCTATTGTCCATCCTGGGTCCAGCCTTTCAGAGGATTGGCAGCTCCTGTGTGCTCCTTCTTGGAAAGTTCATTCTAGTGAGGTTCTCTCTCAGGACACAGTTGCCATGAGATAAGAAGCCCAGACCACATGGAGAAGGCACAAAAGGTAGCCTCAATTGCCATCCATGTGCACTGATGGTTGAGCCCAGCTGGGCTCCAGAAGCTTGCAGCCTTGCCAGCATCTTGTGGGTGTGAAGATCTGTCTCTCTTGGCCCAGAGTTGTGAGAGACAATAAAATGGCTATAGTTTGTTTAAGTCACTAATATTTGGGATGGTTTGCTATGGATAATGGATGTCACCATAAATGACATTCTAGGCATTCGACCAAGGGGAAAGAGGGAGGTATTTTTGATCTGTAGATTTTTCTAGAGCCTTTGTAAAAGGTAGTGACCCATTTTACCTAAACTCATAGCCAACTTTGCAAATAATTCTATGACAAGGTAAATGTAGTTTACCAAGTGTGCTGACTTCCAAGCAGAGAATCATGTGAGCCTCAGAAGCATCTTAGCCATTGGAGGCTTTGCCACATCAGCGCCTAGAGTTCCATTCTCTATTTTTGACTCCAGACAGCACTGCAGAGGCTTCCTCAGAGCAGAAAAGAGGGGCTGCCTTCTCTCTTGTCCCTTCCTGTGACATGCAGGTGCGATTGTGGGGGTGAAAACACAGAGACACACATGCTTTATTATTATTATTTTAAAAACTTGGATGTACTTTTCCTGTTGCCAACTTCATCCTTCAGTAACATCTAGCATAGTTCAGAGCCCTGTGGGCCCCTCATCTGCTGATGAAGACCAGTCTCTGCCTGTGACACTGAATTTCATTTCGGAAGAGATTTGCGGTCATGGCTGACAAGTCACATTGTGCCTTACCAGAGAAAACAGCATTTCCGTTTGAATTGCCACCTGCTATGAGTGGCCCAGAGGATTGTTCCCTTCCTTTTGGCTTTCCTGGTGGCTCAGATGGTAAAGAATCTGCCTGTAATGCAGGAGACCTGGGTTCGATCCATGGGTTGGGAAGATCCCCTGGAGAAGGGAATGGCTACCCACTCCAGTATTCTTGCCTGGAGAATTCCATGGACAGATGGTCCTGGCAGGCTATAGTTCATGGGGCCACAAAGAGTCAGACATGACTGAGAGACTAACACTTGCTGCAGATGGTCAGAAGCTGACTGTATCACTGTTTAACTCAGAGAGTTGTCCTATCTAGCTGAAAATTTCTATGTTGCCATTCCCTCTTCCCCTCAGCTTTATCTAGGTATAGCTGACAAATATAATTGCACATACTTGAAGTGTGAAACATTATATTTAATATACATGTACACAATTTTATATACATTGCCAGAATCAAGTTCACTTCACAAAGTTACCTTTTGTGTGTGTTGAGAACAATGAAGACCTATTCTTTTTTTTTTTTTTTGAGGCAAAGAATATCACTTTATTTGGAAAGTCAGTTGACTGAGAAGATGGCAGACTAATGTCTAAAAATCACCATCCTGAAGATCTGTTCTTTTAGAAAACTTCAAGAATACAATATAGTATTAAGCATGATCACCGTACTGTACATTAGATCCTCAGAATTTGTTCATCTTATAAGTGAAAGTTTGTACCCTTAAGTTAACGTCTTCCCATTTGTCCTCCACCCCAGCCCCTGGTAACTACCATGCTACTATTTCTATGATTGAACATTCTTTTAAGAGTCCACATATAAGTGATACCACTCAATACTTTCTTTCTCTGTCTTATTTCACTTAGCATAATGCCCCCCAGCTTCATTCTTGTTTTCAAAAATGGTGGGATTTCTTTCTTTTTTTTAATGGCTGAATACTAATCCATTGTATGTATGTCTCTATCTGTCTATCTATCATCAATTACATCTTTATCCATTCACTCATTGATGGACACTTAGGTTGTTTCCATGTCTTTAGCTATTGTCAATAATGCTGCAATGAACGTGTAGGGTACCGATATGAGACTGATTTCATTTCCTTTGGGTATACACCCAGAGAAGGGAATGGCAATCTACTCCAGTATTCTTGCCTGGAGAATCCCACGGATAGGGGAGTCTGGCCGGCTACAGTCCATGGAATTGCAAACAGTCGGACACGACTGAGTGACTTACACATACACCCAGAAGTGAGGTTGCTAGGTTATATGGTATTGGGTTGGCCAAGAATTTTGCTCGGACTTTTCTGTAAGATGTTGTAGAAAAACCAGAATGAATTGTTTGGCTAACCCAACAGTTCTATTTTTAATTTTCTCCCCCTATTTTTAGCCCCGTATACCCCTCTGCTTTCCTTTGTGTTTGGTGCCTGTGAGTCTGGAGCCTCTGTAGCTTGCTTCCTGCAGAGAACAAGGCTGTGGTGTCTGGCAAGAGCCAGGGTCAAGTCAACCCCTATCTGGGCAGAAAAGGAGAAAAGACCTACTTGGAGAGAGATGTCTTGTTTCCTTGTCTGCTCAGACAGGGACTGTGGAGGCAGACTTTCACAGCTACCTCCTGGGGGACTGTTCCTCCAAATATGACCCTGTCAGAGGTTCTATGCAGCAAACTGGCATAACTCTCCTTGGTACTGTGACTTCTGTAGACTCTCAGGTTGCAAATTTTATAATTTATCTTGCTTCACTAAGTCACACATCATTCCTTCAACTCTATCTTTTCAAAATTAATGTAAATGTGTTGCGTGCTGAAATCTCCCCATTGTCTTTATGGATTAAGCTATTGAAAAAATACCCTTGCTGTATTTTATATGGATTTAAGTACGAAGAGGTGATAAACTCATGCTGTCAATAATCCATGTTTAACCAGAACTCTTTCTTGAATTTGAACAGATTTAGAATCTAGCAGTGTTACAATGCTGATTTAGCTTTCTCTCAAGAGAGAATTCTGATTTCTTGAGGGACCACCACACTGCTTCCCAGAGTGGTTGTACTGCTTTATATTCCCACCAGCAGTATACAGGATCCCCTTTTCTCTACATCCTTGCTAAAATTTATCTCTTATCTTTTTGATACTAGCCATCCTAACAGGTGTGAGATGATATCCCACTGTGACTCTTAAACAGATCAACCACCAAAGGATCAGGGGCTAGAGACACACTGCCAGCCTGGTGCAGTGAAGATGGTTCTGGGCCCAGGCTTATGAGAATATTAGGTGGTAATAATATCTGCGATGTCTGTGGGTTTCTTCAGCATCAATGGGCCTCAGTTTCCTCATCTATAGAGTGGGGGTAGATTGGAGATGACAGTCCTGTAAGGCTTCTCCTAGCTTTACAATTCTCAGATTTTGCAGAGCACCTGGAGATACTGACATTGACGTTTGGAGACTCCTTTGAGGGTTCTTTCCATGATGTAGGCAGTGTGAAGTGCTGTAAGGAACATGTGCCTTAGGAAAATGAGCACAGCTATCATGCTTCAGAGCCTTAACCCAGCTTCTTTTTGCTTACTTTCCATGTTTAGTTTGAAAGTGAGATCCATGGTCTTACAGTACTTCTTTGATTCACTGCCAATATTTGCTGAAGCAAACCAAAGGGAGAGTTTAGGCTAGTGTACCAGTAAAGAGGGACAGATGACAAAACAGTCCTTTCACTTCAATTAGTTCATTGAGAACCCCATCTTTTCTTCATGGTAGAGAGGGGTCTTCCAGGATATCTCCTCAGCTGTGCAGGGCTAAGGGCCTTGTCTCTCTGCCCACCCTTTTTGCTCCATTTTCTGAGCTGTTGGGAAGAGCACGTATCTCCTAGGATAGCTCTGGGATTAGCACATCCTGGCCTGGACCCATTTCCTCAGGAGGTGCTGGGGGGCCTAGACTCCAAGGTGCAAGCTGGACAGAACATACCAGATGGCCGGATAAAGTCATGTTGGCACTTGTTCCTGTGGCAAAGCTCTGGGGTGATGAATGGTGCACTAAACCGATGAGCATTACATTAGAAACTTGGAAAGGTGTATTCACTTACTGACGGCAAATTCAGCGATGATTGGACACACCCAGCCACTTTTCAAGTGCTATGGGGTTAGCAAAAGCACAAAGCCTGTTTTCCCCAGAATCTTTTCCTCATAATTTTTAAACTTGTGTGCATCTTAATGGAAATTTAATCATATGTTTCAGATTTATTTACACTTAACTCATCGAAACGTTGTTTTGTAAGAGGGAGTCAAGGTCCAGGAAGCTTTTTGAGTTTTTTTTTTTTTTTTTAATAAGGACTTTTCTTTTTTCTTATAAACAGGAAACCATGTATCACTGAGAGAAAACAAGCTTGAACCCCAAAAGATTCAAGTTTGATTTGAAACTCAGAAGTCATGAACACCAGGAATACTCTGAGGCAAAATGGATTTCTCCTGTTTTATTCTTAGAAATTCACAGGGAGACAGCTGAAGATTTCAGCAGAACACCATCTATTTTCCTAAAGTTAGTGAATATCCTGTGAGGTAGCATACAAATTAGAAATGTTATAGCTTTTTTTTTTTCTTTTTCACATCACTTGCTTTTGACACATTTATCAATACTTTTTTCCTGCATAAAAATTAGGCGAAGTATAAACATCACATCATAAGCAGAGATTTCATTTCATATCAAGTTTCTTAGGTAGCATTATAATTATTATCAAACAAAAAAGCAAATTTTGTGCAAACAAAAATAACCATTTACAAGAAAAACTGTGGCCTGATTTTCTAATTATTTTGTCTGTAGTGGCCGTGTCTGTACAGGTAAACTGGATAGGTGATTGGTTCATTTGTAGATGTCTGTAACAGACTTTTTTCCCCTCCTCAAAGAGTTGAAGTAGTTATCACAAAGCATCTAAATATTAAGGAATTCGTTGTTTTGATAGCCTGAATTAGCATTTGTATACTTTTATATACTTATATTTTTAGGCTTATATGCTTTGCTTGTATACTGTATTTAATATATGCTTTTTTACTTTACTTATGATAAATATATATATTTATATAATTTTAAGCTCTAAATATTTGACTTATATACTCTTTATTCACTTTTTACTTACTACTTTACTTGTATTTATGTACTTATATGTTATAGAATCTGGATTAGTAGTTATATTAGAGTTCATTTTTACTCTGAGTACACTGTGTCTATAGATACTTCATCATCCTTTTGGTATTAATCTATTTATTTCCCCTTGGAAATACAGATTAATTGATTTAGTGTTAGAAAAGTTGAAATGAGCAAAGTGGACTGACCATTCAACTGAGAACTCAACACTTAGTCCTTGGTCTTTGTAGGGGCTGGAGAAATCCTAAGAGCGTTCACTTCATGCTTGCCAGGGAGGTGCCTCTAATAGATGGAGGCTTTGTCAACAGAGCCAAATGCTGAATGGGAAGTTTCTCCATGTCCAGTTTTCTGGAATACATGATACGAACCAGGCTTTCTTGAACTTGTCATTTTCTCACCTAAAGTGTGTGTGTGTGTGTGTGTGTGTGTGTGTGTGTGTGTTTTAGTTGGAGGAATAGCTCCTCTAGTTCAACACCACCTGACTAAACTTTATACTCCTGCTACTATGAATCTACTACTGTGATTTTAAATATGGCTCAAGGTAAGACTAGGTTTATAGCTACATGTAACAAGGATATTTACTGTGAGGATAAATCCTCACATAAATTTTGGATGGGTCTGAAAAGTATTTTCAACAATATCTTACACATTAGGAATTCTTGTTTTATTGCTAATACTTTATTGCAGGTTAAAAAAATGTATAACTGGCAGAAACAACTTTTGGAAAAATGAGTAGATTTAAAAAAATGAACCACAGAATAAAGTTTATCAATGCCATGATCACAGCCAATGAAGTAACTGACTAGAAACTCCCCAGGTTCACATCCTTTCCAGCTGTTCAGAGGAACTCTATCAGATCTGTCCAGGAGAGCAATAAAGAGACTTGGTGGCAAAACACAACATAAATAATTGCTCATCCTGTGTGAAACGCCTTCCATCCGCTTTGGGAAAACCTCCTGGTGGCAGGAAGAAGCCAGGTAGCCTGGAATAAAAGAGTAAGTGGTGTCTGCCAAGCAGGTACCCAAGAGCCAGCTGGCAACCAGGCATTTATGGGTGGAGATGCAGATTTGAATGGCAAAAGTCAAAGGAAAAACAAGGATTGCACCATCTTCGAACCCAGCACTTAATGGCTTCATCAAGGAGGCTGTGGGGGAATTCGGCACATAAATGAAGATAAACAAACTTAAAAACAGGCTTTATAGGCCTGGAGTAGCATGTTAGCTATTATGGGGCTGCTGCTGATGCCCAGGGATGCGTCACTGTGGGTGATTATGGCTCTTGGAAGAGTGCAGAGCTAGGCTGGGCTTAGCTGGGGTGGTGCAGGTAACTTACTGGGCTCCCACGTGGAGGATGAGCTCTTTTGACGATTCATTTGTCAGACTGTCTCCACTGTATGCCAGTCACATTCACATGCATTCTGGATATGACCAAATCAATCTGCGTCAGCTGCTTAATGATTATATAATTATATGTTCTTCTGTGAAAAAATTCAGAGAACATATATTGCATAGTTAAACTCGATGTCACAGTAAATATCCTCAAAAAGTGTGATTCACTTTCAATGTGTGTGTATGTGAAATTCACCTTTGAGTGCACATTGTTATTTTTCCTTCTTTTTCAGATTTAAAATTAAAATATATATTTTTAAATTTTGATAAATGACATGGATTCCCTGTTAGAAGAGGGCTTCTAGTCAGTGAGAGTCTTCCTGGAAAATTTTCTTTTTTTTATTTAGTTTAGGTTCATGAGTACAATAAAAAAATCATATTTTTAAAAAAATTTGAAACATAGAAATACACAGGCTTCTCCTCTCCTCTCCCTGTAATCTAAACAAAATTCAAATGCCCATCACAATTGGTTTCACCTTTAAAGGGCCTTTACTGGAAGGAGCCAAAGAACTTGGTTCCTTTCCTCCTTCCCTGGAATGTATTCGGCTTTGTTCTTTGCAGCTGAGGCAATTGCTGTTAAAGAGAGTTTCAGTTTAATATGTAATTAATAGTTTGGCATTTCCCAAGGGCTTTCCTTGGGACCCTTTGTGTATCTGTTTTGTATTACAGGGCTCCCTTGCTAAGTATTTCCAGATCATATAGATTTAGATAAGACAAGCTCCAGAACTTAGAGTATTTTTTATTTTGACATTTACAGTATTTATTAGTGTAATGAAAGTAATACTTTGACAAGTCCCCAAGTAATAAATGGCAATATTGTCAACCCTTGAGTAGGTTAGAGTAACTTGCAGTGGCTAGTGACCACCTGTTATCCAACTGTTCTCCTTTCAGAGGTGTTAGCAAATTTGAAATACCTCAAGATCAGCCCTTTTAGACTGCTTTCTCACGATGGTACTTGTATTTCCCCTCAGTCCCTCTGGGTGGTCGGTGTGTCTGTCATATCTTGTTCCTTCATCTGTGAGAATTAAAGAGTTGGGAAAGGATGAACTACAACCCCAGGCAAATCACGTCCGCTGTGCCTGGGCTGAGCATGGGGCGTGCTGGGGCCCTTGGTGTGTCAGGGGGAGCAGCTATCACCCCCAAACCATGTGTGTTAATCTCAGCATGGGTCACCCCATATGTCAGGAGACAGGACTGAACTGAAACATAATTTCAGCTCAATCGTGGAACTAATTATGGTTCACTTGGATGTTTTGCAGAACAGTCTTTAGTGAAGTGGGTTGAGTGGGCTTTATTCACTCTCCCTTTCTCCCTTCTCTGTAGATCTTTGCTGTTCTTATGGAATTTATCTCATTTTGCAACATATAGTAATATGTTTGACTAGGAACATGTGTCTCTATGCTCTACTGGGTCTGAGCCTGGGAAGGGACTCTTTTTCTCACCGTTCAATCTTCCCAGCCCTTAGCATAGCACTTTTCATGAATATTTTTCAAATTATATCAAAGGTCAAACAGAACTTTGTGTTTTTCATGGTAGTTAGGAAAATGCTAGCTGCTCATAACAAATAAACCACCAAATTGAAGTGGCTTTACACAAGAACAGTTAAATTCTCATTTATGGACTAGTCCAGCATGAGCATGCCTGCTTAGTGCAGCTTCCTCCAAGTAGTGACTCAAGGACCCAGGCTCCTTTAGTCTTACAGCTCTGCCTCTCTTAAGCCCTCAGAATTTTCTGTGTCTGGCTAGAGACAGAGGAAGAGAGTGTGGAAGGGGGACAGCTGTGTCTTAATCACCTTGCCTGGAAGTGACATGCATCACTTTTGCTCATATTCTATTGGGAAGATCTAGTCACGTGGTCTTACCTATGGGGGTCAGGGAGATGGAGAGGTCCCTGGCAGGTTTCTGCTTCTCAGTGGGGAGAAGGGGAAGCTATAGGAAGGGGAGCACATGTTTTTTGGAGGCCAGTTATCTCTACCATCGTTCCGTAAGGTAAACACCTTGAAGAATGACAGAACCATACAAAAGTATATATTGAAGGACTTTAGAGCCTTGATAACCCCACTCTCCACTTTACAGTTGAGGATACAGGGACTTAAAGAGGGAATGAGAATTTTCCAAGTCCACACAGCTTGTTAATGGCCGAGCTGGGACTAGACCCCGGGTCTTCTGACTGCCAGTCACTTGTGCAGCCCTGTGTACAATCAAAGTGCTTGTGATTTCAGTGCTGCTCAGATACAGTTATACATCAGGTCCTTGAGAATGGTGGATGGGGAGCTTTTGGTGGCAAGTTCAGTTGGGGTTGTTTAGGTATATTTAATTCAGTTTTCATGTTCCCCTTCTAGTCTTTCACTTCTGACTTAACAGAAGTCTCCTCTCCTTATGTTAACCAACAATAGTGTAAGTTGACTGAATTTGGAGGTGAGTGAGAAATGGGACCATGATGTGGGTCATGAAGTGAAATGAAGTGAAGTCGCTCAGATGTGTCCAACTCTTTGCGACCCCGTGGACTGTAGCCTACTGGGCTCCTCCATCCACGGGATTTTCCAGGCAAGAGTGCTGGAGTGGGTTGCCATTTCCTTCTCCAGAGGATCTTCCCAACCCAGGGGTTGAACCTGGGTCTCCCACATTGTAGGCAGATGCTTTACCATCTGAGCCACAGAGGAAGCCCTGTGTGGGTCATTGATGTAGTCAAAGTGACTGGTGTCGATGGGAGAGGAGTCCTAGTGTTGTAAGCTGAGGCTTGATGTGATCTGAAGGCTGCTGCTGCTGCTAAGTCATTTCAGTCTTGTCTGACTCTGTGCGACCCTATAGACGGTGGCCCACCAGGCTCCCCCGTCCCTGGGATTCTCCAGGCAAGAACACTGGAGTGGGTTGCCATTTCCTTCTCCAATGCATGAAAGTGAAAAGTGAAAGTGAAGTCGCTCAGTCGCGCCTGACTCTCAGCGACCCCATGGACTGCAGCCTACCAGGCTCCTCTGTCCATGGGATTTTCCAGGCAAGAATACTGGAGTGGGTTGCCATTGCCTTCTCCAGATCTGAAGGAGCATATGTCTAAAACCTCCCAGTGGGCAACATGAATCTCTTCTTAAATTTTTTTGTCTTTAAAGGGTTGCTAGAAAGTTCTTGTTAAAATACACTTATAGAAATTATTTGGGTAATGAACAAGCATTCAAAGCTATCTCTTTACTGATTGATTTGTCATCATGTAGATCAGTAATGAACAGGAGCTTGAGGGAACAGGACTGAAAGCAGATAAGTTCTGAGCGTGAAGAAGGGACTGAAAGGTTGTGAAGGATGGAATACCTTGGGGAGGGCATACTGGAGTGGAGGGCTATGTTAGTGATGGAGGGTCTTTTTTTTTTTACTTATTATTTTTAAGTGAAGTCCAGTCAACTTACAGTGTCATGTTGGCAAAAGATTTGAATGAAGGCACTGGGTGACTGGGAGATGATGGAGGAAAGAGAGTCTGATCTAGGAAGGTCACAGAGCACCCAAGACAAATTTATCAGTTCTTCTGTTGATAATGGTGGACTGACTATCAGGTGGCAAAGCGTCTTATTTGGACCTGGCTTTATACTCAATCTGTGAGTACACTGGGGCAGTGACTTAACCTTTCTGGGCTTCAGTTTTCAAGAAGTTTCATAAGCTTTCCTACTTGTAAAATAGGAGGGTGTACAGACCATTAGTCTTCTTACTGTGTTATCTGGGGACTTGGGGGTCTTGGTGGATATGCTTCTGGGGATCACTGCAGGGATGTCTGTGAGGGTCAGGTAAGTAGTTGCTGCCGTACCGTCACTCCCACTCCAACCAAATTCACTTTGCTCTGTTTTGTATTGAATTTCTGCAGAAACTTTTTGTTTGAAGGACAAGTTATGGGTCTGAAAGAAAATTTTGGAAAGCACTCAGCCTAGACAATTTATCAAGTTTTTTCTAGTTTTGACATTTTTGGTATCTGCGATCAGTATTCAAAACCTTCAAATCTAGGGGGCTGTGTACAGGCCAGATCATAAATGCCCATGTTCCCTGTCCTCAAGAGACTGTAACTGAAGACTCATGACCGGTAGGAATTTGGACACTATTGAATGCATAATAACACTCATTTATTGAGGTTTACAGATAGTCTGGCTCCATTCTAGACATTTTACATAACTGAATACTTATATCCCCAACAATTTAATTAGATAGATACTATTACTCTTACCATTTTAAAAGTGAGGAGACTAAGGCTCAGATAGATAAAGCAACCCAGCTCAGAACAAACAAAAAACCAACCAAACGAACAAAGTAAAAACAGGGCTAGGATTGAATCTCAGCTCTGACTGCAGAGTCCACTCTTCTTGGTTCTCATTCTCTGACCTGTGATTCCCTTTCACGACTCTTGACTCTTTTGCAGGCTTCCTCCACCCTCTTGGTCCCCAGCTGGCTCTTCCATGGTAGGAAGACTTCCTTTCCAGGGTGGCTGTCAAGGTGACTTAAGTTCTCACCTGGGGCACAGATACCCACTAAGAATGGTGCTCAGACCAGGGCAGTCTGCCTGGTGAAGGACCCACAACTTACAAGCTCAGTGAGATTGTAGAACTCCTGAGGGACAGAGAATGCAGTTCACATGGCACAGGGCAAGGAGCTGGATTGTCCTAAGAACACCACCCTTATTCCTCCCAGGTAAAGTGTGGTTAAGATTCCTGTTGTAGACAATGAGACACCATTTAAAAAACCAAACCAAACATTTAAGTTCTAAAATAAGCCATATATTGAGAAGCACCTGGATTTTTCTCAAAGATTTTCAGTTTTCCACAGCCTTTTGCTTCTAACTCAATCTGTTTTTAACGCTGTTGTCAATCTTAGTTCTGTTAGTAAATGCCACTCGACCTGCAAACTAGTTGTCCAGGAGCAAAATTAAGTTGAATGTGGGTTTGTAATCTACCCTGCCTCAGCCCCCTTCAGTGTTTGTAGAAGTTTTAAGGCTTATCCTATCTCCCCGATGCAGGCTCTTTGAATAGCATATGGTGATGAATTCCAGATGTTAAACTACAGAGAGCTTCAGGGTCTTATTCGCTGTGGTTCTGAGTGAACAAATGTATTTTTTTTTTCTCTCTGACTAAAAGGCTAAATAGCAGGTCATGTGTACCTATGCATGCAAAAATGTATTCATATTCTTGAACAGGTGGAATGCACCTGAGAACTGTAAATAACACTGATTAATATAGTTTGACTGGCTCTAAATGTCTGAGTGGCTCAAAAGACCAACTCTGGGGTTGAGTGGCCCGGTTTGGTCACCTTTCTCTCTGGAAATTGTTGGGTATACCTATGACCTGTGGTGATGGTATCATGGCTGTTTGTGTATGTCCAAACTCATCAAATTGTACACGTTAAGTATGTGCAATTCTTTGCTTAAAAACACTGGAGTAAAGGAGAAAACTGTTGAGAAAAAATCCTGCCAAAGGACACAGTCATCTTTGCCTATGTTTGTTCAGAATTATCAACCCCATGCCTCATTCCTTTTTTTTTAAGTTAGTTTTTATTTTTTTAAAATTGGAGTATAGTTGTTTTACAATGTTGTGTCAGTTTCTTGTTGTACAACAAACTGTATAAGTCATATATATATATATATGTATATATCTACTCTTGCTTTTGGTTCCCAGAAGTTGCATTTTTTGATCATCCCATTTTATTCATGTATTCATTCTTTCACTTGGAAACCTTCAGTACTGTGCTGAATGAATAAATTGGGAAACAGCACAAACTGGATGCATGGATGGGTTCTTTTCTCATGTCGAGTAGAGAAGAAAGATACACGAGTTAAAAATTGCCTAAGAGTGTGTTAAGCATTCTGGCAGGGGGTTGCCATATGCACTATGGCAGAGCAAAGGAGAAGACAGGACATGTGGATTGGAGGACTGTGCAAGGTGAGAATGACTCAGCGAGATGATGCGGGAGGAGGAGGAAACGCTGCACACCTGTTAACAGCGTGAATAAAGCATTATGGGAAGAAATGGCATCCGTAGCAGGCAAAGTGAGAGAACCATGATTAGCTGGGTAGGACAGGATTTGAGTAGAATGTGTTAGCAGGGGGAGGAACACTCTTGGCATTCTCTGCTTGCCCCTTATAGCTTTGTCACACACAGCATAACTTCTTATTGACTTGTCCAGCTCCCCCACTAGACAGCATTCCTTTGGGGATAGACATTATGTCTCCTTCATCACAGTATGAACCCAGCCTCCAGCACAGTGATTGGCACAGAGTGGGGGGTCTCAGTAGCTACTACTGGAGTGACTGGATGAAGGAGGAAGGTGAGGCCAGCACGTGGCAGGTATCGTTACCAGGCAGTTCCCACAGCAGGCCAATCATCCCTTAACTGATTTTACTCAGCCTTGGAGGTTAAGCGGCCCTTTCAGACTGAGACCTAGTTAGTCTGCCTTCCTGGTGACTAACCCCTTTCTTCCGTCAGTTACTGCTGGGCCACCCTGCTGCCTTCTCCAGCAGGAGAAGCTCAACTCAGCTTCTTTAGTTGAGTCGGTTCCTGACAGGGTCACTTGACTCTTGAGGGTCTCTGACTGGTTACGGGTTCCTTTCCCCTGTAATCCTCCTCCCTGGTGTCCACCTGAATTATGACAACACTGACTTGCTGATCGTTTGAAGCCCCAGATTGTTTTTGCTCAAATATTATGGCTCTTATTCTGCTTCATTTGTTTACCAAGTGTTCATTATGTAATTACATCATTAGAAGTTTCATGTCTGGTAGAATATGAGCTTCATAAGATCAGAGATATACCTGGCTTCTCCCCTTCTGGATTTGTAGCGTCTGACATAGTGCCTAAAGCTCTATAATACTCAACAAACACTTGTAGCAGAAATGAATGTCACAACCTCCCAGAGAACTTGTCTATTGCCCTTGGCTATTGGTAGCTACTTGTACATCGTACTGTGCTCTTTTTGTTTGATTCTATGGCTAGATTTTGAGCTCCCTGAGGACAAGTCTTTCCCATGCACCTCCAGAATGCAGGGTAATACTTGATTCTCTTGGACTTGAGATTTGAAGGACTATTGGTTTTATTTTTATGATCTGTGTGGTGTCTCTGAGTCTCTCTCCAAGAAATCCCCATGTTCCCCAAGCACAAGATTGTCATGCTGTGATCTTGAAGCTCCCGAGGCTGACAGTCCTTCGGGCTACACCCCTTTATTGGAGGTGGCCGAAGTCAGTCACAACATGAGGCAATCTCTAATTCCAACCTCTGACTGCTGAGGTTTTCCTTTGGCTGCGCGTGCCAGCTCTCCTGCCTGAGTGCCCTCTAATATATAATTAATGATTGCTCTCAGCAGTTCGCATTTTCAGAAGTCTTTCTAGGCATGATCTCACCACCAAGCTGGGATATCTCACTGACGAGAGGCTCCATGTGGCCCCGGGGGATGTCTCTCAGTCCAACCAGCCTGTCAATCTGGTGTTCAGTAATGTTATGAGCTTGGGGAATGTGCCTGGACCCAGTCACTCCTTTCTACCCTGCCCCTTTTTCCTGATGTTTTGGACCCACGAGAATATTCATGCTGATTTCAAATGGAGCCTGGAACGTCCACTAGCTAGGAAAGCTTCCAAGACCAAAACCCTTTGAATGGTGAATCTTAATTAGTGGAGCCACTGTCTGGTTTACCCGGGACTGAAGGATTTCCTGGGAAGTGGGACTTAAACTGTTAAAACCAGGATAGTCCTGGGAAAACTAGGATGGTTGGTCACTCCAAACTCAATAGAGATTTGGATGAGAGAATGCAGTGTGTCCTTAAATGGAAAAAAAGCTGCATAAAGAGAGCAGGTCTAGTCTGATTTATCCAGTCAGCTGAAGCAGAGGGTGATTTTGATAACCCCTTGAACCTGCAATTGCTGTTATAAGCGAGAATGGTCTTGTAGGTTGACAGTGATCATTCTGAAACAGTATAGTTGACTAACTCTCACTATTGGCATAAATCGTTGGCGTCTTAGGTAGCAGTGGAATCAGGAACTGAAGACATATCCGAAACTCAGGATCTTAGTTTTGTTTTCACCCAAAGGAATATCCTGAGTTAAGGATTCAAGTGCAGGTAGTTTGGGAGGTGGAGGAAAACACTGTAAGAGAGGAGGGCAGGAAGATGGGGCAGCTAGTCAGAGCACCGTAGTGAGCGAGCTGCTGGGGCTGGGCGACTGGAGCCTAGTGTTCAGTGTCTTCCTCCAGAGAAGCTTCTCACCACTGACATTTTGGGCTGGATAATTGTTTGTTGTGGGGGCTATCCTGAACCTTATAGGATGTTTAGCACATCCCTGGTCTCTATCCATAGATGTTTGTAGCACTTCCTTTCCCCAGATTGGGACAACAAAACTGTCTTCAGACAGGCCAAACCGGGGCAAAATTGGCCAACTTAAAAGTTAGTGTTCTAGAACTCACTGAGTTGGGCTAAAGTGCCGGAGTTGGGCTATTTATGTACATGTGAATCTAAAAAGAAATGATACAAATTAACTTTCAAATAAAGACTCAGACTTAGAGAAGGAAGTGATGGCTGCTGGGCAGAAGGATAGGTGAAGGGGTAGTTAGGGAGTTGGGGATGGACATGGACACACTGCTATATATAAAATGGATAACCAATAAAGCCCTAATGTATAGCACTTGGAACTCTGCTCAATGTCATGTGGCAGCCTGGGTGGGAGGGAAGTCTGGGGGAGGATGGATTCATGTGTATGTATGGCTGAGCCCCTTTACTGTTCACCTGAAACTATCGCAACATCATTAATCGGCTGTACCCCAATGCAAAATAAAGTTTAAAAAACAAAAAAATTAAAAAAATAAAAGAGTCACTTGCCAACATGAGATGACACTCTGCCCTGTTGTAGCTCTTAGCTTCTGGTCACTTCCAGGCCTGGTTGCGGTAGGAGAGGGTGGATCATAGCTTAACTTAGCTTGGGTGCTTCTGACTACCTGGAAGAGGGTTGCTTTGTTTGTCACGGCTGTTATTTCAAAGCTTGGGACTTCATCTGGCTGAGGGGAGGGCAAGAAGCATGGCTGCAGCTTCTTAACATGAAGATGATCAGGGTTCCTTTTCCCAAGTAGAGTGATGGGGCTGCCTTGTGAATGTGCCTGCTTCATAGATCACCAATCACAGGAGGGTAATTGACCAAGAACTTTAACTCTGAAATCCATCTCTACATTTGTGTCAAGGTCATGATTTCATAGGCTGTTTCCAGCCTGAGGCTAAACGTGCTAGGAAGACTGAGGCAGGCCCGTTCTGGGGAGGCCTGCTTTTCCTCTGATGGTCAACTTTGGCTCCAGAGTTTCTGACTACCTTGCCAAACCCTCCTTAGACTGCTGGCAACTTGGGAGGCTTCTACCCATCTCTCCCTCTTGGGACTTGCCTGGCAATCTCCAGCTCCCCCAGCTTTCCCTAACTCCCTCCCCATTTCATCTCTGAAAAACTATTTCCCCTAATACAGTCCTTGTCCATGTAATCTCTTCTTGGTGTCTGCTTCTCAGTGGGCCAAACTGACACAGATGGCCGTGTAATTTGTTAAACTGAGATACTTTGGAAATGAAAGAAAAAAAATGCTGGATGTTAAAAATGACAGTGGTAAACCAGGGCTGGCTTAGAGAAACCTAGACAATTTTTTGGAGAAATCCTGAATGCTTTGATTGAGACTCCTAAAGGTATGAGAGGAGATGATAGCAAGGACTTCGCTTGGTGAATAGAAAAAATGAGAATGCAACCCATTTAATTAAAAAAAAAATAGCCAAGGTGTTTCAAGTAATACTTACAGAGTGACTCTTATGTACAAGAAAGAGGCTGAGCAGAGAAGATGAATAAGACACAGTCTCTGTCCTCAGGTAGCTTGCGGTCTAGAGGAGGGGGCTCACAGGATGTGATAATTTTACTGAATTGTTATTCTCATAAGGTAGAGAGTTGGCATTGGGACTGACTCAGCTGTAAAGACAGGAACCAGCTCCACCTGATAATTTCTAGGACCTTCCTAGGAGGCAGTGTTGGCTCAGGAAAGGGGGCCTGGACAGGCTTCGAAGGCCTGGTGTGTGCCAGTGGAAGAATGAGTGCAACAGTGATGAAAGCACATGCGCCTTTCATTCTAGCTCTAGGATGAAGTGCTGTATCCCCAGCACTTTTCTTTTTCCTTTCTAATTATTCATAGTGAGAAAGCAGGACCCCCTCCACATCCCACATACGTGGGGGGGGCGGGGGGGGGAAACCAGCTCTGTAATGTACACAGTGATGAGATTCAAGATGTGTCTTCTGGGGAATTCCCGTCATATGTACATGTGAGTCACGTGTGCCCTCCAAGGCAGCTTGCATTTAGCAAACACCGTCGGAATGAAACCTACGCAGACAGGCAGGCAGGTGATCGGCCTCTTCTGGACTCTGTTTAAGACGCCTGTCCTCTGAAGCAGCTGCTGCCACCAGGTTTAATGGCAGGGCTGCTCGTTCTATGAGTAGGGCTGGGAAAGAACACAGTGCACAGGAAAAAAAAAAACCTGAACAAAAAACACTTGAATAAACAGATGCCTGATTTACTCCTCCAGCCTTTTCCTTGGCCTCATGATGCCTGACAAGAACTGAGTCAAAAGTGATGGCTGGGCTAAGAGGAGGCCAGCAATATGTCACCCGATCAAGCCGAGACCTCGGGGGATGGAAAAGGCGTTTAGCTGTGAGCTCAGCCATGCTGCTGCTGCCGCAAGACAAGGGCCCGCCTGGCTCCTCCCTCCTCCTCCTTTCCGCATGATTCAATTTCATGCCATTTACAATCGTGAGACAAAACAAAGCTCCAAATTCCAGGCCCCCATCCTGAAGCACCCTTCCTCAGCCCAGGGAAGGAAGCCCAGCTGCCTCGTGCATTCTTCTGGCCATAGACAGTCAGTGGTGATTTTGAGGGATAGAACCAGGTTCTGGGTTTTCAACTTTTAGCCCCAAATGGATAGGAAACCTCTGGAACTTGGGAAAAAAGAAAAAACAAAAACCATTTCATGTTTTTAGAAAGAATATAAAAAGAATGGCAAAATTTCTTGAAGCTCAGGGTTTACTTTTCTGTCCTGCAGAGGAGATCATAGCATTGGTACCCCTGACTTTGGTCAGGTGAGAAACTGCTGGAAACCATCTCTCCAGAACATATTTAGCTTACCTGTGGAGCAAAAAGCAGCAAGTATCTCAGAAAACCTCAAAGCCATTTGCCTGTTTGCTGATCGTCACCACTGCTGGCCACCACAGTTTGTACTTTCCATCATTTTGGTGTTGGTTTCCACCTACAAGAGTCCTGGGTGGATGTTGGGCAGAGTGTCTTACAGGGACACAGGGACTCTGGAGAGTGTGTGTGCCTTGGTGATAATGGGGGATTAAAAGCCTTTCAGTTTGTGGGCTTTTAAATTGAACTATGGCCCAAAGATTTCTTATGAAGCCAGTGTGTAATAGAAACCACATCAAAATGAAAGAGGACCACCCTGTCATGATGGCACTTTAATTTCATTTGGGTGGGTCAATCTGGGCACCAAAGTCTGTGGACTCTGCCCAAGCAGTTCTAGTGCCATGATGGGAGGCTGAAGCCACAGGTCACATGAGGATGTGGATGAGAAGCAAGAAAAGGGAAATGAGCAGAATAGGTTGTTCTTAAAGAATTTTTTTTCAGTTAATGGAAGGAGATCCAAAAAGCAGAAAGTTGAAGAGAGAATAGAAGGAATTGTTTTTTTGGGGGGTGGGGGGTGGGGAGAGGTGGACGAGGGGGTTAATGGTAGCAAAGAAAGCAATGAGGGAAAGTAAAGGAAGCTTCATTTCTTTCTGTTTCCTTCTCTTTTCTTCACCCCTTTCTCTTCCTTTCTTTTCCCTTCTTCTCAGTTAGCCAATCAAACTCTGGCAGTGGAAGAGAGTCTTCTGTAGATTACTCGCTATTTACTATCCACAGACCATGTCCATCAAAGAGGACAGATCCTACTAAGTTGTGTCCTTTGTTTACCAAGTAGAGTTACAGGTGTAAGAACTCACGATTGGAAAATCCAGGAGGGAGCTAAATTGCCAGAGATGAAAAAAAGGTGTTGAGAATTGGGAATTTCCAATCTGAAGATAGCACGACTGTGAAATCTGCATGGGATAAATGTCCAGAGGCAACTGGGCACAAAGTGGGACTTGGAAGGGAAACCAATTGATTGATTCTGGATTTACATTAAACTGCACTGGGTAGCATGTGAATGGAACCTCTTCTTCAGATTTCCTTATGATTTTCAGCAAAAATCTGCACTGATGCTTGGCAGAATAGGATTTACTTTTAGGGGCTGCATTGAAGTACCAAATCCTGCTTGGAGTGAGAACACTGTATGCTCATTGTAGTCTGTTGGATGCTTTTGGCAGCAAATAACATGAAAGCCCACAAGTGGTGACTTAACCAAAAGAATGTTTTATTGTTTATTTACTAAGAGGTTTGTAGGCAGGTGGTTCTAGGTCTGGCTGAACAATTCTAGGATTCTGACGCTGGCAAAGAATTCTTCTGATCGGCCCCTGATGGTTGTAAGATAACTGAACCCTCAACTTGAGAGCAAAATGAGCCCCCTTCTTCCCATTAGGGAGAAAAAATTTTCTCAGATGCTTCCCAGTAGATGTTCCTATGCTTCTTCTTACTAGTCAGAAGTGGTCACATGACCAATCTAGCTGCAATAGAGGCTTGGAAAGCAAGTGCTATTTTTCCTCAGCTTCTATAGTGGGAATGAGTGAGAGAGAAAGTTGATTGGGGATGACAGTTGGGCAACCACTGGTAATTTGCTGTGTGTTCAGCTATCTGCAGGCACTGTAAGTCCTCAGAGGAGAGGGTTACACCAAAGGAGCTCTGCAAGATTTCCTTGACATTTTCATAAGAATAGATTTTTGTTTTCTCCTCTTCCAATGTCTGCTTCCTTTACAGGATCGCCTCTGAAGGTTTAGGAGACATCTATTGGTATCCTGATCCTTGCAAAATGATTGAACTTTAGAAAAATTCATCAGTCATTTTCACTTTTCTCTCTATGGGATATGCATCACCTAACTGTAGGAGACACAGGACATGTTCCAGGGCACAGATCACCAGCCGGGCGCTGGACGAGCAGGAGTCTGTGGGCAGCATGGCCCAGTTATAAGGAACTTGGTTTTGTGATTGTATGTTGCTAAAGCACCAGTATCCTGGCTTTCAAGTAAGAATTTCCTTTAGTTGGCTTTGTTTATTTTTAAATAAGTGACTTCAATATAACTTAAAAAAAAAATTTAAACAAGTGGCTTCAGCATAAAGGGGAAAATATTCACTTTCCCTGAGTCTGTCTTGCCAGTAGAAGGCTATTAGTTGCCCAGATCTTTTAGGAAGGCCAGTTGTAATAATGAAAAGGCATTTAATGGGACAGTCTGCAGAATGGCTTTCAGGCCCAAGAAGATGAATGTTGTGTTTAACGGTCACCTTCCTGGTTTTATGTTCTTATGATGTATCAGTTAACCTTGAACTTCAGTGAGTCACATAACTCTTGCTGCATTTCTGCCCCTGCTGGGTAAGTGTAAATCTTGATGACAATGACCTCTTTATCTGTTGGCCTGTTTCCAGCCTTCGTGTGGGCCAGCCACATGGAAGTGCACATCCATTCTTGTCTTCAAGTATTTTCTTGAGTTTGGTAAGCATATCTCTCCAGTTCAGAGAGCCAGTAATTTACCTTGAAGCACAGTGTTCACTATGACGTGTGAGGCCTTCTGGTAAGTGGTTTTTAGAAATTTTGGGGAGAACTGTGCTGGGAAGGGTTGGGAGGACAGAGGTAGGAGTATCACCTCTGCAGGTGTTGTTTATTTACTAAGCCAGGCTCTGTTTCATCTTGCTCTGACCACTGCTCATGCTCTGTGTCTGCCTGGGGCTCCCTCTAGCTGGTGCAAAAGAGAGAATAACCATTCTGTCTTCAAGCTAAACACTGTTCATCAGAGGAGCCATCAGATGTACACCATGGAGTCATGTTTATTAGGGCTGGTTCCAGGAAAAGCAGGTGTAGAGGCGTGTGCATGACACCAGCTATTTAGATGGTTTTTATTTCATCTACTAATCAGTCCTAATGAGTTGTGTCTACTAAAGATGGGTGCTGTGCCTTAATAATTTCCATTGTGCCTATGCCTGGAGCACTTCCAATTTTTGTTGACTGAGTTGACCTCATGAAAAGTCACTTAACCCCACTGGAACCAGTTTTCTTCTTTGAAAATGGAATTAATGATATGTGTCTGGGAGGGAAGGGGCTAAATGAAATGTTTGCATGAAATTATTTACCATAGCACCTGGCACTCAGCAGGTGTTTGAAGGGATAGTAGATCTTATTTCTCCTTTTCTTTGGTGTCTCCTATTCACCTTTCCTCTCCTGGGTGACCTCAAGGCTCTCTTGGGGACTCAGAGCCCCTCTTCTTTCTGACTCATTTTTGTGGTGCTGTCCTAGGGAAACTACATTCATACACACTAAAGGGGCAGATGCTGGAAAATGATGGAACCTGTGGACGATGGGGTATATGAGGTTAGCTTAGGGTATGTGGCAGAAGGAGGGGATGAAATGAGATTGGGAGGGAGTAAAATTCACTTTGCAGAGATGTGTGGGTGGGGAGAGACAGGCTGCTGGCAATTTTTCTCAAAAACCTTGTGTTGATGTTCCAGGAAGAGCCAGCAACCTCTCTTCTTACATGGGGAAGAACAGTGGAACCATCCAGGGCTGGCAGAAGTGTGACTGTGAAGACTAAGACTCTTTAGTCTGCAAGGCCAAGGTTGAAGGAGCAGAGGTGTAAACTTTTATAAAATCAAGTAAGACTAAGGACTGTGCTGGGAGCTTTAGCGCGACACCTTAGGTAGACCTAAGAAACATGCTAGAGTCTCACGGTGCTGCAGACTGTGTGTCTTTGGGACCATAGAGAGATGATAGTCCAGAAATCCAGCTTTCTTGAAAGCCTAATTAGTTGTTCCTATTAATTAGACCCAAGAAGCATGCAGTTAAATTCATGGACAATGAGTTCTTAAGGGAATGCACAGGCTGTGAGACTGACATCACAGAGGAAGGTCATTTCCTCCTACCTGTTAGATCTGATGCTCTGTCAGGGACAATATGAAGATGTAGAGAACACTGGTCAGATTTGACACGTAGAAGGGGAAGGCTCAAATTGTGTTTGTTTACCTCTGATTGCATTGCATTGTCTATGGTCTTCTACATTTGGGAAGACTTTTCTCTAGTGAGAAAAATATTCTATTTATATTTGTTTTTCTTCTTTTAGAAAATTTATTGAGTATAGTTGATTTACAATGTTGTATTAGTTTTAGGTGTACAGCAAAGTGAACCAGGTATCCATATACATACCTCCATTCTTTTTTTTTTTTTTTAGATTCCTTCCCCATATAGGCTGTTGCAGAGTATTGAGTAGAGTTCTCTCTGTGCTATACAGCAGGTTCTTATTAGTTATCTATTTTTATATATAGTAGTGTGTATATGTCAATCCCAATCTCTCAATTTATCCCTCCCTTTTATGTTTGCCTTCTTAATAAACACTCACTGAGGGCTAACCTCAGGGCTAGCCACCAGAACTTATTCATTTTATGGCTGGAAGTTTGTATACTTTGACCAGCATTTCCTCATGTCCTCCACCCCTCCAGCCCCCCAGAAACCATCGTTCTACTCTCTGTTTTTATGAGTTCAGCTTTTTAAGGTTCCATATAGAAGTGAGAATATACAATATTAGTGTTTCTCTGACCGACTTGTTTCATTTTGCATAACTTCCTCAAGGTCCATTCACATTGTTGCAAAAGGCAGGGTTCGTTTATTTTTAATGGCTGCAAAATATTTTAAAATGTGTCTATGTTTAATATTTATATACGCATACATATTTTTTTCATGTGTACAGACATGATGCATAAAGGACGCTAAGAAATGTGTTTTCCTCTGGCAGCCTTGTGCCCAGGTACAATTCTCTAACACCAGCAGAGGAGAGAGTAGATTTTGGGAGCCAGTGAGCCATGCCCTCACAGATCAGCCTGTCCCCTTACCTGCACCTCTTCTGGCCATGACGGGCTGAATGCCCCACGACAGATGTCCCAGAGAGCAAGAGAGCAGGAGCTGCCTCAAACAGGCAAGTGGGGGTGTGACTTTGGGACCATAAAGAGATGGTAGCCCAGAAATCCTGGCTTTCTTGAGAGAGAAAAAGGAGTCCTGAATTCTCCAACTCCTGCTACATGTTAGGACTAAAGCTTAGTGGGTTAGAACCAAAGGCATACACAGAGAGAAAAAGGAACTGATGAAAAAGGAGTCCCTCCACCTGTGATGGGGAGGCGAGGGAATGGTGAACAGGGAGAGAGCAGAAATGCTGGAGAGGCTGAAGGAGAAGCCAAAACAGAGGAGATCCTGGGTTTCCAAAGCGCCTCTGAAATTCCAAAACATTCTGCCCTACAATGGGGGGGTGCCCTACAGTGGGGGGTGCCCTACAATGGGGGGTGCCCTACAGGGGGGGTGCCCTACAATGGGGGGTGCCCTACAGGGGGGGTGCCCTACAATCGGGGGTGCCCTACAATGGGGGGTGCCCTACAGGGGGGGTGCCCTACAGTGGGGGGTGCCCTACAATGGGGGGTGCCCTACAATCGGGGGTGCCCTACAGTGGGGGGATACCCTACAATGGGGGGTGCCCTACAATGGGGGATACCCTACAGTGGGGGGTGCCCTACAATGGGGGGTGCCCTACAATGGGGGGTGCCCTACAGTGGGGGGATACCCTACAATGGGGGTGCCCTACAATGGGGGGATACCCTACAATGGGGGTGCCCTACAGTGGGGGGGTGCCCTACAATGGGGGGTGCCCTACAGTGGGGGGGTGCCCTACAATGAGGGGCGGATGTCTGCAGTGGGAACGGTAGCCCAACAGAGCATATCAGCAGGAAAAGGGCCTGAGGTCTCTCCGCCAGCTGTTTGGGTGGAAAGGATCTGGAAGATTTCCTTGCTCATTGGAAAATCATGGTTGGATGGCATCACCGACTTGATTGACATGAGTTTGAGTAAACTCCGGGAACCGGTGATGGACAGGGAGGCCTGGTGTGCTGCGGTTCATGGGGTCGCAGAGTCGGACAAGACTGAGCGACTGAACTGAACTGAACTGAACTATGTGTCAGGCCTTATTCTAAGCACTTGAGATGCCCTGGTGAACAAGCAAGGACCCTCGCTCTGGAGGAATGAGGTGGGGTGAGGGAGTGAGGAAGACAGATAAGCGAGCAGACACAGTACATGGGTAGTTTAAAGACTCTGCTGGGCAATAAGTGCCGTGGAAAAATGGAAATGCAGAACGGCGCGTGGGGCCTCAGGCGGCTGGAGGTGGCAGGAAGCAGATTGTAGCATCAAGTTGGCAGAGGAGACCACGTGGAGCGGGAGGGTGAACCCAGGCATGAAGGACACAGGCATCTGGACAGCTGGACGTGGGACAGAGTGACCGGGGCAGAGGAACCAGCTCCGTGCCGGTCTCTCTCCCCGTGTCTGGGGCCACCTGCAGACACGCTTGCCTTCCCCCGGCTTCTGACCCTTCCGTGCATACCCTTTTCCTGTCTGATTCTCCCTGCTGCTCCTTCTCCATCCTCTCTCTCTCAGCCCTAAGTTGGACTCCGCGAGGAGGCCAGTGTGATGAATGGGGTGAGAGGGATGTGAGCGTGTTGGTGGGGAGGGGTGAAGTCGGAGGGAGCGGGTGTCCCTCACATTTTGGCTTTTACTCTGGGTGAAATGAAAGCAGCTGGAGGTTTTTGAGCAAAGGATGGATAGGACTTAAATTTTGTTTCAAGAATGTCACTCTGCTGTTGTGTTGAAAACAGCTTGTGGGTGGCCAGGGTGGAGGCCTGGAGACTGCGGAGTAGCCGCTGCAAGTATTCCAGGCAGCACACCATGTGGCTTGGATCTGTGAGAGATGTGGTTGGATTCTGTGCCTTTAGCAGGCGCTCAGAAAAGAAGTGACTGTGGCACTCTGGGACACTGAAGAGCAAGGTGGGGCTGATTCAGCCAGTGGGGGTCCCTGGGGCCTGTCCTGGTTAAGGGAAAAGAGCAGATATATCACCAGTTTCTGGCGCTTCAGAAGAGTTTTCAGCAGACAGGCTGGTCCTTCAGAAGAGTTTTCAGCAGACAGGCTGGTCCTTCAGAAGAGTTTTCAGCAGACAGTCTGGTCCTTCAGAAGAGTTTTCAGTAGACAGGCTGGTCCTTCAGAAGAGTTTTCAGTAGACAGGCTGATGTCCAGGAACTGGGAGGCAACCCAGAGCTCAGCACAGTGTCACAGGCACCCCTCCTCTCAGCACTTTGAGGACACAGCAACATCACCTCACACTCACATGCCATGTTAGGATGGAGAAGGGGCAGGGGAGATCCTTGGAGGACAGAAAGTCCCGAAAGTGACCTTGAACTCTGAGGAAATATTTACCACCAACGAAACTGCCTTAAATGGGAAGAGCCTGGATAAACTTAACTAGCAGATGTATTAATAATGTTTTTCTATTCAGCCTGGGAATGGGAGCTTTTGAGCAGGCTCAGCTCAGATGTAGGAAAATAAAAGAATCAACAGTTTTCACACTGGAACAGTAGTGTGTAAACTTCAGACCCTTGACACAAACTAGAAACAAATGATCAGTTAGAAAAAAAATAATCAAGGCCCTTTTTGATAATGGTGACAAGTTCTTGCTCTTAAATTTGTTCTGGTTGGCTTCCCTGCCTAAAGGAGCAACTGAATGGTGGGAATTTTCTGCAGGAGGAAAGATCTGAGTCAGCTGGGGCTCTCCAGACCCCTCTTGTGAACCCAGGTGGGTCCTGACTGCACTTGGTGTGGACAGAGCTGACCATCCATAGCAGAAGATACTTTGGGGACTGTGGGAGAGGTCTTTAGAAAAACCACGACAGAAAGTAGTATGGAAGTAACCTAAATATCCATCAACAGAGGAACGGGTAAAGAAGATGTGATACATATATATGTAATGGCATATTACTCAGTCATAAAAAGAACAAAGGGATGCCATTGGCAGCCACATGGATGAACCTAGAGATTGTCATACTGAGTAAAGTGAGTCAGACACAGAGAAATATCATATGATATCAGTTATATGTGAAATCTAAAAAAAAAAAGGGTGGAAGTGAAGTTATTTACAAAACATAAGTAGAGTCATAGATGTAGAAAACAAACTTATGGTTACCAGGGGATAAGGAAGGGAGAGATAAACTGGGATGTTGGGGTCAACATATCCACACTACTGTATATAGAGTAAATAACTAATAAGAACCCGCTGCATCCCACAGGGAAGTCTCCTCAGTGCTCTGTACCGGCCTATACAGGAAAATAATGTAAAAAGAGAAGTGGGGATGTGTATGTGTCTAACTGATTTACTTTGCTCTATGCTTGAAACTAACACAGCACTGCAAATCAACTATACCCGGATAAAACTTTTTTAAAAAGGAGAAGGGAACAGCAACAGTGTTACTTTACACAAATCAAGAAAACCTCCCTGGATAATGTTGGTGTAACAAGCTCTGAAACAGGAAGTGTTCTCTTTTCAAAAAAAATCCACACACTCTCCCAGCCCCGATTCCCGGCAGCCACAGCCTCGAGGGTGGAGCTGCTGTTGGGAGCAGCCATCTTACCCTTGCAGGTTTCCCAGTGGGAGATCCGGGAGATGGCAGGAAATGGTGTGCTCAGCATCACAAAACCTCTCTTAGAGGGTACGTAGACACTTCAGGGGGTCCGGTGGGGAAGAAAGACATTTTCTTGGATCATGGCCCAGTTACGACTTCATGCTTTGGGCATGTCATGATGTCAGCTTCTACCCCGAAGCCTTGCAGAGAGATGCAGCCACCCCAGGAGGCCTGGGCATCTAGGGGAGATGCGGTCTGTTCTAGGAGCTTTGGGAGAGAGTCAGCCTTGAAGGCAGGGCTTGATTTTCTGACCCCAGTGAGAAAGGATCCAGCACCTTCTGTTTATATCCTGGAGGAGGCTGGGAAGGTGGATGGTGGTGCACTGGTCCACATGTGCCTTCAGAGGAACCAAGAAGGGAAGCATGATGCCAACTGCTGGTTCAGGCTGCTAGAGCTGTGAGGAGGGCAGGGTGGGGGCTGCTGCTCTGCCAGCAAAGCAGGCTTGGACTTGTTCCTTGGCGTGTGCCTGGATGTGATTTGCTCCCTCAGTCCCAGGCTGTGGGCTGCCTGTGAATAGACAGAAAACAAGAAACTACCAGCAGAAGGCATGTTGTCTGGCTTTTTTCCAGACATTGTCCTTGTGAACTAGTGGGGCTCCAACATCCTGCCGTTTTGTGGATTGGAAGAAGAAAAGTCAGGGCACACCCTGCCCTGTCCCAGAAAGAACTCAAGACCATTTGGAGAGTCACACCCAACCCAACAAAATGGCATGTGATTCACCATATATGTTTGGTGAAGGTGGCTACAAGGAGAAAGGAGGGAAAAGGCAGAAGACTGGTAGAAGTGAGAGACGAGGGGAGTCGGGTGTCCCTGGCTTCCTTATTAGGTGCTACTTAGTAAAAGACGCTTACTCTTTGGAAGGAAAGTTGTGACCAACCTAGACAGCATATTAAAAAGCAGAGACATTACTTTGCCAACAAAGGTCCATCTAGTCATCTAGCTACGGTTTTTCCAGTAGTTATGTATGGATGTGAGAGTTGGACTATAAAGAAAGCTGAGCACTGAAGATTTGATGCTTTTGAACTGTGGTGTTGGAGAAGACTCTTGAGAGTCCCTTGGACTGCAAGGAGATCCAATCAGTCCATCCTAAAGGAGATCAGTCCTGGGTGTTCATTGGAAGGACTGATGTTGAGGCTGAAACTCTAATACTTTAGCCACCTCGTGCTAAGAGCTGACTCATTTGAAAAGACCCTGATGCTGGGAAATGTTGAGGGAAGGAGGAGAAGGGGACAACAGAGGATGAGATGGTTGGATAGCACCACCGACTCAATAGACATGGGTTTGGGTAGACGCTGGGAGTTGGTGATGGACAGGGAGCCCTGGTGTGCTGTGGTTCATGGGGTTGCAATAAGTTGGACACGACTGAGCGACCGAACTGGAATTGGAATTGAGCACGTTTATATCTGCCTCAAAGTGTTGTTGCAAGAATGAAGTGAGTTTAAATGAGAAATGCGTAGCGGTACCTCAGCATGTAAGGACTCTGTGTACATTAGCTGTTGTCACTGTGTCAGTGAGGATGGTGATTTCTATCGTGAGGCACTTCTAGAAGGCAGTCTAGCCTAGTGGTTAAGAACATGGGCTTTGCTGTCTGTTGGAGACTTGAGCCTATTTGGATTTACTGCCTCTGAGACACAGACATATGCGGTGGCCTCTCTAAACCTTGATTTTCATACATTTTATGTGGAGATGACAACACCAACCTCATAGGGTGGTTGTGAGGATGAAAAAATGGGCAAGTCATGTCGTATCGTTATCTTGGGCTGCCATGACAGAGTACCACAGACTGTTGGTGGCCTGAACAGAAGAAGGTCATTTTTCATAGTTCTAGAGGCTAAAAGGCCAAGATCAAGGTACTGGAAAAGGTAGGTTTCATTCCAAGGCTTTTTCTTTTTCTTATAGGTGTCTGCATCTTATTGGGTGCTCGTATGACCCGTGTGTATGTGTGTGTGTGTGTGTGTGTGTGTGTGTATGTGTGTGTGTGTGAAGCAGAGCAGAGAGAGAGATCAAGCTCTTTTTGGTGTCTCTTCTTATAAGGACACTAATCTTGTCTGATCAGGGTCCCACCTTTATGACCTCATTTAAACTCATTTAAACTAAGTTAATTCCTTAGAAGTCCCATCTTCACATATTGCTGCACTGAGGGTTAGGTCTTCTGCATATGAATTTTGTGGAGACATGAACATTCAGTCCACAACACATGTCTATATGGCAGTGATGTCCAGATCATCTGGGTGGCTCCAAAAGCTCAGGAGAGGTTTTATTTAGTGTTTCTTGATGTCCAATTATGTGTAAAAGCACAGGATTGAGCCTTATGGGCAGTGGATGAAACAGTAGGGTGGAGTTCTCAATGGAGTTTACTATATTGTTTAATAGGCATATAACATCCAAGAAAGACAAGGGAGAAATGGGATGGGCTGCTACTGAGGGGACCGAGTGCTGAAGTGGAGTCTCTGAACCTGAGCACGAATCCTAGGGAAGAACTTTTCAATTGTAAGCTTGTGCACCAGCTGGCCAAGGGCTCAGTACATAGATGTATGACTGTCCTGGTTGCTTAAATGTGGGGAAGCTTCAGTCCTGGTTGGTAAATGGTCTGGACACAGTAGGGGTCTCTAGGACCCCACTTAGTCTTTTGCTGAGTGCTATCTGGATGGCTGGTTGGTTGGTAAGTGTTTTGATATCATGCCTATGCATGAGAACACATTCTGGAGAGAGATTCAGACTAAGGAGCCCCTTGGGCAGAAACAGGATACGGGAGAGGCCCATCAAACTTTTTGTACCTTTATTTTTATTTAAAAAACTTACTTGGCCATGTTGAGTCTTAGTTGTGGTGTGCGGGCTTCTCTCTAGTACTGGCACGTGGGCTCCAGAGTGTGCAGGCTCAGTAGTTGTGACCCTAGGGCTTGGTTGCCCCAGAGCACATAGGATCTTAGTTCCTTGACCAGGGATCAAACCCTGCATTGCAAGGCGGATTCTTAACCACTGGACCACCAGGGACATCCCTTTTTGTACTTTAGTTTTATATTTTTTTTGTTTAACTTAGTATTTTGGTATTTGTGTAAAAACAAAACTATGTGGGATATTAGGCTAATGTTTGCACACAATATTTTACAATTTATCAACCTCTAAAACTATAAAATCAATGAAGGAATAAGGCTGAGGGCAGGGGCTCAGGACCCAGATTCAGGGTCCACAACTCTTGATTCATTTAAAGATTTGGAAGCCAATGGAATTGCAGGTTGTAGGCTATCATCTTTGGGGAAGTAACAGAGGTGGGACTTGCTGATTTTTGTAGTGTGGAGAATCGCTCTGGACATTCTTTGGGGCTCTGTTGTAGATTGAATGCTTGGGTCTCCTCCAAATTAATGTTGATGTGCTAGCCTACTTCAGCATTATTTGATGGGGTATTAGAGATGGGGCCTTTGGTAGGTTTAGGTAATGTTGTGAGGGTGGGGCTCTCATGGCTGGATCAGTGCCCTTATGAGAAGAGACACCAGAAAGCTTGCTTTCTCCTTTGCTTCTATCCCAAGAGAGAGCTCTCATTCTTTCAGCTAGACTGCCTCCTTGATCTTGGACTTCCAGCCTCCAGAACTATGAGAAAAGAAATTTCTGTTAAGTCACCCAGTCTGTGGTATTTTGTAATGGCAGCCTGAGATGGCCAAGACCAGCTTCCCAGTGGTTTTTTTCATGCAGTGATGGGGCAGGGAAAGGTCTTGTTATGTTTTCTGCACCTTCTTGTCCACGTCTCGTGTGCTTCTGTGATCATCTGTGCACCTGTCTATAAGAAAGGCCTGATTCAATCAGCAGCGTGAACTGGTGGGGATGGATTGATACCAAAGAAGAACCTCTGTTAAGGGGAACTGCACTGGAGCAAACACAAAGGTTTTGGCCAAAGTGCTTTCCAGCTGCAGTATGCCAAACATCAGGCCCTTCCAGTCACATACAGAAACCCAAAGCTTGGTTGGGCATATGGCCCTGTTGGGCACACAGTAAGCACTCAGATGTCTGAGGGTAACTTAGGTGAGCTTGTCTGGGCTTATTCATCAGTGCTGTAATCAGAGATCCTGGAGAGGAGAAAGAACTTTTCTTTGGGGCATTCTCATCTATTAGAGAAAGCGATCTCTTAGTAGAAGAAGCAGCTACCAGGGATTCTAGGGAGGTGGCTTTCTCTTGTCTCCTCTGTGCCTGCCAGTTGATGGATGCTGTGTAATCAGCCCATCTACCCATGGCCTGTGGAGCTGGAGGAATCTGGAGGGACTGAGGTTCCCCAAGCCTACCTGACCTTTTGTTCTCAGCTGTCTTGCATGTTTAAGTAATCCCTGTTGCTTTCTCAGGGCTATTCTTTGAAGCATTTGAAAGAAAAGAAGCACCTTTCAGCATGTATAAACTCAGAATTAGGCCATAGAGGAAAAGGAACAATCCAATGAACTCTTTTTTTTTTTTTTCATCTGAGAGCAGTTTATTTTATTTTATTTTTTTTTACATTTTTATTTTTACTTTATTTTACTTTACAATACTGTATTGGTTTTTGCCATACATTGACATGAATCCAGCATGGGTATATATGCGTTCCCAAACATGAACCCCCCTCCCACCTCCTTCCCCCCAAGGAACTCTTAAGATACCTTCCTGCCCAAGTATTTCTCTCTGAGCCAGTTTCTCTCTAATGCTTTAGTCTTTCTCTGATTAAAACAAAAACAAAACTAACTTCTAAGAGAAGGGAGTAAGTTCAAGGTACCCCAAAGTCCTTTCAAGGGGTTAAGTTACCAAGGTACCAAGCTAAGTGATGTCCTAGAGGGATAAAAGGGCTAAGTTGGTTACTTAAAACTCTTCTTGGTTCACAGAGCTTTAGACTTTTCAGAGTATTTTGAGTTCTATTGTCTCATTTATCTTAATGACAACCCTATGTTGGAAGGACAGACATTTACAGAGGCCCAGGGATGTTAAATGATTTTTAGAAGATCCCTATAGCTGGTTAATAAGCACAAGCAGGTCTAAAGAGATGGTTACTGGAGATATGAAAGCCCATGAGTCTCTGACAGTCTGGAGATTCCCAGCCAGTCTGAGACAAATAACAAGTGTCTCCCTTTGTCCCCACTTACTCAGGGCACAGGGTGGAAACAGTGGAAACTGCTGGTGGAAGAGACATTGTTTACCTACAGTGGAAGCAATGACATTAGTGTGTGGGCGGATTGGGCATGTCAGATGCTTCAGAATTACCACAGCAGCATTTGTTTTTCACCGTTAGCAGCACCAACAAACATTTATTAAGTGCTAACTCTGTGCAGGGTCTGAGGTAGGATGCAGTGATGAATAAGATGTGATGTTTGTGGTTCATCTGGGGAGGTAAGACACAGTCATTTGAAAAAACATAAATGTCAACACAAGGTGGTATTTGGTGAATGCTGAATGAATGGTAGAGAAACAAGAGCTCAGAGAGTTTGAAAGTGGGAGATGGAAAGTTCTCCTGAGATGGTCAGGGGAGGTTTCTAGAGATAGGATCTTGGAAGGTGTGGAGAAGCAGAGGGAGCAATTATGGTTGAGACAAATAATGTAGGGAAACACGGAGTGAAGAGAATATAAGGCTACTTGGTTGGGGGCACAAGTAGATCAGTTTGGCAGGAGTAGAGAGTTGTTCAGTTCAGTTCAGTTCAATCGCTCAGTCGCTGACTCTTTGCGACCCCATGAATTGCAGCACGCCAGGCCTCCCTGTCCATCACCAACTCCCAGAGTTCACTCAGACTCATGTCCATTGAGTCAGTGATGCCATTCAGCCATCTCATCCTCTATCGTCCCCTTCTCCTCCTGTCTCCAGTCCCTCCCAGCATCAGAGTGTTTTCCAATGAGTCAACTCTTCTCATGAGGTGGCCAAAGTACTGGAGTTTCAGCTTCAGCATCATTCCCTCCAAAGAAATCCCAGGGCTGATCTTCTTCAGAACGGACTGGTTGGATCTCTTTGCAGTCCAAGGGATTCTTAAGAGTCTTCTCCAATACTACAGTTCGAAAGCATCAAATCTTCGGCGAGCTGACTTAGGGAAAAAGAAAAAGGACTTAGGGAAAAAAAAAAAAGGAATGGAAAACCAAACTGGAAAGGAAAATAGAATGGGGCTGGAGTATCAGGCCAAGAGGGACTTGGGTCTTCAGAGTTTGGGTCATGGAGAACTGAGGAACGTTTTCAAATGACATGTCAGAGCAAAGCACAGGGAACTCCTTTGTGAAAGCTGTCATCCTAGTCCTGGCTTCCCAGAGTGTGTACAGTGGGGCTCTCTTGTCCTGAGTTGCTACTTTGTGCTTGGCACTATACTGGATCCGGAGATGCTCAGGTGAACAGGAACAGTTCCCATCTTCAAGGAGTTTGTGGTCCATGTACTTGGACCACAGCAGTTTCTTCTGAGTAAGGAAGAGTTACTGCCCACTGTTCCTGCTTATTCTGTCTTGTTTCTTATCACTCTCCCCTGTATGTTCTGCCTTTGGTTCTGTAAATGTCTTCCATTAGGTTCCAGGAAAATCTGTTGGAACCTTTGGGCCAGTCTATCTCCTCAAGGTCGCTTTGAATACTTCTAATCTCGGTGGTCATGTATGGATGTGAGAGTTGGACTGTGAAGAAGGCTGAGCACCAAAGAATTGATGCGTTTGAACTGTGGTGTTTTGAGAAGACTCTTGAGGGTCCCTTGGACTGCAAGGAGATCCAACCAGTCCATTCTGAAGGAGATCAACCCTGGGATTTCTTTGGAAGGAATGATGCTAAAGCTGAAGCTCCAGTACTTTGGACACCTCATGCGAAGAGTTGACTCATTGGAAAAGACTCTGATGCTGGGAGAGATTGGGGGCAGGAGGAGAAAGGGATGACCCAGGATGAGATGGCTGGATGGCATCATGGACTCAATGGACTTGAGTCTGGGTGAACTCCGGAAGGTGGTGATGGATAGGGAGGCCTGGCGTGCTGCGATTCATGGGGTTGCAAAGAGTCGGATACTACTGAGCGACTGAACTGAACTGAACTGAACTGAACTGAATCTCGACTCCAGCATTATATGTTGATTTTATTAGATAACGCTCAGAGGGAATCCTTGTTTGTCTTATCTCTAAATTATGGAGAAATGCTTCATCATGGTGACCAAGTACCGGACTTGTACAGGTCCAACCATAAGCTTAAAAGTCTAGAATTTCCGGAATATATATTTATTTCAGTTTTGAAAATGAGGATCAGAAGTTGTTCACTTCTATTCTTCAGATACCTCTCTGTTTTCCACATCCCCTGTTGGTTAACTCAGAGCAGCAGGTTCCTTTGTACTGGATGTAGGCTTGATTCAAACCTGGATATTTGAAACTTGTTAAAGCTGTTAGAGGTTCTCTTTCTAGCTCCTCAACTATGGAGGTCTCCGCCAAATCACCATTGCCACCTTCACTTTTGTACACCTACAACTTGCGAGGAGATGCCCTAAAATATGCTAGTTCCAATGTAAAAATATCTAAAGTTTTGATGTAAAAATTAGAAATTCTAATGTGAAAATCCATGTTACTTCTAATAACTCTGGAAGGTAGATATTAATATCCCTATTATACAGATAAGTAAATTGGGATCAGATTATGTGATCTGCCCAAGACCACATAGCTCCTTAGCGGAGAAGCACAGATCGGATGCCGATCTATCTCATCTCAAACCTGAATCCTGAGCCTCTACACACACTTGACTCCCTCTTGCTCTGTGCGCCTTACCTCTTTCTAGCCATATGCTGCCTTTTGTGGTTTCCCGCAGTTCCTTTTCCTTTGGGGTTTCATTTTTAGAGAAAGGGAATAGGAAAGCAGATGACGTGGGGGATAAGAGTGAAGCCCGGGGGTCAGACAGACATGAGTTTGAATCCTAAAGCCAGCAATTACTAGCTGCTGTGGCGATATCATTTCATCTTGTGCCTTTGTTTCTAAATCTGTATAAGAGACGACGCCTACCTGGAGGATGTTGTGAGGTTTCAGAGAGACATGCATAGCCTCTAGGACAGAGACTGGAATAACAGTAAGTGCTCAGTAAACGCGGCTGTTACAAGGTCTGGATCCGGTCTGGGGGAGCGCCAATTCCTTGGCACTAATCCAGAGGGTCAATTTCTCCTCTCAACTTTTCCCTTTCTTGTCAAGTTCTTCTACTCACCACGCTTTTGACTCTGGTTCTGATTCTTCTCTATTTCAGGAGCTTTTTTTTGGGGAGGGGGTTGTTTCCACGTCAGGCTATTTCCTACATTGTGTCCCATTAGCTGGAATGACCACTTACTTCTTTCATCTTCTCCTTTGGCTCAAGAGCCACTCAGATGGATAGCATACGTAATTGGTGATTGGCTCAAGGAACTTCTAAAAGGCAAACATGGTACATGCCCTGCAGGTTGTTGATGCTGATTCTTTATGTCCATATGTGTTGGGATCCATGCGCTGTGCTTTCTCTAAACGAAGGGTTCCTGGACCAGTAGCCCCAGCATCGCCGGGAAATGTGTTGGAAATGTCAACCCTCAGGTTCTCCCCCAAGAAACTTTGAGGGTGGCCAGCTATGTATGTTTTTACAAGCCCTCCAGGGGCTTCTGGTCTACATTAATATTTGAAAAGCACTGTTAAGACCCACTGGAGAGTCCCTCATGAGTTGGGACCCTGGCTGTACACCTCTAGCCTGCCCAGCTGCTCCCTTCCTGGGGCTGGCCTCAGCCTGTAACCAGGTGTTAAATCTTGGCCTTTGTTTGCATATTCTGGTTCATAAACTTTCGCTGAGACTTTTGCTCTTCTGTCACGTGCTTAGAAGATCTATCCAACTTAGGTATAGATCAAGTAGCTTCTCAGAACATAATTCTTCTGAGAGGTTTATTTTGTCTGATTTGAATTACATTTAGGTTAGTTTCCTCTGGCTTCTTTAAAAATTTATATAGCCTTTAAATTATTTGACCTGTGCTACGTAGCTTTCTTTTGCTCTACAGCCCAATGGTGCATTATTTTTTGGGGTTATTATTTATGACAAATCTTGGATAAAATCTTGCTTGAGGGTTATTCTTGGATTATTAGGAATTTGGATTATATTGTGAAGAGGTAAATGCATGGGCTCAGTGACATACAGGGAAGATATGGGCTGAAAACTGAAATAGGTTCAAGAAGGATTAGCCTCATCAGACTGTGAAACCTGAAGGAGATATCATGGCTTATTTCCTTCTGGGTTCCTACCATCTGGATTTCCCTGATGGCTCAGTGGTAAAGAACCCATTTGCCAATGCAGGAGATGCAGGTTTGATCCTTGGATTAGAAAGATCTCCTGGAGGAGGAAATGGCAACCCACTCCAGTGTTCCTGCCTGGGAAATCCCATATACAGAGGAGCCTTGTAGGCTACAGTCAATGAGGTGTCAAAAGAGTCAGACATGACTTAGCAACTCAACAACAACAGCAACAACCCCAACATCTAACACCACAACTATTAACTATTTATTGAGCACCTACTATGCACAGAGTTTGAGGCTACAATGATGGAAAAGTAGATGCACTTCCTGCCTTGATAAAATTTAGTCTGTTGGTACTCAAGGACTAGATCATGATTTAGTCGGAAACAACATGTTATGCTTATTAAGGGAAACTGATTGTGTATGGGGTTTCTTGGAGCCAGGAACTAATATTGGGGAGGATCATCTAATGAGGGACACTGAGCTAATACAACATGTTAAATAGTAGATAGTAGATGTGAAACTTGGAGAAAGCAATGGCACCCCACTCCAGTACTCTTGCCTGGAAAATCCCATGGACGGAGGAGCCTGGTGGGCCACAGTCCCTGGGGTCACTAAGAGTCGGACACGACTGAGCGACTTCACTTCCACTTTTCACTTTCATGCATTGGAGAAGGAAATGACAACCCACTCCAGTGTTCTTGCCTGGATAATCCCAGGGACGGGGGAACCTCATGGGCTGCCATCTATGGGGTCGCACAGAGTCAGACACGACTGAAGTGACTTAGCAGCAGCAGCAGCAGCTGATGTGAAGCTACTGCTACTACTGGTAGTAGATGTGAAACTAATCCTACTTTGAGCTTCTCAAGTCATGACTGTTGGTCAAGAGATAAAAATAAGCTGTATAACTTAGCATGGCAGGGCAGCAGAAATAATGATAATGGTAACAGTGACAGTCACAACCAGCCTTTGTCAAGTGTTCCCAATGTGCCAGGCAGGCTGCGGAGTGCTGTGCAGCCCTGATCCCTGTTAGTCTTATGAGCAGTGGACAGAGAGAAACATGCTTTCTTAGCTATGCCCCTGTCTTGCAGAGTGACTCTGGCAAGTTGCTTTGCTTCTGTGGGTCTCAGGGATCTTGTTTGTTAAATAGAAGGATTAGACCAAAAGCTGTCTTTGACTTAGAGATACCACTTTCTTTGCATGTCTTGTTAATGGTTAACAGAACTATTCTATCAGAGGTTTAGGTTTAAGCTTCACCTGTTCCCCTCATGTATAATACTCTCTAATATCATGTTTGAAGCTTGGATAATACATGAAGCTATAGCCAGTTTTGGCCATATACTCAGGCATGGGTCAGCATCTACAGAGGAGATTTCCTTTAACAGGTCCCTGAGTGAGGAAGGTATATGCCTGACTATCTCTAGAATTATCCTGTTCTTTTAGACTGAATTTACCCTACCAGCTATACTTTTGCTTCTTATAAATAACAAAGTAATGCATATTTCAGTAAAAAATGTACGTCTGTGATATCAACTCATTTTGCTTATTAACAGACTATAGAACTTCTGCTAAATTTATGAGACGTGCAACAGAATGTTACAGCGTTCTTGAGCCACCACTGTTTTACAAATTTGGCATCGGCAGGCCTCAAAAGGCTGAAATGTTTTAAATTTATTTACACCCTGCAGTTTCCTTAGGGAACTGTTTTCCATAAGCTAATGAGGCACTGGTGCAAGGCCTCTCTGTTATTCCTGGCAGGCACACTGAGACACATCGGCCTGCTGCCCTGCTTTTTTCCTCAGTAGTCCAGTGCAAATAATAAATATGGGAAAATACATCATCCCTTTGAATGTGGGAGCCAAGCTGCAGGGCTGCCAAGGTTAAAACAAAGCAATCGCGAGCTTGGAGTCTGTTCGTGTCCTGTACCACGTGTGCCCACGTTTTAAGGACACTCTGAACATGGCCTTTATCATGTCAGATTGCTTACTCTGAGAACATAGGCAGTCTTTTGAAATCCACTCTATAAAACAGGCCTTTTGGAAGAAGTTTCCTTTTAGTGGATTAAATGTCATCCTGAAATCAAGAACTTGCCTTCTAGTGTGTGTGTGTGTGTGTGTGTGTGTGTGTGTGTGTGTGTGTGTGTGTGTGTATGCTCAGTCTCTCAGTCATGTCTGACTCTTTGGTGACCCCATGGACTGTAACCTGCCAGGCTCCTCTGTCCATGGGATTTCCCAGACAAGAATACTGAAGTGGGTTGCCATTTCCTTTTCTGGAGGATCTTCCTGACTTCAGGGAACGCACACGGGTCTCCTGCATTGCAGGTGGATTCTTTGCCACTGAGCCACCTGGGAAGCCCATGCCTTCTAGATTATGGGTCAGATAGAACTTATCAAGCACCTCCAGCTGCCCAGCCCGTGTTGATGGCAGCAGTGAAAAGAGATGAAGCAGACTCTGAATCCTGAGGTTGCAAGCACTCACAGTCAGGCTGAAGGGGGTGTTTCAGACCACGGGGGTTGCTCTTATAAAGGGCCATAACCTTCAGATGTCCAGCTGACTTACTGAGGAGTTCAACGTGATGAGGGCCTGGGTATCCTCTTGGCACACAGTAGGTGCCCAATGAATGCATGTATAAATGGAGGTTACTGCTTTGTTTCTGGTCTCCCATGAGAGCAATCTAGCTGGTATTTAACAGGGGAGTTAAACTGGTATTAATATCAGCAAAGCCCGAGGCTTAAACAAATGGGTTAAATCGCTGCAGGGCCTTCCCAGCCCCCAGGACGTGCAGATATTCCCACCTCCAGCTGTCCTCTGATATCACCCTTGTCCCTCTTAACTCCACATGGGCAATTAAATCTTACTGGTTTAATTGGACACATTTCCTCCCCTTCTCTTTTCTGCTTTGTTTTCTCCGCTTGTCTCTCAGAGCTGGCTGAGGTCAATCTGCATGTGTTGCCCGAGTTGGGGAAGCAGTAAAGAGAATTAAAAAATCTGTTTGGTGGCTCATAAGAGATGAAGGCCTTTTTAATAACTAGACATATTTCTTTCTTTAGTATTTAGGCAGTCTTGTGTCTGGGGGCAAAGGATAAACCTGATGCCTTTGAAAGTCTTCTTGCAGTTCTGGAACTTGGCCAGGACAGCGCTGTCCTCCAAGTCTGCAAGGACCCTGGTGCAACAGTCAGAGCTGATCCCCAGGAGAAGTGTGGAGGTGGCTAAGCTTGTCTTGTTCCCCCAGCATCCCAGCTGTGTTTATGATACATCCTTGGATTTTGCCTTTAGTTGTTGTCTCTCAGCGTGTTAACTGGAGAAACAGATTGGTAGCTGGTAAAGGCTCTAGAAATTGGTGACAGAAAAGTGTTGGAAGACTAGCAAGAGGAGGGATACAGGGGCTAAAGTCCAGGTTGAGGATCATAATAAATCAGTCAAACAACAACAACAACAAAACGTGCCTGGGTCCTTTGAATAGATTTAGGGCACACAGGTCTGTCCTCTCAAAAATGACATCCCCTTTCTTGATGAAAGTGAAAGTGGAGAGTGAAAAAGTTGGCCTAAAGCTCAGCATTCAGAAAATGAAGATCATGGCATCCGGTCCCATCATTTCACGGGAAATAGATGGGGAAACAGTGGAAACAGTGTCAGACTTTATTTTTTTGGGCTCCAAAATCAGTGCAGATGGTGATTGCAGCCATGAAATTAAAAGACGCTTACTCCTTGGAAGAAAAGTTATGACTAGCCTAGATAGCATATTCAAAAGCAGAGACATTACTTCGCCGACTAAGGTCCGTCTAGTCAAGGCTATGGTTTTTCCAGTGGTCATATATGGATGTGAGAGTTGGACTGTGAAGAAGGCTGAGTGCCGAAGAATTGATGCTTTTGAACTGTGGAGTTGGAGAAGACTCTTGAGAGTCCCTTGGACTGCAAGGAGGTCCAACCAGGCCATTCTGAAGGAGATCAGCCCTGGGATTTCTTTGGAAGGATTGATGCTAAAGCTGAAGCGCCAGTACTTTGGCCACCTCCTGCGAAGAGTTGACTCATTGGAAAAGACTCTGATGCTGGGAGGGATTGGGGGCAGGACGAGAAGGGGACGACAGAGGATGAGATGGCTGGATGGCATCATGGACTCGATGGACGTGAGTCTGAGTGAACTCCGGGAGTTGGTGATGAACAGGGAGGCCTGGCGTGCTGCGATTAATGGGGTTGCAAAGAGTCGGACACGACTGAGCGACTGAATTGAACTGAACTGAACTGAACAGAACTGTGTCCAGTTCTCCACGGTTTCTCTGAGTTCTCAGGCCTGGATGCTGGGATCCTGCTGCTGTGATTCGGAGCAGTCGTTTCTACTTAGATTCTCCAGATAGAGAGATAAGACTGAAGAGGAGATCAAGAAACAGGGGGGCTGCTGTGAAACTATTTCTTTGGGATCAAGGGCTTCACGTCTCCTACCACTATAATTGCATATTTAAGGCAACTTTATGAGATGCCTACTTTCTCACCACTGTACAGATAAGGAAACTGAGGTCCTGAGAATTTAAATAAATTGTCTCAAATAAGAGAGCTAACAGTGGCAGAGGCAATGTGCATGCTCAGGCCAGTTTTTTTGCTCCTTGCTCTACTGCGGTACCTCATTCAGTCTGTCAGCTCTGTCAGTTGTCTTACATTTGGCTTAATTCTTCACTGACTTCTACAGGGCAGATTATCTGGCCATGTTCCTAGGGCCACATTTCCAAGTGCAGGAAAATCAGGAGCATGTCTGCAGATAAAGGCTGGGTACCTTCCACTCAGAAGGTACCCTTCCACTCCCTCCTGGCCCTGCCCTCTCACCCTGCAAGCATCTGCACATATTCTGCCCTCTGCGTCCATCACTGGGAGGATATTAGTCTTGTAAATCTGCTCCCATAGGTCCCTTGTGTGTGACTCTTGTAAGGAGAGCATCTCTTTTTTCTAGAATTTAAATTTATTTTTACTTGGAGGATAGTTGCTTTATATTATTCTGTTGGTTTCTGCCGTACATCAGCATGAATCAGCCATAGGTATATGTATGTCCCTTCCCTCTTGACCCTCCCTCCCACCTCCCACCACATCCCACCCGACTAGGTTGTCACAGAGCACTGGATTTGCGCTCCCTGCATCACACAGCAGGTTCCCACTGGCTATCTACTTTTACATCTGGTACTGTAAATGTTTCTGTGCTACTAAGAGGGCATCTTCCATGCTGCACTGTCCTTATTTATACCTTTTTATCTAGAATACAAAGTAGTGCATTTCATGGAGGCTCTCTTGGCTTGACATGAGACATGTTCAGTGAAGGCTGAATAAACAAATGTTGTAGTAACAACATTCTCATCACTCCTGTGTCTCAGGATGGCACACAGTTAAGTCTTGCATAAGCATGGGAGAAAATTGACTCCTGTGGATGTCACTGTCAATGTTGAGGCAAGGCCAGTGGTGGACCAGGTATATTGCTGGTGTCGGTGTGGACTGCTGATCAAGTTTCCCCTGGAGTTTTGACACAGTAGAGGAGTGGATGACGGACACCCTGCTTAATTATATCTGCCCAGGTTGCTATCTTCCTTGAGTTGATGAGGTCTTCCTTAAAATAGAAGCATCTTCTCGATGGATTAAATCTACTGACATTTCAATGACATTTATTTTACTCTTATTAGTTACTGTGATTTTAATCATTTTCAAACATTAGAGGCAAATTGATTTCAGCCTTCTTGAAGTGACCTCCTTGAGGAAAACAGAACAGGGAATGAGATGAGGACTGACTTGGAGGGCCTCGAAGTCCTACAGAGAAGGCACCAATTTACAGAGACCTCTTCTCCCCACGGTGAACACCCTGATAAAGAGGTTATGGGCAGCTGGAAGCAGTATAGGTCCTGGGAATACGAGGAGCAAAGGCTGACAAGGTGGGGGAGGACAGAGGAAGCCAGAGAACCACGTCACTGCTCTGCTGGTGTAGACAGTCTTGCAATGGAGGATTCCCTCCCAGAGCCCACGCCTGGCTCGGAATGAGGCTTGTCAGAGAGATGATGGTGTTGGTCTGTGACTGTGAGCACTGTAAGCAGTTGCTTTAAAGAGGGGATTGATTATCCATAGGACACAGTGGTACCCCAGCACCTCGGAGGTCTCACTGAACAGAAAATGACCTCAATCACTTGACAGATAACTCACCAGAAATCCCAGTTAGCTGATATGTTTGCTGTAATCTGTGATAAGTAAAGGCAGCATGGGAGAGCAAGATGGCAGCTAGGATATTATACGGACCAGATTTTAGGCCTAGCCAGTTGCCTATTAATAGCCACGTCTCACTAATGAAAACTGATTTTCCAAACGAGAGCTCTGGAGTTTTGCAAGATTTTCCTTCATCAAAGCTGAATTTTCTGGTGAAGGTACAGCTGGCAGATGATTAGACTGTTCTTTGAATAATGCATCAGAATTTGCTCAGCCAGATGATGGGTTTGCCCACTAAGTCCAAGTAGCCCATGTAGGAATCTGTACTAAAGTTTTATCCTTGTGATCTCCATGGTCTTATCATGACCCATCAGGGCCTGTAGTACTTTCTTCTGAAATCTCTAGTGGAGTCAAGTCCTCTTCTATTCACAGTGGAAAGGATTAGTGAAAACATCCCAGTGTTTCTGGGTATTAGATTTGGGGAAGAAGACAGCTGATCAAGCTGTATAACATCTATTTTGATACCGAAGGATATATGGCTTTGAAAAACAGAGGCATGGAGATGCTCATGGGTGGATCATGACCGCAGTGTACTCCAGGGCTCCCCCTGGTTCAGGACGGGCACATGCTGAACAGAGCCTCCCTAGATCCTGCCCCAGCTCTGCTCCAGCATCCTTGCTGTAGTGCCTTACCCAGCAGCCCAAATAGCAGCTGGCACCAAAACCTTTCTTGTAAGTCTCTAAGGAGATGAACTGTGCACAGTGGGAGATCTTGGACAAGTACTGATTCATATTCCTGGGTTCCTCTAGGGCTGTGGGAAGGTGTTTTGCTTGCAGAGCAGTGAAAAGTTAATGAAACATGGGCTTGGGGTTTGCAGAGCTAGATTTGAATTCTGAGACTAGCTGTCTCGTTAATCATGGGATCCCTTGGAGCCTGAGTTCCCCATATATCAGACAGAGATAACAACTTTAGAATAATTAATATCAGAACATGCTCAGCACATAGTGGGGTCTTCCTTTGACTGACTGCCCCACCCTTAATAGTTTTATTTAAACATCCCTTCCTTCTTTCAGGAAACCTCTGACCTCCTAAATCTATGTTAGGCGTCCCTTCTATAGACACCATTCTTCTCTACCATACCCCTTAACACACATCAAAACATTTATTATCTAAACTCCTCCCTCTGCGTAACTCTGCCTTATTTTCCAATATCTGTCACAGTGCCTGGTACATAGTTGGTTTTCCGCAACTCAATATTTGTTGAATGAATGAAGTAAATGAATAAACAGTAGGTAGTGTTTAACAGTAGCCTTTAATGACTGAGGGTAGAGGCTCTATGGTGTGGCAGGACAAGTCTGGGCATAAGAGTTTTGTGGGTTGAACTTGGTGCTGCCGAACAGTGGGGTGCTGGGAATGGCCCCCCAGGTGAGGTGTCTTTGAAGGGTCAGCCTGACCCCACACCTACTGCTTCCATTAGTTCTGGCTGCAGCTAGTTGTGAAGGTAAGTCAGGCAAATCAAGAGGGGAAAGGACGCTTAAAAAAATTACAAACTGTTAAGATACTTGGCGCCTGCTGCCGGTGGTTGATAAAAGGAAATCTAGATATTTTCCTTTGTATCTTCTTTAGAGATATATAGGTAGAGTCGTTTATTTCAGGCTTAATTCTACTCATTGGGTGGGAAGAGGTCTAGCTATCAGACTAACATGGGGTTTGAAGAGTCTAGGTTTATCCCTGGGCATAATATCAGGGATTTCAGACATTTTGATCTGTGCTAATCACATAGCACATAGAACCGTGGTGTTGGTGAAGACTCCTGAGAGTCCCTTGGACTGCAAGGAGCTCCAACCAGTCCATTCTGAAGGAGATCAGCCCTGGGATTTCTTTGGAAGGAATGATGCTGGAGCTGAAACTACAGTACTTTGGCCACCTCCTGCAAAGAGTTGACTCATTGGAAAAGACTCTGATGCTGGGAGGGATTGGGGGCAGGAGGAGAAGGGGACGACTGAGGATGAGATGGCTGGATGGCATCACTGACTCAATGGACGCGAGTCTGAGTGAACTCTGGGAGATGGTGATGGACAGGGAGGCCTGGCGTGCTGCGATTTGTAGAGTGGGACACGACTGAGCGACTGAACTGAACTGAACTGAATCACATAGCAACATGTGGGGAATGGACCTAGAGTCAAATGAGCAAAGTTTGTGTGACATTTTACCTCTCTACTAAGCCTTCTGACCACCTGATCTTTCTGAGTCTGTTTCCTTATGTGTAAAGTGGGCATGGTAGTGACTTCACAGACTTGTTGCCAAGATGAAATTAGTGCTGTATCAAGGTAAGAGCTCATGTAATATAGTAATCTCCAGTAGTTGCTCAGGCTGAACCCAATAAACATAGATGAGAGCAGCTTCGACTGTACAGGTACCGGGAAACTTGTCTGTCCTCTGCTGCTCATTCCCATGATGCTATCAGCCATCAAGCTCTGGTTGCTTATATGTAAATAGAAAAATAATATGACCAAAGTAAATAAAAGTGGGAAATTGCATTTGTGTAATTTAAAAATGGTTTATTTTTTAAAAATTCAAGTCATTTGTTTTCATTCAAGCCATTTCCTCTTGGTTTGAGGGGATTATTGCTTTGTCGTTAATTGCACTTTGCTTAGCGTTTTCCCCTCTATTTCAAGACCAGATACTGTTCTCTTGTTGATGTAACCACTGACCTTATTAAAAGTTTTTTCAGATAAATCATGATTTTTAAGATAAGAAGGTCACTAACACAAACATGGAAAGCTGGTTACCACATGGAGGCTTGGGTAAGTAAATGCACTACAAATTGGTTAATGGGGCACATTTTAGCTTATGTTCTGATTTGCCTTTTGCATCCATTTGCAGCCTCATGGGGAAATGGGGGAGGGGCTGAGTTTACTTGCAGATTTGCATGGAGTGTTACATTTTTAAGGAATTTTCAATGCATTTTGATTCAGACAAGCTTTTGTTGGCTGAGAAATTATATGATGCGCCCAAAATACTTTTACAGAATGTGGTGCTGAGTGCCATTTTATTCCCATGGCCTTTTAAGTTCAGTACAAAAGGCCAGAAATGAGAAATGCAGTTTGACATTTTATATATATACATATATCTCACTTAAGACTGAACCACTCCTGAAAATTAAAGTTTAGAATTTCCAAGGTTATTTGTGGCAGGGTGGGGGAACCCTCAAAGCCTATGAGATGTGGAACCATCTTATCTGAGGGACTGATCAGTCTTTCCATTCATTTATTATGTGTGTGTGATGGAAAGCTCTTTAATGTTAAAAGTAAATAATGGCCTTTAAGGTATAAGCACTCAAATTAGTGAGTTTAAATATTTTTATGTATTTGTAACTGCAGCCAGATTATCTGATAGTGCCTGTCTTTGCCTAGGGAACACTTGGAGTGCCTGTCTTTGTCAGGGAACACTTGGAATGCCTTTTTTTCCTATCTTATGAAGCTTTTGTTTCATCAGTTCAGTTCAGTCGCTCAGTAGTGTCCAACTCTTTGAGAGCTCATGAATTGCAGCATGCCAGGCCTCCCTGTCCATCACCAACTCCCGAAGTTCACCCAAACTCATGTCCATCGAGTTGGTGATGCCATCCAGCCATCTCATCCTCTGTTGTCCCCCTCTCCTCCTGCCCCTAATCCCTCCCAGCATCAGAGTCTTCTCCAATGAGTCAACTCTTCACATGAGGTGGCCAAAGTATTGGAGTTTTAGCTTTAGCATCATTCCTTCCAATGAACACCCAGGACTGATCTCCTTTAGAATGGACTGGTTGGAGCTCCTTGCAGTCCAAGGGACTCTCAAGAGTCTTCTCCACCACCACAGTTCAAAAGCATCAATTCTTTGGTGCTCAGCTTTCTTCACAGTCCAACTTCCACATCCATACATGACCACAGGAAAAACCATAGCCTTGACTAGAAGGACCTTTGCTGGCAAAGTAATGTCTCTGCTTTTGAATATGCTGTCTAGGTTGGTCATAACTTTTCTTCAAGGAGTAAGCATCTTTTAATTTCATGGCTGCAATCACCATCTGCAGTGATTTTGGAGCCCCCCAAAATAAAGTCAGCCACTGTTTCCACTGTTTCCCCATCTATTTGCCATGAAGTGGTGGGACCAGATGTCATGATTTTTGTTTTCTGAATGTTGAGTTTAGGCCAACTTTTTCACTTTCCTCTTTCACTTTCATCAAGAGGCTTTTTAGTTCCTCTTAAGAGGAAGTAAATGTTTTAAAATATGATAAATTTATGTTAAAAAACTTTAGGGTCAGATATAAAAAAATCGTTGTCCATTGATGAGAACAGAGCATGAGCAAAGCAGAAAGGCATTTGTTACTACCATTCAGGTTGACTTTCTTTAAGCAGTAACAGATGAGTTTTTTATTTTTTATTTTAAAGTATTTCCTTTTAAAAAATTATTTTATTCTTTGTATTGTAATTTTATTTATTTTTATTTTTTGGCCATGCCGTGTGGCATGTGGGATCATAGTTCCTTGATCCAGGAATCAAGCCTGTGCCCCCTGCATTGGAAGCAAGGAGTCTTAACCACTGGATCACCAGGGAAGTCCCAGATGAAATTTTTTTTAATACTAGATAGGGAGAGTGTCTTATGTTGAAATGTAATTATTTTATTTGTTTACCCTTGTCTTAATTTGTCTGCATATTTGCTTACTGAAGATGTAACTGTCTTATTTGTTTGCATTTGTCAGGGATTTGAGCACCCTTCCTACAATCCTCTTCTCCTTTCAAGCTCCTGCTCTCTCACTGGTATTTGACCGCATCATAGGCATCTAGTACACAGCCATCAGCCGCTAGTTATCAGAATAAAACTGACTTATTTCCAACTAGTCAATGGGTTGAGTTACCAGGTCCTGCAGATTTTTACTTTGCAGCACTTCTTAGTTCTGACCCCTCATTTGTTTCTATTTCCAACATCACTGCCAGTCTAGGCTCTAGTCTGCAATGTGACTGGACTACTTCTGTCCTGTGTACTGCTGTTCACTGCCCACAGTGCTGTCAGACTTATTTCCTAATGTGGCACTTCACCTCTCACCATTTCCCCGCTTAAACACAGCTAGGGTTTCTTATTACCCACTGAGTAGGTGCCAGCTTCTCAATCTGGCATTTAAGCTGCTCATAATATAGCTCTAAACCATCAACTATTCATTGAAAAAACACTTCTGAGCCTTCCTCCCACACTCGGATGGGTTCTGGGGACATAGTGACAAACAGGACAGAAAGAGCCTTTGCATCATGGGTCTTATATTCTAACGAGAGAGGATGAGGAAGACATGTTATAGAGCTTATGACAGAATAAATATTTATTGATAATTGTGCAATGAGCTACAAAGGAGAAACACTGAGTGCTTAGGGAGGTGTGTTACAGGCACGTAAAAAGTCAGAGAAGGCTGGCTGATTTCTGAAAGATGTTCCTAAGCGTGAGCAAGAGTTTCTCAGATCAAGTGAGGTTAGGGAGAGTGGGGATGGGTAAGTGAATGGTGAGAATCAGCCAGAAGGAACAGCCTTGGGGAGGAATAAGGTCCGCAGGAAGGGGGTTAAGAGCGCACCTCGTATGAATGAGGAGGTGAGGGGCAGGAGAGAGCTGGAGAGGAATAAACGGTGCTCCTGCAGTGAGCAGGCCTGGGAAAGAGTTTGGACACTGGGAGACTTTGAGTAAGGCGTAACACGACCAAATCTGAGTTTTAGTAAGTCACTTCCTGCAGTGGGAGAAAGGTCTGGAGTCAGTCCTGGGTACACGCAGGTAGATCAATTAAGAATCTCTTGCAAAAGCCCAGGCTTGACATGACTGTTGCTTGGTCTCAATAGTACAGAAGAGGAGAAGTCAGATTTGAGAAATACCTTTGAGGTAGACTGGGTGGACTTTGGAGGTTGGACATCCCATCAGACCCATTCAGTTGGGTCTGAATTTGGACATTCAGATAAGGAAGCAGCAGAATAGATGCTGGGGTGGTGGTGACATTCTCCAAAATAAGGAATACTCGAGAAAGACCAGATTTGCAGTGAAATATTTGAGTTTAGTTTTTATAAGGCATTCAAATAGTAACTTTTTAGTATGCAAATAAATTGAAAGGCAGTATTGTATAGTGATTAAAAGCATGGCCTCTGAACCCTGACTACCTCTTAGCAGCCATGTGACCTTGAGAAATTTTTTTTTTTAACATTTTGTGCCCCTGGTTTTTTCATCTGGAGATCATAACAATGGTACTTAGCCTTATAAGTTTCCTGTGAGGCCCAAATGAGTTTAGCATAGGTAAAGCACTTGGATTGGTACCTTTTGCAGAGGTGAATTACCGTATTAGAGTTAGTCACCACTATAATTTAAATACAAGTTCAAGGCTCAGAGAATTTGGGGCTGCTTCTATAATTTGGGGGCTTCCTCATGATGTGGTCAGTGAAGATGCAGGTGGCGCTGAAGCTGTTTGGGAGTGGTACTGAGGAAGGAGGGAAAAGAGCCTACATCCAGGTCTCCAGGAGACCAAGCACGGACCGAACATGGGGAGAGCCAGAGTGCCCGAGGCTGAGCGGAACAGACAGATGGAAGTGCAGACGCAGAGAGAAGAGGGGGCTTTGTGGAGGAGGAGGGAGTCTTTGGAGAGCTGGGTGCTGCTCAGAGTAGTTGACTGCTAAGACTGGAAAGTTCATGGCTGATGGAGCAAGCCACTGAAAGCTTTTGAAGGATTAGGTGGTATGGTGGTTAAGTCACTAAGTCGTGTCTGACTCCTGCGACGCCATGGACTGTAGCCCACCAGGCGCCCCTGTCCATGGGATTTCCCAGGTAAGAGTACTGGAGTCGGTTGCCATTTTCTTCTCCAGGGTGGTGTGGTTGAGGTTGAAACCAGCTTGAAGAGTGAGAAAAGAGGGAGATAGTAAGTGGGAGCAAATCGTTTGAGAAGATTGGCTTTTCAGAGAAGGAAACTTCAACCAATAACACAGGGCTTCCCACTGGCTAAGTGTGGGCCAATTGTTAGGGACCCTAAAGAGTCAATGGCACCCCACTCCAGTACTCTTGCCTGGAAAATCCCATGGGTGGAGGAGCCTGGTAAGCTGCAGTCCATGGGGTCGGGAAGAGTCAGACACAACTGAGAGACTTCACTTTGACTTTTTACTTTCATGCATTGGAGAAGGAAATGGCAACCCACTCCAGTGTTCTTGCCTGGAGAATCCCAGGGACAGGGGAGTCTGGTGGGCTGCTGTCTATGGGGTCGCACAGAGTCGGACACGACTGAAGTGACTTAGCAATAGCAGCTAAAGAGTCAAAAGTCCCTTTTGGGTCAATGGAGAGCACTGTCAGGCCGTTGGTCATGGCTTTCATGGATGGAGGAGGTAACCTCAGGGTTCTGCACTGGCTGAGTCCAGCGTTGGTGGACGTGGTCTGTCTTGGCTGGGTTGCTGTAGGGTTCGGTGGTCCTAACTTAGCATGGCTAATGAGATCTCACCACATGAAGAAGACGATGATACACCATGGGCTGGGGAACATGCGGACAGGCTCTTTGTAGCCAGTAAGCTGGACCACGGACTCAGAAGGAAACTGGCCTCCCAGACTTTGAAGACTTTGGGCTCAAATGCTTGGGTTTAGCGACAGCATCCCTCTTGTCTGTCATAGGTATGGTGGAGACCTCAGATCAAAGTGACACCTTAACAGGGGTGTTTTTATCACTGAAGGTAAGGAAACCTGGTAGAACAATCAAGTCCAGTTTGTAAATAATATTTTGTGAGAACATTCTGCGATTGGAAAAGCTTTCCTGTAGCAGTCTTGTTGACTGCAAAGTGTGAGCCTTTCCCTGTAGCATGCTATATTTGCTGGTGATTGTTGGAATGTGGAGTGAACTACCTCAGGTCATCTAGTCATAATGCCTTGCCACTGTGGGTCTCCAGGCAACCTGGACTCATAACCAAGACATTGTTGGATCTTGTGACGGAGGGATGCACTGAGAGTATACACATTTCCTATAGTTTCACTCCCTTCAGCCACAAATAGGAAATAAACATATAGTCAGTTCTCATTATTCACAGTAGTTGTGTTCTATAAAGTTTGTATAAATACTGAATGGGCAAATACTGAACCATCGCTTCTAGGGAAATATAGGCTTAAGTCTCTGTGGACCTCTGGTCATATTTGTTTTTTCAGTGATCAATACATAATGTCTTTTTATGTATGTTTCTGTTTAAAGACACCTTATTTAATATACAGTAGATTCATTAACATTGAATTTCATGGCCAACAGGACTAGAATTCACCCCTGAGTGAAGCTTATCTAACACAGGTACCTTCCTTGTGAGGCTCATCACAGCTTTCCAGAACTTAGGAACACTAGCCAGCCCTTCAGGACTATACTTGGGGGCATTTTAAACAGTGAAATCACCAGCAAAAAGCACAAAAATGTGAACAGGGTGACACTAAATATACCATGAAAAGGACACTTGTTTACTGTATGAGAGCTGAGATAAGAAGGCAGGTGTTATCTGTTCAACCTCAGCTGGGAACACACATGTCAGGCAGCTCAAAATCCACCCCACCCCCCCCCCCCCCAACTCTGTACGTGTGCATAGATGACTGTGAAAGCAGGGTAGATATTGATACTGGGGTTGCAAGTAAATTTTAGTGAGTAGATGAATTCACAAATATGGAATCCGTGAATAATGAGAATCTACTGTGTATTAGCATTTTCAGCTTTCATGGATGTCTATAATTTGGATTGGTTGAAGTTGATTATTCTAACCATTTAACACACCTTCTCACACTGAGATTCCATCTTTGTCCTGGTTGTTGTTGTTTAGTTTCTATGTTGTGTCTGACTCTTTTGAGACCCCATGGACAGTAGCCTGCCAGGCTCCTCTGTGAGTGGGATTTCCCAGGCAAGAATACTGGAGTAGGTTGCCATTTCCTTCTCCAGGGATTGAACCCATGTCTCCTGCAATGGCAGGCAGATTCTTTATCACTAAGACACCATGAAAGCCCCAGCCATCTCACCAGTTGCTTTTAATATGTAACGCAGATTGTCCTGGGATCAAAATCAAATCAGTGCAAATGCCTATGAGCTTTTCATATATGGATGAAATATGGTGGGGAGATATTCAGAAAGATGGAAAGACGCCAGAAGTTTCATCTACAGCCTTCTTCTGATGACGGCAAGTTGGTTGTGGCAGTACTTGTGTCCTATTCAGACACAAAAGAGAAACTGTTTCTTCCTGTATCTTGTAAAAAATTCTTCTCTGAAGCGTTTTGAGGGATTTCCTGTTGCATCTCATAGGCTAGGAGTATGTCACGTGTCTAGCTGTTTACCGGCAAGGGTAATAAGACGATCATACAAGACTTAAACTGCTGCTAATTCACTCCTGGGGTTGGGAATGCACACACTTTCCTGAAGCACATGGCTTTACAGGAAAGTTGATTTTGAACAATGCTGGGGCTCTCCCAGAAGAGGAAAGGGAAACGAATTTCTGATAATCAGACAATAAGGTCTACCATAGTCAGTAATGAGAGTACGCACTAATGTGGATTTCCCTGGTAGCTCGGATGATAATCTGCCTGCAGTGCAGGAGACCAGGGTTTGATCCCTGGGCTGGGAAGATCCCCTGGAGAAGGGAATGGCAACCCACTCCAGTATTCTTGCCTGGAGAATTCCATGGACAGAGGAACCTGGCAGGCTACAGTTCATGGGGTCAAAGAGAGTCAGACATGACTAAGTGACTAACACTACTACTACTACTCTGCACTAATATGGGCTTCCCAGGGGGCGCTAGTGGTAAATAACTCACCTGCCAATGCAGGAGACATAAGAGACCTGTGTTCGATCCCTGGCTCTGAAGATCCCCGGGAGGAGGGCATGGCAGCCCACTCCAGTATTGTTGCCTGAAGAATCCCCATGGACAGAGGAGCCTACTGGGCTACAGTCCATAGCGTTGCAAAGAGTCAGACACGAATGAAACAAATTAGAACACACACACACACACACACACACACACACACACACACGTGCACTAATATATGGGAAGAATTTTAATCTCAAATTGAGTTTATGTTTTACTTTCTGTCAGAGTTTCTACCACCCTCAGCAGACTGTTGGGCCAATTCCACAGTGCCCTCCTGGATACTTTGTTTATTCTCAGAGGATGTCTTCAGAGGTTCATTCTTTCTTCAGACACACATAAAAGAAGCTCTCTTTCAAACCATGGGGGGAAAAAACTGAGCAAGAATTTGTTGGACAAATTTTGCTATAGTAGAATAAAGAGGGGTCCAGATTCTTTGCTACTGCTCCCTTTGAGAGAAGGAGTCTAATTGTCCACCCCTTGAATTGAACTGGTCTTCTGTGGATTTACCTGATTAATAGAAGTGAAGTTCTGGAACTTCTGAGATTAGCTCATAAGAAATCTTGCAGCTTTCTCCTAGACATATTGGAATAGTCACTCTTGAAATAGGGCCACTTTGTTGTGAAGAAGTCCCAGTATCCCACGGAGAGGTCTAAGAAGAGGTGGGGAAAACAGACTCCTAGATCACAGTCCTGGCTAAGCTCCCAGTTGAAAACCAGCATCAGCTTGCCAGGCATGTGAGTGGAGTGCACTGTCTCAACGTGGATCTGCCAGCCCTAGCTGAAGACACTTGGAGCAGAGATGAACCATCTCCGCTGACTTCTACCCTAATTATAGATTCCTGAACAAAATAAACAATTATTTTTGTTTTCAGCCACTGTAGTTTTGGATGGTCTTTTATTAAGCAATATATAACCAAGATGCTTACAAGAAAAAGTAAGACAGGCTCAAGAATGCTGTAATACTAGATGGAGGCTTTAAGAGCCAATAGACCTTCAGTTAAACTCATATTAATCACTCTATCCCCATTATGGTGCTCAAAAATGCCTACCAAATGAATGAATGAATGACCAGTTCATTTCTTCTCCCTTTAGAATACTCAGGGAATAAGAAGAAATGCTTAAGTTGTTCTTTTCTAAGAATATGATTTCAAGCTTTGAGCCTGTTTCTTTGGAACATCCAGAAAAATCCTAGAATCAAAGGGTTGAAAGGTAACATGTGTAATTTGTCGCCCTGCCCCGGGGTTACATGGCACTTCATTTCAACACTTTCCAAGTTGGTTTTATTGCCTCTTTAACTTTTCTCTTGAAAATCTCCAGAGAAGGAAAGCATCAGCTTCAGTTTTGTGACAAGTGAGTCATTGATGTTAGTCAAGAAAATGGAGAAAAGAAACCTTTCCCTCTTAATTGAGAAGAAAAAATAATTTTGATCAATATTTTTCTTAAATGTACTTATTTATGCAGATGGTGACTGCAGCCATGCAGACACTTACTCCTTGGAAGGAAAGTTCTGACCAACCTAGACAGCATATTAAAAAGCAGAGATATTACTTTGCTAACAAAGGTCTAGTCAAGGCTATGGTTTTCCAGTAGTCATGTATGGATGTAAGAGTTGGACTATAAAGAAAGCTGAGCCGCGAAGAATTGATGCTTTTGAACTGTGGTGTTGGAGAAGACTCTTGAGAGTCCCTTGGACTACAAGGAGATCCAACCAGTCCATCCTAAAGGAGGTCAGTCCTGGGTGTTCATTGGAAGGACTGATGCTAAAGTTGAAACTCCAATACTTTGGCTGTCTGATGTGAAGAGCTGACTCATTTGAAAAGACCTGATGCTGGGAAAGATTAAAGGCGGGAGGGGAAGGGGACAACAGAGGATGAGATGGTTGGATGGCATCACCAACTCAACAGACACGAGTTTGGGTAAACTCCGGGATTTGGTGATGGACAGGGAGGCCTGGCGTGCTGTGGTCCATGGGGTCACAAAGAGTCGGACACGACTGAGCGACTGAACCGAACTGATACATTTTATGTAATGAAGTCCACTGAATTTTTGAATGATTTCCCAACAGATGATAGAATTCCCATTTCTTCCACAGGGGTATTTATGACAGTCTGTAGAACAGAGCCTCACCTTGTGGAACCTGGTGGCCCACTTCTGTGGCCTGCAGAGGCCAGGTCTCTGTGATGGGGACATTGCTTCAGTGGCTGGGTTCAGGAAGAGCCAGAGAAGCGAAAGTTAGGGTTAAGCTTGCTACCTTGCTGGGCCTCACCATTAAGTGCTTAAACAATTAGTGTTCACTACAGGGACACCTAGGCCCTTCAGATGGATTTTGTATCTGGAGGGTGTTTTTCTTTGAGGGGGATGTTATGACCCATGCAGTCTTTGCTTCAGAGATGACTTCAGTCTATTGAATTATGTCTTCAGTTTCCGTATCTACTTCAAGGAGGCAGATAGAAACTATTGTGGAAGACTGAGAACTAGAGTTGAGGAAGAATTGACCGTTCATAGAGACTGGCTTCATAATCTTTCTGGGTGTGCATCCCGTGTTCCCTAGTTAATGTGAAAAATCAAGTTAGGGTATGTGTTTTGCTGAAATGTATTTCTATGTCTCTTATTGTGCTTCCCTCCCTCTCTTTGTCTCTGTTTTGTCTTTTAATTTTCTGTCTTTCTAGACATTTGCTCTGTCTGTGTATCTTATTTAGCATTAAAATCAAACTGCAGTACATGTTTTGTTAATGATATTTATTACAAACCATTTGTACTTTTTTGTTCTTTACCTAAAAATCAAATAAATACATTATATATCTTTCTTAAAACATGCCAAATTATGAGGAAGTTTTTCTTATATAACTTACATCAGTTGATTATTTTTATGTGGGTACTGGCCCTCAGTATTAAAAAATTTCCTCTCCACAGGGTGAGACCCCGGATGTGATGTTTTAAGGGCCTGCTTCCTCTTTCTGATCCTCTCTTATTTAAGTAATTTGGAAAGAGAACTGAAATTATCCGCTCATAAACCCTTACAGGGCTTTCTTCCCTGTGTTCAGGCCAGGATGCCAGCTAGCATGGAAGCCCCTGTGTCATTCAATCTTGGCCTCGGCGGTCTTTCCTGCAAACAAGAATGCTCCTCAACCTCCTTGCAAGTCAGTTCATGCATGGAACAACATCTCACTACCCCTATCTGACCCCACTTCCACCTGGGAAAAGATAAAGTGTGAGATATGAAACTGCCTGATTTTCTAACTTTTCTCCTTTGAGAACGCCATCAACCCTGAATCCTGGGTTCTGTGGTACAGCCATAACACTAAGGTCATAATATTTAAACCCTGCATGCCACCCAGATATGACAGACTGCTGCAGTCCCCTAAGAGTCATTCTTTCTTTCACTTCCCAGACTGCTCACAGTTATGTGTGTCTGGGCAGCTGAATTCCAGCCAATAGAGAGTGAGGGAATCGGATGCAGGCCACTTCCGGCTGGATCTAACCATCTGTGTTTGCTCCTTCATTCTTCCCGCTTCTGCCCAGACAGAACAGCAGTGCCCAGGGTGACCTGGGAGCATCACTCGGGAGATGACAGAGCAGTTATCCACGTACTGAATAAGAGCGTGGAGCAGACCTCCCTCTTCCAAATCTAGAATGACCCAGTGTTCAGGAACAGTTTCAACCTAACATGCTGACACTTTGTTAGGAGGCTTAGTGGTGAGAACTCTAGGTGAGCATTCCAAAGCATCGCTTGTGTGTGTGTGCACACTGCCTGAGAAAACCAACCCTCTCCTGACAAACCGGGGTCTGTCAGTTAGCTTTACGCTGTTCAACAGACCACTGCCATATGTAATGACTTAAGACGATAACATTTGAATTAATGAATAATGAATGATACTATTAGCTTATGATGTTGGGCAGTCTGCTCTTGCTTGGGCAACTCAGCAGGCAGCTTGCCTGGGGCTGAAAGGTCTAGGATGGCCTCATCACCAGGATTGTTCAGTTTGATCATCTCTAATCCCACTCAATACTCTAATTTTATCCTTCTTTCCCAGCAGAGGAGTCAGGTCCGAAGTGAACGTTATGGGAACTACAAGCATAGTTCGCGTGTTGCTGACTGTGGTGCAGGGGCACCCCGTGCCCAGCCCAATGCTGAGCAAGACTCAGAGCAAACAAGGTAGATGCCAGAGCCAAGGGCAGAGTCAGGGCAGCGCCGTGCCAGCCCAGCTGTGGCTACTTCCGTCTCCTTTCAAGCTCAACTCGGGCGAGTGGGAGGTGGGAATCCATTTTTATTTCTGGTCTGCTTCCTGCCGATTGTGATTCTTCCGTTCATGCCCTGTGCAAGTTGAATCTCACCTCCACTGTCCTCCTCAGGGCCAGCTTCTCCTTTTTTTATAGTTGTTTTCTTTTGTGGGGGTGATGGATCAACGCAGCAACATTTTCCAAACACAAATAAACCAGAGTGGAAGGTGCCCTTGAAAGCGCCAGTGCTTGGAGGGAAGTCCTGGACCTCTGCAGAGCTGTCAGCCTCCTGGGGGTCTGGTTTGTTGGTTAGGGAGGGACAGGTGGCATTGGATTTCTTAAATCCTCTACTTTAAGATGGCAGCAGGCAAAAACCTTGAAACCTGCTTGAAATCACCCTCTTTTAATGCCTGGAAAAAAACCCCTGTGTCCTCAGGGGGTGGGGTCAGAATTGTAAGTTTTGTCTTCCACCCAAACACACAGTGGTAATGCCGAGAGATCCTGGGGCTTCCACGTCCCCCCACACCTTCCCTCCTCCAGGGACCTGTTCCAGGGGGCTCAGCGGGAAGAGTGCCCCGTGTGCAGCCTCTTTCCCTCTAGCTTTTACGTGTTTCCTTCCAAATAGAAAATTGGGTTAAATTCAGGCAGAGAAAATCCGTGAAGGGAAAAGGAGCCACAGGAGAGCACCTCCCTGCCCGAGGAGGGGAGAGGAGTTACTGCGGATGGAGCGGAGGAGCGGGTGGACAGGGGGCGTCAGAGCCTCTCACAACAGTGACTCCCCTCATTCTTCCACTGCTCCTCCTCAGTTCAGTTCAGTCGCTCAGCTGTGTCCGACTCTTTGTGACCCCATGGACTGCAGCACGCCAGGCATCCCTGTCTATCACCACCTCCTGGAGCTTGCTCAGACTCATGTCCATTGAGTTGGTGATGCCAACCAACCATCTCATCCTCTGTTGTTCCCTTCTCCTCCCACCTTCAGTCTTTCCCAGTATCAGGGTCTTTTCCAAGGAGTTAGTTCTTCGCAGTAGATGCCCAAAATATCGGAGTTTCAGCTTCAGCATCAGTCCTTCCAAAGAATATTCACAACTGATTTCTGCTCCTCCTGCCATCCCAATAATTGCCACCCTGAGGGCCTGCTGGGCTGGTGGCAGCAGAGAAGCTCAGGAGGGTCCAGCTCAGGGCTCGAAGAACACTTGACTGCAGCAGGAGAGCTCAGAGGTGCACAACCAGGGGCTCCAGACCAGGAATTAGTTTTCTGAAAAGAGCAGTGAAGATGCAGTGCTGATGGTGGCCCTGGGGGAAAAGGAGGATGAGAAGGAAGCAAAGGGGGAAGAAAGGAGAAGGATTAAAATGGATCGTCCCAGCCTTGTCCTGCAAATGGGAGACTTTTTATTCCACTGTTGCTTCTTCTAGCAATTACAGTTGAGAATCAGGAAGAAAACACCAACCAGCAATGGGCAGCCCTTTCCTATGCTATGAAACTGTTAGCATCATTCCTGTCCTGGAGGAGATCTTCAACAAGGGCCAGTTTCTTTGAGAATAAAAAATTAAACAGTTATCAGATTTCCAGTTAAGTTCAGCATTTTCAACTCTGGTCAACTGTTTAATGACTGTGCTGGGTCAATAAAAAATGGAGCCTATTGAAAGAGAGATTCTAATTATGAGCAACAATGACCATTAGTGATAGCAATTGGAGATCGGTGAGTGGGTGTTAAGAGATCAACAAAGAGCTTGGATGCAGAGTAAAAAAGAGAGGAAGTTGGTGAATGTGGGTAAATATGAATTATTGAGAAAAGGAAAGGGAGATGATACACAATGCGGTCGAGTTTGCCAGGGATATTTTGTGAAGCTCTCGGCAAAGAAAGGAAAGAAGCGACACGATCCCTTTTTGGCATAAAATTGATACCATGGAAGGGCTGGGAGAGAGAAAAATGACTGAGAGGCTGATCAGAGAAGGCAGGGAACCTTGTGCAAGAGTTTAATAAGAGAGCCATTAAATGAGACTTCTTAGAGGCATTTCATCCAACTACTGCTTACGATGTTTGCTGGTCCATTCTGGCCGTGATGAAAGTTTAGAAGTAACTAGTGTAACTAATAAATCCTCAGTCTTATTAGTTTGTGTCCTGCATGTAAGAGTGTACTTTCTTTTAACATCCCAATTAATTTACTCCAGTACCCATTGGCCTAATTGCAGGAAATTAGTTTCTCTCAAAAGTTCCCCAGCTAATTCTAAGATAACTTCCTTACTGCATAATTAAAAGGGCTCAACTGAATTACTGCTCTGAGAACAAAGGGATAGACTGCTTCAAAGGCAAGTTCTGGGCTGCATCCAGAAAGCAGAGACTCTTTTGTTACTTTCAGAAGGAAGTTATTTTTTTCAGCTTTCAAGCAAGCACAGTTGATCTCTGCTGGTACCTGAAGTGCCTGCTGGGTACCAGACACTTTGTTCGGCATGACCTTAGATGAGATACAGGTTTAACTGCGTAGCCAAGTCCCCAGGTAACAGGGGCATAAGGATCATAGCAGTTTGTTTCTCTCTCTGGAAGTGTGGCTGGCTTGTTGGCTCTGCTCTGCAGAGTCATTCGAGGGGTCAAGTGTTGTTGACTTTGCTGCTCTGCTGTCCTCAGTGTGTTGTATCCCAAGGTGGCTCCCCATCCCATCATATGCCAGCCCCAGAAAAGGAGAAAGGGGAGAAGAGGGCAGGTGCAGAACTCACACACAACTTTTTTTTCAAATTCCAGAACTTAGGCATATGATCATATCTAGCTGCAAGGGAAGTTGAAAATACAGATTTTACTCTGAGTCAGCTCAGTACCACATCAGTTCAGTCGCTCAGTCATGTCTAGCTCTTTGCAACCCCATGGACTGCAGTACGCTAGTCCTCCCTGTCCATCACCAACTCCTGGAGTTTACTCAAACTCATGTCCATTGAGTTGGTGATGCCATCTAACCATTTCATCCTCTGTTGTCCCCTTCTCCTCCCGCCTTCAATCTTTCCCAGCATCAGGGTCTTTTCCAATGAGTCAGCTCTTCGCATCAGGTGGCCAAAGTATTGGAGTTTCAGCTTCAGCATCAGTCCTTCCAATGAATCTTCAGGACTGATTTCCTTTAGGATGGCCTGATCCAAGGGACTCTCAAGAGCCTTCTCCAACACTACAGTTCAAAAGTATTGATTCTTCAGTGCTCAACTTTCTTTATAGTCCACCTCTCACATCCATACATGACTACTGGAAAAACCATAGCTTTGGCTAAATGGACCTTTGTTGGTAAAGTAATGTCTCTGCTTTTTAATATGCTATCTAGGTTGGTCATAGCTTTTCTTCCAAGGAACAAGCATCTTTTAATTTCATGACTGCAATCACCATCTGCAATGATTTTGGAGCCCAGAGAAATAAAGTCTCTCATTGTTTCCACAGTTGCCCCATCTATTTCCCATGAAGTGATGGGACTGGATGCCATGATCTTAGTTTTCTGAATGTTAAGTTTTAAGCCAACTTTTTTGCTCTCCTCTTTCACTTTCATCAAGAGGCTCTTCAGTTCTTCTTTGCTTTCTGCCATAAAGGTGGTGTCATCTGTGTATCTGAGGTTATTGATGTTTCTCTTGGCAATCTTGACTCCCGCTTGTGCTTCATCCAGCCTGGCATTTTGCATGATGTACTTTGCATATAAGTTAAATAAGCAGGTTGACAGTATACAGCCTTGACATACTCCTTTCCTGATTTGGAACCAGTTTATTGTTCCATGTCCAGTTCTAACTGCTGCTTCTTGACCTGCGTACAGATTTCTCAAGAGGCAGGTCAGGTGGTCTGGTATTCCCATCTCTTTCAGAATTTTCCACAGTTGATTGTGATCCACACAGTCAAAGGCTTTGGCATAGTCAATAAAGCAGAAGTAGATGTTTTTCTGGAACTCTCTTGCTTTTTCAGTGACCCAGCAGATGTTGGCAAGTTGAACTCTGGTTCCTCTGTCTTTTCTAAATCCAGCTTGAACATCTGGAAGTTCACAGTTCATGTACTGTTGAAGCCTAGCTTAGAGAATTTTGAACATTACTTTGCTAGGGTGTGAGATGAGTGCAATTGTGCGGTAGTTTGAACATTCTTTGGCATTGCCTTTCTTTGGGATTGGATTGAAAACTAACCTTTTCCAGTCCTGTGGCCACTGCTGAGTTTTCCAAATTTGCTGGCATATTGAGTACAGCACTTTCACAGCATCATCTGTTAGGATTTGAAATAGCTCAACTGGAATTCCATCACGTCCACTAGCTTTGTTTGTAGCAATGCTTCCTAAAGTCCACTTGACTTTGAATTCTGGGATATCTGGCTCTAGGAGAATGATCACAGCATCATGAATGACCACATGCCCAGCTGTAAATGTGATTTCAGTGGAAGAAAGACAATATATATAATGAGTGTAAAGCAATAGTTGCTGCCAGAGGTACCCAACATACATTTTTATCATTTAGTATTTACAGCAACTCTGAAAGATATAATATCCCTGGGAAATTTAAGCTTAAGGAGGCATCTTCCTCCTTGGTCAAACTTACCAGGAAGTGAGAAGGCAAGGAAGCCTAAGGACTATGGAGAGAAGGAGAGGGAAAGGGTAGGGCTGAATTTAAGAGCAAGCAGGTCAGTGATGTGCATGTCATCTAGAAGCCTCACGGTTTTGGCATGGGAAGTAATCTTACAGCTCAACAAAATGAAAACAGCTACATGACTGGTATGTGCCCGAGAGATGTGTGCTTAAGTAAAACAGCTTAAGGAGAAAGAATTAGGATAGTTCTGAGTTTGAGATTACAGTATCAGGTTGGAAGGAAAATAGTTTGTCAATTGTGCTTTCTGAAAACCCTTGTCTCACTCACCCAGTGAAGAGATGGAGAACGTTTTGTGAATATTTGATAGGACATCAGATTGAGAGTAGATATAAAACAACACCACGTCCAATTTCCCTATTGTTCACACCCAAATGTGAAATGATACTGGTATATCACAGAAATAAAGCTGCTCCTATATGCCATCCAACAATGGCTAGAATCACTTTCAAATTCCCAAATGTCACCTATTCCCTCTTACCCTCTGGCCTCCGGATATGCTATTCTTTCTCAAATTCCACCGCCCCAACTGTCTTCTGGTCCATCCCAGTCCTCTAACCCTCTCTCATTTTCCTTTGTTCAGCTATTGCCTTCTCATCCATTGTCTTAGCTCAAGGTCAAGAGACCTTCCGCTAAACCCCAGTTAGACCTGCCTTCTCTGTGTGGTTACTGCTATACTACTATTGCTAGTAATGAAATCAAATGATTAGTTAACCCCTATTGAACACTTACCACCTGCCAGGGCCTGGGCTAAGTGCTTTCTATGCATACTCTCACTTAGACAGCCCAGTAAGGTGTGTACTATTATTTTCCATATTTTAAGGATGAGAAAACTGAAGATCACAGAGGCGAAGAGTGTTGGTTTCCTATGGCTGCCGTAACGGATTACCACAGACTTGGTGACTTGGAACAACAGAAATTTATTCTTTTTTAGTTCTGGAGGCCAGCAGTCCAAAATCAAAGCATGGGCAGGCTGTGCTCCCCTCCGAAGGCTCCAGGGGGAGAATACCTTCTTAGCTCATCAAGCTTCTGGAAGTTGCATGTGTACGATGGGAGGTACGGCCATGATTCGAGGAGGAAGTGATGAGCTCTAGCTGGGTTGGTCTTAGAGGTGGCCGATGACTTGGGGCTGAAGGGTTAGTGGAAGAAGGAAGGAGGGGAGAGGCCTCCAGAGGAGAAGGAAATGGCATGGGCAAGCCGTGGGGGCTGGGCTCATATCACCACATTTCTTCTTCCAAATGCTTCTTGCCTGGACTCCAAAATAGTCCTTGAAGAATTGAAGTACAATTCACGTAACCCAAAATGTTCATAAAATGTAAAATTGTTCATTTCAAAGTGGCATTTAGTGCATTCTCAATGTGGTGCAGTCATCACCTCTCTCTAGTTCCGAAACATTTTTGCCACCCCAGAGAAAAACTCCATGCCCATCCGGCAGGCACTCCCCATCCGCCTTCTTCTCCCAGCCCGTGGCCACCACGACTCTGCTTCTGTCTCCATGGAGTCTCCTATTCTAGGTATTTTACATACATGGAATCATGTGACACTGGACCTTTTGTATCTGAGCACCCTTAGATCTTTTTAACATGGCTTCCACCATCTCTCTTTGTCTTTTCCAATCTGTCCTTCCTAAGTAGTCCTGATGCTCTTTCTAACTGATGGAGCTGAGCCCGCCATTCCCTTTCTTTGAACTCTTCAAATGCTTCCAAACGCCCTTGAGATGAACTGTGTGATCGTGCCTGCCTGCTTCTCCAACCTCAGCCTTCAGGCTCCTTGGTCCCCACGCATCACTCCCACTGCCCATGAAGTCCAGACCCAGCTCCTTTCCATTCTTTGCTCACCTCTGGGCCTCGCTGTAGTTGTGGCTCTTCCCTGGGAACTCTCCTCATTCACCATCCCCGATCATGTATTAGATGTGACTCCCCCCCTAGAAAGCTCCAGACTGGGTTAGTGCCCTCATTCTGAACCCCTCCTTTCTGCTTTCCTGCTAGCCCTATAGCAGCTGTCCCTCTTCATTGCGCCTTCTGGTTTAAATACCCGGTCTCCCCAGGGAATATTGGCCTTCTGGAGGCAGACGCTGTGTGGGTCTCGCTCATGCCTTAGCACATGGCAGCAGCTGGTAACGTTTCTTTAATGAAGGGAGGTAGGAAAGAGATATTTTAAAGGGATATCAGAGAAGTTTTTAAAATGAGAGCTCAGATAATTGAGATGTAGTGTTACGACCACACTGAGGAGAGCCTTGAATGCTAGGACTTTAGAGTTCATCTTGTAGGTCAAGGGTTAACAAATTCTAAACCTGCTGGAGGCCAGCAGGAACCACAGTGGGTGGAGGGCCGGGAAGGGTACAGAGGCGCTGGTGGGGGTGTGGTGAGCAGCAGAGAGCAGACGCCAGGGCCCAGGCAGCTGTTCTCAGCACCAGCTGATTATTGCCAGGTGGGAACGTGGGCCTGGAGTTGCCAAGCGTTCTGTTTTTAAGAGAAGCCAGAAATCTGAATGTGTGTGTGTGTGTGTGTGTGTGTGTGTGTGTGTGTACACGCACATGGAGACACACACAAGAAATCTCTATTTAAAAATGTATCTGAATCAAGTTTTTGAAAAACACAGTGTGAGCCAAACAAAAGCCATCTGGGGCTGGATCCAGCTCAGAGGCTTCTAGTTTTCAGCCTCTGCTAGAGGCCTGAAAGACGCTTGAGCTGGGAAGGAACAGACTGAAAGTGGCATTGTGGGGTGACAACCAATGGGTAATACACTACATTGCGATAGAGGGATTGCCTTGAGGCTAGACCAGCTAGAAGGCTGGCACACCAATTATGGTGCATTCAGTATACCCTGGGCACCAGGTATATGCCATCCTCTGTGATAAGGGTGTTCCAGAAAAGAACTAAGATGGCAGCTGAAGGAATAAAACCAAGACCTCCTTTTCTTTTGCTCCCGAGTTTCATTTATTACTTTAAGGCTGATGTCTTGCTTTCCTAGCTGAGAGACCTTGTCTTGGTGACTCACTCTGGAGCTCAGCTCCTCTGAGACTGGTTCCCTGGCTTAGATATTTTTTAGAGGTTTATTGAGATATTGTTGAGCTACAAAGTTGCATAAGTTTAAGGAGTATAAAGTCATAATTTGATACATTTGCAAAATGATTACCCTATATTGTTAGCTCTATCATTTCACATAATTATCATTTATTTTTTGTGGTGAGAACAGTTAAGATTTACTGTCTTAGCTACTTCCATGTATATAATACAGAATTATTAACTCTAATCATCATACTTGTCTTATAATCACAAATTTTTGACCGACATCTCCCCCTTTCCTTTACCCCTTAGTCCCTGGTAAGCACCACTCTACTTTATAGTTCTATGAGTTTGGCTTTTTTAGATTCTACATATAAGTGACGTCATACAATGTCCATCTTTCTCTGATTTATTTCACCTATATGTATAGTGGCGGGATTTCCTTCTTTCTCATGACTGGAGTGATATTGTGTTGTGCATATTTCCACCCTGGAAGCTCCCATCTACAGCCAGGAGAAATGTCTATACTCAGTAGCCTTCCTAAAATTAGGAGGGGGAGAAAGACCTCTTGAGAGGGAATAAATTGCCCTAACATGGAGTTTAAGCTTTGAATATTCTTAATGGGCTACTTTATATATTTTTGTTTCTCTGCCATCAAATCAACAGTACTTGAGGAACAAAGCAATTATTATAACAAAATAAAATCTTTTAAAAATACCTGACTCATAGTGTGTACATTTCTATTACCATCTCTCCATCACACACTATACAGCAGGCTATTGTGCAGAAAAGAAAGAAATGAGATCCTAAGAATGAAGACTATACCATCCCATACAGTACTTTGTATTTGGGTGTTGGGAACAAGGGAGAAGAAAGAATCCAAGGTGGGCCAAGTCTAAATGATCAGACTGGGAGAATGTAAACCATTAATAACATAAAAAGGAAAGTAGGGTGTTGTTGGGATAAGGCTGGTTGGTCACAGTCTGAGTGCAGTTAACTGTATCTTGGAGGTGATCATTGCCCCAAACTTGCCCCAGCCTGCCCAGCATCTTGGGGGCCTGTCCTGTCACATTTTTAGCAGAGGCTGGTTGAAGGGAAGGAGAAGAGATGGTATAATCTGGCTGCACCTCCATGGCCTAGCCACCTTCTTTAATGGACAAAAATTAAGTCAAATAAATTTGCCTTTTTTCTAGTGGTAACTTCTGACACTAGCTGCAAAGGATCTTGGGAACTTTTCCTATTAATTTTGAATGCCTCTAGTATAATTGAGAATTGATGATATATGTGTGAGATAATTTGAGAAAATAAACTCTGTGTATTTTTGATATTAGTGTTAGTTTGATCTTAAACTTTATTGTAGAATTAAACAAGCTCAGAATGGTAGAGTTTGAAGAAATCTTAGACTTAATTTAACTTCACCCAACACAAAAATCCTTAGTAATAATACTTTGATGTTTTATCAATAAGGCAAGCTTTTTGTGGAAAGGGACTGTGTCATTTATTTTTGAATTTCAAGGGCCTTGCATAATAAGTGCTGGGTTTTGTAGCTGTTCAATATATTGATTAGTTGGTAAGAAGCAAGCCAACATATTTAAAAATAAGAAGTCTAAGTAAGTACCCAAATCTAGATTTTTTTCAGTTTTGCAGGCTAAACCACAGATTTTAGGTTAAGAGAAACATCTAAATCAATGACTGTAATGGAAATTTTAAGACTATACAAAGGTTCATATCCTGATTTTCCAGACTGACTTATCAGAGTTAGAAATTAAAACACTTTGTTCAGGAAAAGTTCAAGTGGTGTTAGACCTAAACCTTGACTAGTTAAAAAGTAGATCAAAAACTCTTCAAGACTTTGAAAAGACCTACCCCTTTTAAAAAAACAACCAGGTGGACTTCAGAATCTGTACTTTAAAATATGCTTTTAATAATAATATTTTTCAGATTGAAAATAAAGATTTCACATCTGGGAATAAGAAAAAAAAACAGATGATGAGTTTTCTCTCCCAGAGATCAGGGATATCTCATCTAAAAAGACAAACCAAGAATGCTAGTTGGTCAGCATAATTACAGCAGCAGGGACTGGAGACTCTGTGATAGGAATATTCACAACAGGGAGTGAGCCCAAATAATAAAATTTAAAAACTTTCCCAAAAATGACGAGGGCCCAAATTGTTGCGTCTCCATAGTAACAGGAAATGCAATATTTATACCTGTATTTATCCTTCTTTTCAACTGAAAAACGCGCGTGGCATTTGCCATGGTAACACCCACATCATATATGCGTGTATCGCTTCAGATATGGGGCCTGCTGTTCTAAAAACAACAAACACATACCAAGACATGAGCGTCATGTGAAACCTCTACTCACTTTACAGTGTTTTGATGGAAAAATATGTCCCTCTGGACCTTGACATCTTTTTCTCAAGGACTGTTTTCCACTTTCAGTGACAGAAAAGCCAGGTGTCTCTCCGCTTCTTTCTCTGCTTCCGAAGCCACAGTGAGAGTGATGCAGACGTGTCTTTCCAGGCCCAGGTGGCAGTGGGAGGAGGTTTGGGAAGGAGGATGGGTTGGAGGGGTCTGCGGCTCTGGTGGGAAAGGGGCAGATGGTGCTGTGACCACAGTGCCTGACCTGCGGTTTAGGCGAGTAAAGGAAATAGTCACCTGCGTCCCTCAAGTGACTTGGGAAGCCTGGGAAGGCCTCTTTTACCCAGAAGACATCTTCCTTACATTTACCTTGAGGGGCTGAAATTCAGGCAGCCATATTGTCCAGTTGCAGCAGCAACATGTAGCCTTGCAATGTGATTATCTAGGTGCATTCAGCAGTAGTCCCAAAGCAGCCTGTACCACCTCGGCCATATAAGTTTACGCATTCATTGGCTTGTCCGAGCCCAAGGAGAACTGGACTTAGGGCTGACGCTCAAACAGGGTAGAGGAGGAGGAAGGTGTTGGAGGTGGGGTGCTGCTGGGTGGCTTCAGAATTTGGGGACTTCAGCAGAGCTGGGCACAGGGTGGGGCTCAGTGTACCAACAGGGGAAAGGAGAATGAATAAATAACTGGAGAAAGATTGATCGTGTCAGCTATGTGGCAGATACCAGGCTCCGAAAATCAACTCTGCAATTTTGTCTGTGGCTGCCCAGGTTTTCAGCTTTCTAATTTACCCTGCTATTGGCCTGAGATAAAAGCCTGGGGTCTGGCTGAGAATCAAAGTTTCCGTGCTGTATTGTATGGCCTCCGTTCCCATCCTCTCCGGAGCCCTTCTTGATAACATCTTTCTCAGCTTCGCATCTTTGGGATGACCAGTGTATCCACAGGAGAGAGCAAACTTCCGTTGCTCACTGACATTTCCTGTCCTTATTTTATTTGGCGCTTCCCTTCTCCACTCTTCTTTTATTTCCAGTTCTGTGGCCCTTATTTTTGGTAGCTCCTGACCCAGATAATGTTGAGGAAAAGTAAGAGTGCTCTGAGCTGGGAGTAGGGCTAGGATGTTCTATTCTCAGCTTTGTCCCATTGAGCAGGAGGTACTTCTGGCTGCCTAGTCTCATTAGTAAGGCTAGGCTGTGCTGCGGTGATGAACACACTCCAAAATCTCAGTGGCTTAGCATGTAAAGGCTTATTTCTTGTACAAGAAAAGCCTGGCAGTTCCCTAGGGCATTTTCCTGCCTCACCTTGACTCAGAAATGCAAGCCGCTCAACATCTGGTTAATGCTTTTAGAAGCAGCAGACAGACTCAGAGGGTCACGCACTGGCTCTTCAGTATTTCTGCCCAGAAAGTAAGCTGTATCACACTCGCTTATAGCCCATTGACCAGATCTAGCCATATGGTCTGCCCCCAACCATTGGGCATGTGGGAAACGTGGCTAAGCTCATGATATTCAACGAGCGGCCAGTGTTTTTGCTTGTGATGTACTTGTGATGTCTAAGAAGATACTCAACCTTCTCAGACTTGTGATTCCAAGAATCGGGGTAGTGAGGGTGAAGTTAAGGTAAAGTGATCAGTTGTTCAGTGATCCAAATGAAATCTGAAGATATCACATGATACCACATGAAGTAGGAAAAAAAAATAATATGTGCCACTTTTGCTAGAAATGGCCCTTCTGGTAACTGTCCTCACACAGGTCAGACAAGTTGAAGAGCCCCTCCGTGGTACCGCAAATCACGTATTACTCTCTCAGTACAAGCTGGAAATAGCTCCTGGTGTGGAAACATTCATGGCTGGAGCTTCTTGACTGTTCCAAGTACCAATGCCCCAGTGCTCGGGGTTTATCACTTAAAATTTTTTTAAATTTATTTTTGGCTGCGTTGGGTCTTTGTTACTCCGCGGGCTTTTCTCTAGCTCTGGTGCGTGGGCTTCTCATTGCGGTGGCTTCTCTTGCTGAGGACCATGGGCTCTGGGCGGGTGGCCTTCAGTGCCTGTGCTGCCTGGGATCAGTAGTTGCAGCTCCCAGGTTCTAGCGCACAGGCTCAATAACTGTGGTGCACGGGTTTAGTTCTTCCGCCGCATGTGGGGTCTTCCCAGATCACGGATCAAACCTGTGTCTCCTGCATTGGCAGGTGTTTTTTTTTTTTTTTTTAACCATGAAGCCGACAGGGAAGCCCAGTTTGTCACTTCTGTATCTCAACAGTTCCACTTGGGTTTCTGGCACCACAAACCCCTGTCTGTAAACAATTTATTCTTTTACCAAAGACAAGCTGGCGTATCAGAGAAACTGTGTATCTGCTTTAGAGACACGATTGTTCTAGGAAATTACTGACTTTATCCGAATTATAAAAACAAGCCTCTCAAATGCCAACAACTGCCAACCAGTGATATTGTGAAGATTAATCAAAAGAGGTGAAATGATAACAATAGAATGGTGAGTGTCTCAGTTCCAAGGAGTGGCATGAAGTATCAGTTAGGAAGCTGACAAGATCTCAATGACTAAGTTTACCCTCCGCAGTGACAGAGATGAGGCCGAACTGGACCCTGGTCTTGCTGAGGGGAGAAGTGCCGTGTGATCCACTGAGTCTCATATCCAGGGGGAAGCTGCCTGGTTCTGCTGGAGCACTGATGTCTAGCAGAGCATTAAAGCAAGGATGGCTCTTCCAAGCGTGAGGCCTGGGCAGCTGCACAGCTTGCACACTCAGGAAGCTGGCCCTGGTAAGCACAGGAGATAAAGGTCATTGCTGACTCCGTCCGCTGTGGATCCTGGAGTTTGAGTCTAGCTGTTTCTGAGTGGGGCTCAATTGGTCACTGTAAGCAGGACGGCATGGTGACAGACCCTCCAGAGAGCTAAATTGCAGAGAGTAGACCCTGACCAGCACAGGTGAGCCCCCATACAGGACTTTTCCTCCCCTACCCTGAAACCTCGTCCCTGGGGACAGAGGGGTAGTGGGAGTAAGATGAGGATGGGCAAGTGTGTGCCCTTTCCTCCTCCAGGCCCAGGTCTTGACTACCCACTCTGTTTTCACTTTGCCTCCCAAATAATCCACTTGCACAGAAGCATCAGTGAGTGCCAAGACTCTTTGTAGCTTTCTAGAGGAAATCTAGGGGTATGCACCTTTGTCATCTGCAAAGAACTTAAAATCTCCAAGTATCTGTTTTGTCCCTGGTCCCCTTTGTTGCCTCCCTCCTCTTTACTCTGCTGCTTTCCTTTCCTACCCTCAGCTCCCTTGGTTTCCTCCCCTTTCCAGTTCAGTTCAGTTGCTCAGTCGTGTCTGACTCTTTGCGACCCCGTGAATCGCAGCATGCCAGGCCTCCCTGTCCATCACCAACTCCCGAAGTTCACTCAGACTCACGTCCATTGAGTCAGTGATGCCATCTAGCCATCTCATCTTCTGTCGTCCCCTTCTCCTCCTGCCCCCAATCCCTCCCAGCATCAGAGTCTTTTCCAATGAGTCAACTCTTCACATGAGGTGGCCAAAGTACTGGAGTTTCAGCTTCAGCATCATTCCTTCCAAAGAAATCCCAGGGCTGATCTCCTTCAGAATGGACTGGTTGGATCTCCTTGCAGTCCAAGGGACTCTCAAGAGTCTTCTCCAACACCACAGTTCAAAAGCATCGATTCTTCGGTGCTCAGCCTTCTTCACAGTCCAACTCTCACATCCATACATGACCACTGGAAAAACCATAGCCTTGACTAGATGGACCTTAGTCGGCAAAGTAATGTCTCTGCTTTTGAATATGCTATCTAGGTTGGTCATAACTTTTCTTCCTCCCCTTTCCACCTCCCCTTTGTTTCAGGAACTCCTGACTCCTGACTTTTTAACCTATCATGCAGTTCAGCTCTGATGCAGCATCTAACTCCCAGTGGAGGAGAGAGACAAAGAGCCCTTCAGCCAGTCTGACCTTCTCCACAGAAGGTGATTTAGTGACTATCTTGGCGACTCACCATGCCCCTTGGAGTCTCCTTCTTCACCTCAAGTGATAAATCGATGCTAATTAATTCATTCACAGTCAATGAATACTACTTTCACTATCCTTTCTCATGACACTTCTATCCCAGATTTCACGTGGAAGGTTCCCACTACTATCCAGCATGGGGGGTGGGGAATGGGGGAGAGCTGGGGCAGTGTGTTCTTCCTAAGTGAGATGGGTCTTCCCTCTGAGTTCTGGCGGAAGGGGTTTGTCTTCCTGGGGTTCTGGGGGCAGATAGCGGTGCTGAGTCTCACTTCTGCATTGCTGCTACTCTCTGTTCAGGGACCACTTCATTCTCTGCCATGAGCCTGCTTTTATTTTGTCTTACTTATAGTCTTGGTCCAGACAAGTATCACCACTAGAAAGAAACGGTAAGCAATGTAAGTATAGAGTTCTGCGTCCTTTGGAATTGTCACGAGAGAATGCTTCATAACTGGCCGGCTTTTGTCTCAACTAAGAGAAATGCTTTTCAACCAGACCAAGAGGCGAACTTGAAGGGAAAAGAACACAGGAAAGAAATATCAGCCATCTGAAGAAAGAGACAGATGCTGTCTGCTCTTCCCTCATGCGAAACATAACGCCAGGATTAGTGTTGCTAGGTGTGGTCTAATGAAGTCAGTTGGCTCAAAGTTGGAAGGAACCCTGCTCCTCAGGAGAGCAGTATTCATGTGCTAATCCAGCATAGTAGTCAGTTTCTTTTTAGTGGAAGAAAAACTCCAATAAGAACACAAAAACTTAGCATCTTTCCTGATCAAACTTGGCAATATAGTGCAACCTGGACTGGATTTGCATTTCCTCTTCAGGAAGGGTGCCAGCGTCACGCTCCCCTGTGTAGGTGGACATGTGATGCTCACAGAGGCTCTGTCTCTCCCTATTTCAATTCCAACCCTGACTCTCTCTCTCTCTCCTCCTGGTTAAATCAAGCTAGGAGCAACCCTGGGCCGATGCACAGATCTATAGAGAGGACTTTTATATGAGGTTAGGATTCTTACCCTCTTGGGGACTGGTCTCATTTATGGTAGTGCCACAGAATTTACCTTAACACCGGGCATGCGGTGCCTGGCAATAAATACTTGTGGAATAAGTGAAGAAACAGAAGAAAAATTGAATAGCTTCTTTCAAAGGAATTTTCATGTAAAGTGCGGGGCATCCATTCTGGAGCAATTTAGGAGACTAAGGATAGCAAGAAAAAAAAGTCACAGCAAAAACAAGACCTGGAGCTGACTATGGCTCAGATCATGAGGTTGTTATTGCAAAATTCAGACTTAAATTGATGAAAGTAGGGAAAACCACTAGGCCCTTCAGGTATGACCTAAATCAAATCCCTAATGATTACATAGTTCAGTTCAGTCGCTCAGTCATGTCCAACTCTTTGCAACCCCATGGACTGCAGTACGCTAGTCCTCCCTGTCCATTACCAACTCCTGGAGTTTACTCAAATTCATGTCCATTGAGTCGGTGATGCCAGCTAACCATCTCATCCTCTGTCATCCCCTTCTCCTCTTGCCTTCAATCTTTCCCAGCATCAGGGCCTTTTCCAGTGACTTGGCTCTTTGCATCAAGTGGCCAAAGAATTGGAGCTTCAGCTTCAACATCAGTTTTTCCAGTGAATTTTCAGGGTTGATTTCCTTTAGGACTGATTGGTTTGATGGGGGAGTAGTAAAAAAGCTATAACTGCAAAAGGAGATGAAAGAAGAAAAGTCACAAAAGGACTAGTGAGATTGAAACCCAGGGGAAAATGTTTCTGAACTGTGAGAATGTGATCTTGTTGCCTATGATAGAGATAGCAGGCTTGCTTCTTAAAGTTTTAGAAATTTGCCTGGGTGCAGTCAGACTTTGGGGAACAATGTCTGACTGGTAGGGGACAAGTACAAGATGATTCAATAAATCTTTTCCATTGCTAATATCTATGATTCTGTGAAACGAAAACACTAGTCATAGACCCCCTAAAAAGCAAGACATTTCAGTGCTGGCCTGATCACAAAGATCAGAATTAATGTTCACATCTAGAGTTTTAATTTTCACAATCTGTCATTCACAGGAAGACAGTAAGAGGGATGTTCTGCAGTCTATTGGCTTCATACTGCTGCTTTCCAGCACTAGGCATTTCAGAAGGTGTCAGAAAACAACAGAACCAGTTAGGTTAAAAACTCGAGGGCCATCTGACATTCCTGTTCTACCACATGGGGCTGGAATCACGTGTGGCATCCAAGAAACTTTGTTGCTGCTTCCGCCTCCTCACATTCTGGTAAATATCACCAGGATGAGTGGCGGCCCATCCAAGCTGGTTTCTGTGTTCTTCTGACAAGTCTGCATCATTCTTTGAGTATTTTCTTGCTTTCCACTCACAACAAATGTTATAGGTTCATTTTCTACTTTCTTTACCTTGGTTTTGGAATCAATTTTTCTATGGAAGTCTGTTTTTGCAGTGAAGAAGAGTACTTAAAACCAAGATTTGGGCACTTAGTGTGATTTTTGCTCTTGTGGTGTCCCTGGCCCACGGCCTTCTCAGTGGATAGAAAGAAATATATGTGTGTATAGATATATACATAAATAATAGATATAGATGAATGTGTATACACATGTATGCATACAGGCTTGCCCCATGCAGGCTGCTTGATTTTTGACTCCTCAGCCAGCTTGCCCCCAGCGTGAACACTCTTCTTATCCTGCTTGATCTGCCCTATTTTTCATTGTACTAATTATTTCTTTGTTTCTATAGTTCATTACATCATTTGACTCTTTAAACGCTTTCAATGACTGTATTTTCATTTCCAAGGTTTCAAATAAACTTTTAAAATCTTATAGATCATTTTTTTTCACTTTTTATGTTTAGTTATAAGTTTTTGTTCATTTTAAATGTCATCTTTATCTTGTTTATCTCCCTGAGCACCCAAAGCATATTTACTTTATTTTTCGGTGAAATTCTTCTACAGAGTTAATTTCATTTGGAGTAAATTTATGTTTAGGTTTGTTGGCTAACTTTTGTGATATTAGATTTCTTGTGTTTTAGAATTTTGGTTTGAAGATTTATTTTTTATTTATTTTCCTTAAAAATTTTTTATTTTGTATTGGGATATAACTGATTAACAATGTTGTGATAGTTTCAGGAGAACAGTGAGGGGACTCAGCCATTCACATATATGTATCCCTTCTCCCCCAAACTCCCCACGCATCCAGGATGCTACATAACATTGAGCAGAGTTCCATGTACTATACAGCAGGTCCTTGGTTATTCATTTTAAATATAACAGAGTGTATATGTCCATCCCAAATTCCCTAACTATTCCTTCTCCCTCATCCCTCCCACCAACAACCATAAGTTCATTCTCTAAGTCTGTGAGTTTCTTATTGTTTTGTAAGTAACTTTATCTATATCATTACTTTTTAGATTCTACATATAAGGGACATCATATGACATTTCTCCTTCTCTGTCTGACTTATTTCACTCAGTATGACAGTCCCTAGATACATCCTTGTTGCTGTAAATGGCATTTTTTCATTATTTTTAACAACAGAGTAATATTCCATGGTATATATGCACCACGTCTTCTTTATCCATTCCTCTGTCAATGGACATTTGAATTGCTTCTATGTCTTGGCTGCCGTAAACAGTGCTGCAGTGAACACAGAGGGTGCATATATCCTTCCAGATCATGCTTTTCTCTAGATATACATCCAGGATGGGATTGCAGGGTCATATGGTAGCTCCAGTTTAGTTTTTTAAGGAACCTCCATACTGTTCTCTATAGTGGCTGTGTCAATTTATATTCCCACCAACAGAGTAGGAGGGTTCCTTCTCTCCACACCTTCTCCAGCATTTATTGCTTATGCATTTTTTGATGATAGCCATTCTGGCCGGTGACAGTGTAGATTTGATTTGCATTTCTCTAATAATTAGTGATGTTGAACATCTTTTCATGTGCCTCTTGTCCATCTGTATATCTTCTTTAGAGGAATGTATATTTAGGTCTTCTGTCCATTTGTTGATTGTGTTGTTTGTTTTGATGCTATTAATGCATCAAACATTAATGCATTAATGTTTGTTTTAATGCTATTTGATGCTATTATGAGTGTCATGAGCTATTTATAGATTTTTGGAGATTAACCCCTTTTCTGCCACATCTTTTGCAAATATTTTCTATCAATTTGTGGGTTGTCTTCTCAGTTTGCTTATTGTTTCCTTTGCTGTGCAAAGGCTTTTGAGTTTAAGTAGGTCCCATTTGTTTATTATTATTTTCATTATTCTGGGAGACAGATCAAAAAGGATATTGCTGTGATTTATGTCAGAGAGTGCTCTGCTACATTTTCCTCTAGGAGTTTTATAGAGTTCAGTCTTACACTTAGGACTTTAATCCATTTTGACCTTATTTATGTGTATGATATTAAAGAATGGCCTAATTTCATTTTTTGACACGTGGCTGCCCAATTTCCCCAGTATCATTTGTTGAAGAGATTGTCATTCCAACATCTTATCATTCCAACATCTTGCTCCAAGGAGCAATCTTGTCTCCTTTGTCATAGGTTAACTGACCATAGGTGCATGGATTTATTTCTGGGTTTTCTACCCTGTTCCATCGATCTATATTTCTATTTTTGTGCCAATACCATACTGTTTTGATGATTGTAGCTTTGTAGTATGGTCTGAAGTCAGGGAGCCTGATTCCTCACCTCTGTTTTTCTTTCTTTGGATTGCTTTGCTATTCGGGGTCTTCTGTGTCTCCATATAAGTTTTAGGGTTTTCTGTTCTGTGAAAAATGCCATTGGTAATTTGATAGGAATTGTGTTGAATCGGTAGATTGCCTTGGGTAGTACAGTGATTTTGACAATATCAATTTTTGTCAATCCATGAACATGGTATGTCTTTCCAAATGTTTGTGTCTTCTTTGATTTCTTTCATCAACATCTTATAGTTTTTTGAGTACAGGTCTTTTCTCACTTTATTCATAGGTATTTTATTCTTTTTGTGCAATGGTAAGTGGAATTATTTCTTGAATTTCTCTTTCTGATCTTTCACTGTTAGTATATAGAGATGCAACAGATTTCTGTGTGTTAATTTTATAACCTGCAACTTTACCAAATTTATTAATGAATTCTAGTAGTTTTCTGGTAGCATCTTTAGGATCTTCTCTGTACAGTATCATGTCATCTGCAAACAGTGACAGTTAAACTTCTTTTTTTCAAATTAGTATTCCCTTTACTTTTTAACTCTCTGATTGCTATAGCTAGGACTTCTAAAACTTGCTGAATAAAAATGGTGTCTTTTTCCTGATCTTAGAGGAAATACTTTCAGCTTTTCACCATTGAGTATGATGTTAGCTGTAGGTCTGTCATATATGGCTTTTATTATTTTGAGGTGTTTTCCTCTATGCCCACTTTTTGGAGAGTTTTTTTTTTTTAAATCATAAATGGACACTGAATTTTGTCAAAAGTTCTTTGTGCATCTATTGAGCTGATCATGTGGTTTATATTCTTCAATTTGTTGATGTGGTATATCACATTGGTATACCAGATATTAAATATCGTTGGGGTGAATCCCACTTGATCATGGTGTATGAACTTTTAAATGTATTCTTAGATATGGATCACTAATATTTCTTGAAGATATTTGCATCTATGTTCATCAGTGATATTGGCCTGTAATTTTCTTTTTTGTGTGGTATCTTTGTCTGGTTTTGGTATCAGAGTGATGGGGGCCTCATAGAATGGGTTTGGAAATTTCCTTCCTCTGTGAGTTTTTGGAACGGTTTCAGAAGTATAGGTGTTAACTCTTCTCTGAATATTTGATAGATTTCACCTGTGGTGTCATCAGGTCCTGGACTTTTATTTGCTGGGATTTTAAAAATCAGTTTCAATTTCAGTGCTTGTGATTGGTCTGTTCATATTTTCTATTTCTTCCTGGTTCAGTCTTAGGAGACTGTATCTTTCTAAAAAGCTGTCTGTTTCTTCCAGGTTGTCCACTTTATTGGCATATAGTTACTCATAGCAGTCCTTTACGATTCTTTGTATTTCTGTGGTGTCAGTTGTACCTTCTTTTTCATTTCTAATGTTATTGATTTGAGTCCTCTTTCTTTTTTTCTTGATGAGTCTGACAAAAGTTTTATCAATTTTGTTCATCTTTTTAAATAACCAGATTTTAGTTTCATTGACCTTTGTGATTGTTTTCCTTGTCTCTATTTCATTTATTTCTGCTCAGGCCTTTATGATGTCTTTCCTTCTACTAACTGTAGGTTTCGTTTCTTCTTCTTCCTCTAGTTGTTTTAGGTGAAGTGGTTTATTTGAGATTTTTCTTCTTTCTTGAGGTAAGGTTGTATTGCTGTAAACTTCCCTCTTAGAAATGCTTTGGTTACATCCTGTAGGTTTTGGACTGTTGTGTTTTCATTTTCATTTGTCCGTAGGTATTTAAAAAAATTTTTCTCTTTGATTTCTTCACTGATGCATTGGTTGTTTTGTACATTTTTGTTTATCTGCCACATGTTTGTGTTTTTAATAGTTTTTTCTTGTAGTTTATTTCTAACCTCATAGAATTGTGATCATAAAAGACGCTTGAAATGATTTCGATTTTCTTAAATTTACCAAGGCTCATCTTGTAACCCAGCATGTGGTCAGTCCTGGAGAATGTTCTATGTGCCTTTGAGAAGAATGTGTTGTCTGTTGTTTTGGGATGGAATGTTCTATATATCAATTAAGTCCAATTGGTCTAAAGTATCATTTAAGGCCTATGTTTCCTTATTAATTTTTTTGTCTGAATGATCGGTCCACTGATGTAAATGAGGTGTCAGAGTCCCCCACTATTATTGTGTGGTTACTGTTGATTTCTCCCTTGGTAGTTGTTTGTATTTGCCTCACATAGTGAGGTGCTTCTGTGCTGGGTGCATATATATTTAAAATGGTTACATCTTGAACCCTGCATCATTATGAGGTGTTCTTCTCTCTTATAAGAGTCTTTGGTTTAAAGTCTATTTTGTCTTATATGGGTATTGCTACTCCAGCTTTCTTCTGATTTTCATTTGCATGGAATACCTTCTCGTATCCCCTTACTTTCAGCCTGTCAGTATCCCTGGGTCTGAGGTGGGTCTCTTGTAGACAGCATTATAAGGGTTTTGTTTTTGTATTCACCCAGTCAGTGTAATGTCTTTTGGTTGGCGCATTTAATCTGTTTGCATTTAAGATAATTATCAAAGTGTATGATCCTATTGGGGTTCCCTGGTGGCTTAAATGGTAAAGAATCTGCTTGCAATATGGGAGACCTGGGTTCAATCTCAGAATCAGGAAGATCCCCTGGAGAAGGGAATGGCTATCCACTCCAATATTCTTGCCTGAAGAATTCCATGGACAGAGGATCCTGGCGGGCTACAGTCCATGGGGTCACAAAGAGTTGTACATGACTGACAGACTAATGTTTTATCATCCTATAACCATTTTCTTAATTATTTTGGCTTTATTTTTGTAGGTCTTTTCCTTTTCTTGTTTTTCCTGCCTAGAGAAGTTCCTTTAGCATTTGTTGTAAGGCTGGTTTGGTGATGGCGAATGCTCTTAACTTTTGCTTATCTGTAAAAATTTTGATTTCTCCATCAAATCTGAACACTAGTTTTGTTGGACAGAGTATTCTTGGATGTAGCTCTTCCCTTTCATCACTTGAAATATATTGTGCCGTTTCCTTCTAGCTTTTAGAGTTTCCATTGAGAAATCAGTTGATAAGTTTTGAAGTTCCCTGTATTTTATTTTTCGCTGTTTCCTTGTTGCTTTTAATATTTTATCTTTGTCTTTAATTTTTGTCAGTTTGATTAACATATGTCTCGGTGTGTTTCCTTCTTGGCTTTATCCTGCCTGGGGCTCTCTGTGCTTCCTGGGCTTGGCTGATAATTTGCTTTCCTGTATTAGGGACACTTTCAGCTGTTATCTCTTCAAATATTTTCTCAGGTCCTTTCTCTCGTCTTCTTCTGGGACTCCTATGATATGAATGTTGGTGTGTTTAATGTTGTCCCAGAGGTTTCTTAGGCTGTCTTCATTTCTTTTCATTCTTTTTTCTATATTCTGTTTTTTGGCAGTGATTTCTACCATTCTGTCTTCCAGGTTGCTTACCTGTTTTTCTGCCTCAGTTATCCTGCTATTGATTTCTTCTAGTGTATTGTTCATCTCTGTTTGTTCTTTAGTTCTTCTAGTTCTTTGGTAAACATTTCTTTCATCTCCTTCATTCTTTCTCTGAGTTTCTGGATCATTTTCACTATCATTCTGAAACCTTTTTTTCTGCAAAGTTGCATATTCTCACTTCATTTAGTTGTTTTTCTGGGCTTTTATCTCGTTCCTTTTTCTGGGAGATAATCCTCTGCCTTTTCATTTTGATTAACTTTCTATGATTATAGTTTTTATTTTGAAGGCGGTGGGACTGTAGTTCTTGTTGCTGCTTCTGTCTGCCCTCTGGTGGATGAGGCTGAGAGGCTTATGCAGGCTTCTTGATGGGAAGGGCTGGCTTTGGAAGAAACTGGATCTTGCTCTGGCGGTAGGGCCATGTTCAATAAAACTTCAGTTCAATTGTCTGCTTATGGATGGGGCTGAGCCCCCTCCCTGTTATTTGTTTGACCTGAGGCCACCCAGCCCTAGTCTGCTAGCACTATGGTAAGACTAATGGTGACTTCCAAGAGGGCTTATCCAAAGGGGTACCTCCCAGGACTGCTGCTGCCAGGGCCTCCATCCCTGTGGTGAGCCACTGCCAACCCACATCTCCACAGAAGACCCTCCAACGCTAGCAGGTAGGCCTGGATCAGTCTCCTGTGGAGTCACTGCTCCTTTTGCCTGGGTTCTGAGGCACATGAGATTTTGTCTGTGTCGTCCAAGTGTGGAGTCTCTGTTTCCCCCTGGGGAAGTCCTGTAATCAATCCCACTGGCCTTCAAAGTCAGATGCCCTGGGGATTCCTAGTCCTTTTGCCAGATCTGCAGGCTGGAAAGCCTGATGTGGGTCTCAGAACCTTCACAACAGTGGAAGAACTTCTTTGGTATTATTAGTCTCCAGTTTGTGAGTGGCCCATCTGGTGGGTATGGAATTTGATCTTATCGTGGTCATGCCCTTCTTACCGTCTCATTGTGGCTTCTCTCTTGTCTTTGGTATATATATACTTTTTTTTTTTTTTTTTTTTTAGTGAGTTCCAGGGTCGTCCTGTTGGTGGTTTTTTGACAGTTAGTTGCGATTTCAGTTAGATGCTCTCACAGGAGATGATCGCACGACCTCCACTCCATGAGCATATGTCCTTCTACTCAAGATTGGCCATCTTGAGCCAACCTTGGAAGAATTATTTTAAGTGTGAGCTTTTGTCATTGTTTTGTTTTTTTTTTTTCTCTTCCTCAATGTCCAGTTCTTTTTCATTGTTGTTGTTGATTTTTGCCTTTATCTCTGGACTGCCAGACCTTAAAATTGAGCTCTGATGATAACCTTAATTTCTTATCAGGAAGGTTTGTCTCTTTGCTCCCATTTTCCTTGATTCACAGCTTCTTATGAATCTATGGTCCTCTGTGCTAGGTCAGTACCTTTTTATTTTCTGGCTTTTCCATATCAAGAAAACCCGAAGTCCTATGACTACCTGCAGAGAATGTGGCTCTGTACCTAGTTTCAAATGGAGCATCTTTAGTTACTATTATTCCTATTATTCTGCCTTACTTCTGGAAGCTCCTGGCTGCTATGCTTCTGACTCTAGAACCCAGCAGACCCACAGCCTCAATCCTGACTTTTGATATTTAAAGATATCTTGAGTCATATCTATATATCATATATATATCTTATGATTTCATCTTTTTCTGCTTTCTTTTATTATTTAGAAGAGATGGGAAGCCAAATTATGACATTGTGCAACTATATTGCCTGAGAGTCTTATTCTTATTTTTTTTTAATGTATAATTCTGTGAACCATGGACCTTACTTATTATAATGGCACTTCTCTATAACTTTTAGCCACATGGACCTTCCTACTCATGTCCTTGACTCTGGAAGGCAGGAATGTGCAGCCCTTCACTTACTATTTTGAGTACGGGAGGGCCTTACTATTGGAGGATCAAAGTGTGATACCTGGACAATCAAAGATTTACTGTTGGGAGAGCAGCCACATTTGGAGTTCAGAGTATGGTGAAAATCAGTTCTCTTCTCTTCCAGATTGTTCCAGTCCATACTGAGTGTCCTCAGATGGGCCTAAGAAGTCTTTCTTCCCTGGCCATTCCCTCCCTTCTTCTCTCCCTCATGATCCTCTCTGCATATCCTAAGAGTCCCTCTTCCTCTTTCAATTTTCTGTTTGTTCCTCTCAGTGGAGCTGGGTGCTGCTGGAGGTGGTGATGCTCTATGCACTTCAGGTCTTGCAGAAGAAGGGAAAGTCATACAGAAAATTGATCTCAAATATTCTGAGGGCATAACTCTGGTATGTTATTTTGTTATGTGCCTTACCTCTTTTCTTTGCATTTTAAAGATGCTCTTCTATTAGGTTTTGTGGCCAGGTTCCTCGAAAGGTTATTTTGCTGCCAGTACCAGAAAGAGCATGAGAAGAGAAAGTAAATAACCCACCCCCCCAGCCCCCGCCCCGCTTTGTAGATTTAAGTTGGACCCCATGAAATGTGACAGAATATAAATCTTTTGGAGCACTTCTCTTGTGCATCCTAAGTTTTTAGACTCAACAAACTAAATCTAGGGTTTATCTTGAAAGTTCTAACCCAATCTGTGAAACTGGATCCAAACAAGCAACACTTCTGAGGAATCAACCAGCAGAGACAAGTAGGCAGAATCCAATTAAAAGCATATCTTAAGCATAAAAGGATTATAATGGCAGTAGAGTCATCTTTTCATTTTAAGGCAGAAGACCTCTAGTTTTTGGGAGTCAATTTCATTTCTCCAATTATTTCAGAACCTAATAGTATGATAAATACCTGAGGTTACTTTACTGTATTTGAAAAATATTTCAATGTCAGATTTTTCAGTTCTTTCAAATAAAATCTGCTTGGTGTCTCCAGAGGCTAGAAACTCTTCTTTTCCATTTTTTTACCCAGTTTAGATTTTCTGTCTCTCAGAAGGGTCAGTTTCTTCAAAGTTGTACAGTGTCTGGAATCAGGCAGCCTTAGGTCAGAATCCTCTCCCAACATTCTGATTTTATTTACTTTGTTCTGAAGAAGAGGCTCTTTTTAGACAAGGTATAGAAGGGCAATGGCATAGAAGCAAAGGGCCATCTGTCCGCCCTCACTCCCACTCTCCAGAGGGAGAAGTTTTGTTAGAGGAATTAGTTTGCTGCTCCAAAATGTTTGGAGTGTTATACTGTCAGCTACCAAGTTCTGGGGGATATGCAGCAGATAAATGGCCTTTCTGACCCATGATGTTGGTAACTGATCATCTGCTAGAATGAACCTGGAAGGCAGGGCATCTGAGTGTGGGAGAGACCTCCCTCTGACCAAGAATTCACAAATCCGAAGGCCTCAGTGACCTGCCAGACCCTGTCCTAGTTTGAGTGGCTCCTAAAATAGACCATATTGTAATGACAGCTGCATGTTTTATAGTCCCATTTATCTAGGTATGAAAATATTAACTGAACTGTCAGATTGCTGGAGACTGAGGTGCTCAGTCCAAATACTTGGAATTACAGAGAAAGAAATTCCCAGGGGGTCAAGGCAGTTGGGCTTGATGCGGAATGCAAAACTCACAGGGGTAGTGGCTCCTGCCCACCTTTATCTGGTCAGAGAATCCAGGGAGCTGCCTGGCTTATTCACGGCATGCTTGAATGATTACTTTAAGAAGCCTGGATCTAGCAGAGGTGTCTCAGGCAAACAAGTTGTGTGCACAGCTGGTTCTGTTACCTTAAAATGCCAGTTAGCCTTGAATTAAGGCTTTGATGAAGTATTTCAGTGTTGATCTTGGGAAACTCTCTGCACACTAATTCAAGAGGTGTGTTAGAGTTCAGGGGCACAGGTTGGGAGATGCGCTAAGAGGGGAAAGGGAAACGAGGCATTATTTTCCACGTTATCTGCCTCTGGATGGGGAAAGGTGTCGGCCCTTATTGCCTTCTGAAGTTTGGGGTGGGAATTAAAACACAGGTTACCATTGATTCCAAAATGCTTCATCCATTTCATCATGATACAGCATTTAGCCTTTTCTCTGGGGCATACTGCAGTGGCAACTGTATGAGATACAGAGGGGAATTAACTCTTGGGCTTGTAAACAGCAACCTGGAATGCTAACTGCCCAGGATTCTCTGAAGAATAGATTCATTGAATCGGTCCAGTTTTTGAAATAGTCCTGAAACCACTTAAAATTTTTATGTTTTGAAATCTTGCCCGTGTTTGCTATTTAAAAAAGTGCTGTGGTGTGGAATCCATGTGCCTTAAGGAAAGAGTTCTGGAAACTTGTCATCCAAGGCAGGTGAATTCCAGCTTCTGCCTGGTTGGTCTGAGAGAAGCACCATCGTATGGGAATTGTATTAATATCTAGCTGTTTGTTTCCAGCCAGAAAGCTGCTGGGAGAGTGAATATATTCCTTCCTTATTTTCCACACATTGCCTTTACCAGTTATCTCCCAACTGGAACTTATATTTTCCATAGTATTGACTGTGCTCACTATTGTCTCCCTTCCGACTGAGAGATGATACATGTAAAATTATCGTGTAAAGTGTATGCATCTCTTCAACTAAGTTATCCTTTTTCTTACTTTCCTATCTTTGTTTACTCTGTTCTCTCCATTTGGAGCCCCCTCCGCTTCTCAGTGTTTGTCCAGAATCTTCCCAGTTTTCTGAGGTTGGCACATAGCTGCCTGGAGCTAGCTAGATGTTCAGTAAATATCTAGATAATAAAGTAAAAGGACCATCTCGAGATCCAGGCTTTTCATGAAGCATGTTCAGGTCACTTCCCAGTGATGGACCTGTTAGGTGGCTTCTCTGGGTGAGTATGGACGTGGTCACCATCAGTGTGGGCCACTGTTATTTGAGGACAGCTGTTACGAGCCCTCCAAGTGCCAGAGCCATGCTGCATTCAGGGCTGAAATGGAAAACATGGTTGCGTACTCTTCTCTGCTACTCTGTGTTGTAAGGGTACTGCAGTAGCTCTGCTTTGTTCCAGTTTTTCATTGAGATCTCAGATTCAGCACAACCGTACATTCTTATTATTTATTTGGCCTTGCCACGTGGCATGTGGGAACTTAGTTCCTGGACCAAAGATGGAACCCATGCCCCCTGCAGGGGAAGGTCAGAGTCTTAAGCAGTGGGCCACCAGAGGAGTCCCCTGCAATCGTACATTCTTGACCAACATCTCCCACCTTCCTCATAGTTCAGATAATTCTGTTAGAGACTTCTTGCGATATTCCATCCGTCTGTTTATTCATCCCCCAAACCTTTTACTGAACCCTCTAAGTGCCAACCACTGGGCCAGATGCTTAGGATACAATAGTGATAAGTAGGTAGAGTCCTTGCTCTCAGGAATTTAGAATTGTGAGCCTGAGTGAACTTTGTGTGTCTGCTTCTTTCCTCTTTAGATATTTTCCCTATAGACTCCGCAGACTCTCAACAAGTGGTCTCTCAGGAAGTCTGTTCCAGTCTTTAGCCAGGTGAGGCCGGGTAGGTGTAATAGGGCTGCATTTCACAGAGGTCCCGGAGAGAGGAGGTGATGGGGAATCTGAGGGAAGAGGGAGCCTCTGAGCCTTTTGTTCACTGCCTCCAAAGATCACATGCATGGGGCCTATGATTCCACACTAACCTCTACCTTGCTCAGCATCAGGACTCCCACCCTTGGTTTGGGGAGATTTATAAAACTGATGGGCTATTGAATAGTCCTTGTCCACAGAGGACAGTTTGGATGGGCAGGTAGGATTCTTGGGTGCTGTGCAGCTGTTGTAGGAGGTGGAAACAAGAATATCTGAGACGATGCTCCGCACACATAATAAAGGAGCTCACAGGAGAGGTGCTTGAGAGCCTGTGGCTCTGGGCTGGGCAAGCATATGGATTCTTGGTGCTGGTGACTGGCCTTAGTCGGGCAAGAGCCTGGGCCATCTCTCAGAGCTGACCCAGCTCTCTTGTGGTCCTTCCACCTTGGGCCTCCTCTATGTCGATTTATGGAGCTCTGTGTGGCTCAAGCTTCCCCCTTCCTGGGCTGGGCAGTTCTCCTCTGGTCTCTGTTTATACTGTCTGCCTCTTCATGAATTTTTTTTCTCCAATCCATTAATTTGAGTAGTTTCTCAATGAGAGTGCTATTGGCATTGTGATAATGAAATAATACCCCCACCGATATTTTCAACTCACCCCTACTTCCCACCTCTGTCATGCTTTAGAGGTAGGTGCCTCATCTCCCACAGATCAAAATTACCAGTTTATGGGCCAAAGTCTAAGTTTGCTTTCTTCATATTTTAGCTTCGGATTTTCAAAAATCCTTTTTTTTATCCCCTCTCAGAAAGTTTGATTCCTACAACACAAACATGTTTGGCTTTCCACATTCTTGTTTTTGTTATGGGTTTTAACCTTCTATGTAGATGTTTAACCATCTATGTAGAAGTTCAGGAACCTAACATTAAAAGTTCTCTTTGCATCTCTGCTGTAATTCTGCCTGGGGCAATGAGTATGTCCTGACAACTCCAAGGAAGACCTTTAAAAATTTTCAAATTTCATCCCAGTGCCCATGTCTGAGGCTCAGCAGAAAAAATAGAGCTTAGGCCCTAACAGAGCTCCTCCACACATCACCTCTAACATTCTAATTTGCTGCCCCTTCCCTCTACCCTTTTAATCAATTTAGAGAGAAATAGGGTGTCCAAAGTTAAAATAGAAAAGCCATTTGCTAAGAGAGAGGGTCAACTGATTTAGGAAAGAGATAACAAAAGGCATCTCTGGTTGGAGACTAACAGATGGCCGCAGAAGGCAAGGACAGCTTTGGAGCAAATTCACAGTAGTCAAGGTCCCAGGCCCTCTGGTCAAGTTAAGAAAATTATTCAGAAAAAGAAGAGCATACAGCAGAAAGAATGTGTGAAGTGGATAGGTAAATCATGAAGGAAGATATGTAAATAGCCAAGAATGCTTGTCTTACTTTAACTAGACATTGAATAGCAATCAGAATGGCAAAGAGTAAAAAGTCTGTTAATAGTAAGAATTGTCAAAGGTGGGGTGGGAGGAGTGAGCATTTGTCTGCTTAGCCATTAGGAGAGTGAACTTTGGTATCCAGGGCATTCTGGAGTATAATTTGACAGTAAATTCTGAAATCTTTAGAAAAAATACACTCTTTGATAAAGCAACTTTAAAGAATGTTTATCTCACTTATTTGTAATGGAGAAAAATTAGAAAATACTGGGTTGTAATGTAAAGCAACCAAGGATTAAGTGAATTATGGTATATATTCACCATGATAATGTTAATCTTTATTGATTAGAAATGTGACCACTATATATTCTTTAAGTAGCAAAAAGTAAGCTAGACTATAAAGCAGTATGGATAGAATCACACCATTTTAGTAAAAAATTTTAAATTGCATATATATATCGATGTATAGAAAAAATCTAAAAGGATATATATTAACATCTTATCTCTGTGGAATTATCAGTGATTTTTAGCTCTTTCTTATATATATCTGTATTTTCTGAATGCTAAATAAAGAGAATAATCAGAATAAGCAAAGCTTTTCTTCTTCAGAGTACAATTCAGCTTATTTATTTTTTCCCTCTGATCCATAAGTTGGAAAATTACTAGAAGAGATGAGGTAGAGAGACAGGCAAAGCTCCTGAGATAGCACTGGAAGCTTGAGATGATGACCTTCTTTCTGGTATAAAGAAAAAAAAAGGAAGAGTCAATAAACAGTTAAATGGAATTTGAGTTTCTTTCCATTTTTGTTCGGCTTGTTGTATAGCCCTGTTTTAAGAAAGTATTTGTCATACCATACTGATGTTTTCTTCCTTTTTAATACTATTTGAATTTTCATTAAAATGTCAAAATAAATCTGTGAAATTTCTGATATGCTCAGTATTTCACAACCTTTTCTAGTCATTTTCCAATGTAATTTGCATTCACAAAGTTTCTGCTTAGCTAGAAGTTTGAAACTGATTAGGTTCAGTAAGCCAAGATTTATCTTCCAGCTCCACAAGGGCAAATTTTTTCCAGTGCACCAAAACATTTATTTGAAATATGACAAGAACTTGTAAAGATTGCTTAAACCTACACTTTGCTACTCTTTTTTTCTCTTCCAATTCACATGGAAGAAAAGTAGACATCCAGGAGAAAAACTGAATCTCTCGTGAATTTGAAGGTCTGCAGTTTTAATCTCTTCTTTCGTTTGGCGATGGTCCTTATTTATCTTGTAAGAGGGGAAAATAGTAAACAAATAAGTATCATGCTAGGTATAATGTTAAAAAAAACTATGTGAGAATGATTGGGGTGTTCAAAAATTGGAATAGTTTTTTCCCTAGTCATGATGACCAGGAAAGGCCATCTTGCTGTGTGTTTTTTTTTTTTTTTTAATGTGAATATTGCTAACTCTAGTATCATTTAAAACTGTGCATAGGTGGAACTGCAAAATCTGTTTTAGAACTTTTCACTTCCAAGGGATCTTATTCTATTTAGGCTCTTACAGTGTTTATATATGTACGCTTAGTCGCTCAGTCATGTCTGACTCTTTGCCACTACATGGACTGCAGCTCTCCAGGCCCCTCTGTCCTTGGGGATTCTCCAGGCAAGAATACTGGTGTGGGTTGCCATGCCCTCCTCCAGGGGATCTTCCCAACCCAAGGATCGAACCCAGGTCTCCCGCATTGCAGGAGGATTCTTTATTTTCTGAGCCACCAGGCAAGTGTTTAAGCATAAGCAAATTAGATGCAAATTCAGCTAGCTGAGATACTCATTTACCAGTAACCAGTTAATTAAACTTACCTAATTTTGGTGACTCACAGTTGCTTGGCAGATAGTTGGACCACATTAAATATTTGTTGATTCAGTCTTTCCTGTTCAGCTCTCTTTTTAATTTGTTAGTTTTCAAATGGCAGTTGATATTATAGAAATTACAGGTTTACAATGTAGTGATTCACAATTTCCAAAGGTTATGCTCCATTAGAGTTATTATAAAATATTTGCTGATGTTTTATTTTCCTGAGGAGAGACGGATGTATTTGATGTCCTCAAAGAGCTAGTGGAGCATGCTTATTTGTCTCTGTAAGTCTGTTTACACTTTTTATGTTTTCTAACAGCATCAAAACGGAAGCTGACCCCAAAGGTAACAAAATTGCCTTATGTTCATTATTTCAGAGGAGGCAGGGCAAGATTGAGGGGAGCAGACACTGAGGATAAAATAGAGGAGACTGAGCCCCAGGATGGTTAACCTAGTGTGGTTTAGAAATCTATTTTGATATTCAGTTCAGTTCAGTAGCTCAGTCGTGTCCGACTCTTTGCGACCCCATGAATCGCAATTCGCCAGGCCTCCCTGTTCATCACCATCTCCTGGAGTTCACTCAGACTCATGTCCATCGAGTCTGTGATGCCATCCAGCCATCTCATCCTCAATCGTCCCCTTCTCCTCCTGCCGCCAATCCCTCCCAGCATTAGAGTCTTTTCCAATGAGTCAACTCTTCTCATGAGGTGGCCAAAGTACTGGAGTTTCAGCTTTAGCATCATTCCTTCCAAAGAAACCCCAGGGTTGATCTCCTTCAGAATGGACTGATTGGATCTCCTTGCAGTCCAAGGGACTCTCAAGAGTCTTCTCCAACACCACAGTTCAAAAGCATCAATTCTTCAGCGCTCAGCCTTCTTCACAGTCCAACTCTCACATCCATACATGACCACAGGAAAAACCATAGCCTTGACTAGACGGACCTTAGTTGGCAAAGTAACGTCTCTGCTTTTGAATATACTATCTAGGTTGGTCATAACTTTTCTTCCAAGGAGCAAGCGTCTTTTAATTTCATGGCTGCAATCACCATCTGCAGTGATTTTGGAGCCCCCCAAAATAAAGTCTGACACTGTTTCCACTGTTTCCCCATCTATTTCCCATGAAGTGATGGGACCGGATGCCATGATCTTCGTTTTCTGAATGTTGAGCTTTAAGCCAACTTTTTCACTCTCCTCTTTCACTTTCATCAAGAGGCTTTTTAGTTCCTCTTCACTTTCTGCCATAAGGGTGGTGTCATCTGCATATCTGAAGTTATTGATATTTCTCCTGGCAGTCTTGATTCCAGCTTGTGTTTCTTCCAGTCCAGCGTTTCTCATGATGTACTCTGCATAGAAGTTAAATAAGCAGGGTGATAATATACAGCCTTGATGTACTCCTTTTCCTATTTGGAACCAGTCTGTTGTTCCATGTCCAGTTCTAACTGTTGCTTCCTGACCTGCATACAGATTTCTCAAGAGGCAGGTCAGGTGGTCTGGTATTCCCATCTCTTGAAGAATTTTCCACAGTTGATTGTGATCCACACAGTCAAAGGCTTTGGCATAGTCAATAAAGCAGAAATAGATGTTTTTCTGGAACTCTCTTGCTTTTTCCATGATCCAGTGGATGTTGGCAATTTGATCTCTGGTTCCTCTGTCTTTTCTAAAACCAGCTTGAACATCAGGGAGTTCCCAGTTCACGTATTGCTGAAGCCTGGCTTGGAGAATTTTGAGCATTACTTTACTAGCATGTGAGATGAGTGCAATTGTGCGGTAGTTTGAGCATTCTTTGGCATTGCCTTTCTTTGAGATTGGAATGAAAACTGACCTTTTCCAGTCCTGTGGCCACCACTGAGTTTTCCAAACTTGCTGGCATTTTGAGTGCAGCACTTTCATAGCATCATCTTTCAGGATTTGAAACAGCTCAACTGGAATTCCATCACCTCCACTAGCTTTGTTCATAGTGATGCTGTCTAAGGCCCACTTGACTTCACTTTCCAAGATGTCTGGCTCTAGATTAGTGATCACATCATCTTGACTATCTGGGTCATGAAGATCTTTTTTGTACAGTTCTTCTGTGTATTCTTGCCACCTCTTCTTAATATCTTCTGCTTCTGTTACGTCCAAACCATTTCTGTCCTTTATCGAGCCCATCCTTGCATGAAATGTTCCCTTGGTATCTCTAATTTTCTTGAAGAGATCTCTAGTCTTTCCCATTCTGTTGTTCCTCTATTTCTTTGCACTGATCACTGAAGAAGGCTTTCTTATCTCTTCTTGCTATTCTTTGGAACTCTGCATTCAGATGCTTATATCTTTCCTTTTCTCCTTTGCTTTTCGCCTCTCTTCTTTTCACAGCTATTTGTAAGGCCTCCCCAGACAGCCATTTTGCTTTTTTGCATTTCTTTTCCATGGGGATGGTCTTGATCCCCTGGAGTGGGGCACAGCAACCCACTCCAGTGTTCTTGCCTGGGGAACTCCATGAACAGAGGAGCCTGGTGGGCTACAGTCCATGGGGTTGCAAAAAATGGGGCACGATTAGGCAACTAACACACACACACACACACACACACATTGTTTAAACAACAGAAACAAGCACAGAAAGCATGGCCGTAGCTTAATATGCCCAAGGTCAAGTTTGAGCTTCAATCTATCTTTTCTCCATCTGTGGAAGAACCATACCTCACAGACCCAACATGTTGCTTATCTGTGGGAATGATTAGGGATTATAGGTAGGTTATTAGAGTTGTTGGAAGTCTTAGATTTGAACTGTATATACTATAGACCGGTATTTTATTATTTGTGTGTCAGGAAGACTCTAAGGCTTGCATTGTTTACACGCTTCAGTGAATGGATAACTATGCAATCCATGTGAAAAGTCACTCGGTTGTGTCTGACTCTTTGCGACCCCATCGACTGTAGATTGATTGCCAGGAGCCTCTGTCCGTGGAATTCTGCAGGCAAGAATACTGGGGTGGGTTGTCATTTCCTTCTCCAGGGGATCTTCCTAACCCAGGGATCGAACCCAGGTTTCCTGCATTTCAGGAAGATTCTTTCCTATCTGAGCCACCAGTGAAGCCCATAGATAGGTCACTATATCACTAGCTTTTGTGAACGTATTTCTCAAAAGTGCAAGAAAATGTTTTATTTGCCTTAATCAGCAAGCAATTTAAACATTCTTCCTGCAATTTCATTTAAGTGTTTAAATTTCTGTTTAAACCTCCATCGATACCAAAGGGTAAACTCAATCTCAGCACAGACTTTATGTATATGATGCTCATTACATGTATGTATTATAGCCTCTGAGCTCCACAGCCCAATTTTTCCCTTCCCTTGACCCTACCAGCCCTTATTTCACTCTACTTTGTGCACTGACTTCCAGTCCTGCCAGCCTTTTTGTCTGGGCAGGCCCACGTGTGTGTAACTGAAATATGAATTCCAGATGAGTAGGATCCAAATTTGTGAGGTTATTCTATATGCTTAATTCCACTGCCCCACACAGGTGGAAATGTGGTTTCAAGAGATGTTAGGCACTGTGAATTTTCCCTATGCATTGCAAGGATGGAAAAAATACGTGCTAAATAACTCAGCTGACCAACTGTAAAAGCTCATAGTACATAATAACTCTTAAATTTTTATAATGGCCTGGCTTACCTTTGGTGGTCTTGTTATTAGGCTCCAGTAATTGTGCTTTGAGACTCTGTCTAATGGTGGAAGCATGAGGTAACATTGCTTAATGATTTCTTAAATGGGTTAATACCTGGGAGGTGCCCTTGCCCGTTTCATCAATTAAACAGCATTTCCTTGTCTCTTAGCTTATGTTAAGTGCATTTAAGAGGACAAAAGAGTTTCTAGAGGGAGAAGTGTACTGGACTGGGATTAAAAAGGATACTGGTAAATGCCAAATCCTGCATCCAAGCTTATAGGTGGTGGTCTGTAGCATCATGTTTGAAAGAACACCAGCTGCTGAAGATGAGAGTTGTGTGCGTACATGGAAAAGAAAATGGAAAAACCGGGTCAGCATGATGACAGATAGTAGGCCAAAAACAGCTTTCTTTTGAAAAAAAAAAAAAAAAAAATTGAAGTAAAGTGCTTTTAAAGTTTCACTTATTTAATTAAAAGTTCCAATTATTCATTTATTTGAAGCTGCCTTTCTTTCTAGGTTCATGGTTAAGATTATTGGTTCTGGTGTCAGACTTTCTGTCTTTAGCTCAGGTTGAATATGGGGTGAGTTGCTGACTTTCCTAAGCCCTGGTTTCCTTATCTGGCTGATGGGAGAGCAATAGCATCTGTTTCATGATGTTGTTGTGTATAGTAAACGACACTATCCTCATAAAGCATTTAAATAGCAGAACGCCTGGACTCAATGAACGCTGTTAAATTTATGGGTGCTTTCCCATCTACAGATGGTATTATTGCTGCTCTAGACTTGAGGGATGTGATATATTTTGAAAGTTTTTGTTTGCACACATCACAAGTCACAGCTCATTTGATTCTTCCCGCTGTTCTTTGAGGTGGGCAGGGCAGGGGTTATTATCACCTGTGTTAGGATAGTATGACTGTAGAAACAAGTAGGCTCACCAAAACCTTAGTGGCTCAACCTGATCCGTACTTTTATTCCTTGCTAATGAGAGAGTCCAAGGAAGACATTTTGGTCAAAGGGCAGCTTTTTTTTTTTTAACTGTATTTTACTTTACAATACTGTATTTGTTTTGCCATACATCAACATGAATCTGCCACGGGTGTACACGTGTTCCCAATCCTGAACCCTCCTCCCACCTCCCTCCCCATACCATCTCTTTAATTGAATTACAGCTGCTTTACAATGTTTTGGGTGTACAGCAGAGTGATTTAGTTTTATATATACATATATATTCTTTTTTGGAATCCTATCCATTATAGGTTATTACAAGATATTGAATCTATTAATAGCTCATGAGCTATACAGTAGGTCCTTGTTTATCCGTTATGTGTGTGTGCACAGTCGTGTTCAACTGTTTGCAACCCATGGACTGCGGCCTGCCAGGCTCCTCTGTCCATGGAATTTTCCAGGCAAGAATACTGGAGCAGGTTGCCATTTCTTTCGAATGTGTGTTCTGGAATCTCCTGCATTGGCTGGTGGGTTTTTTACCAGCTGAGCCTCCAGGAAAGCCCCATTTTACATAGTAGTGTGTATATGTTAATCTCAAACTCCAAATTTATCCCTCCCCACCTTTACCCTTTGGTAGCCATAAGTTTGTTTTCTATGTCTCTGAGTCTGTTTCTGTTTTGTAAGTAAGTTCATTTGTATCATTTTTTAAGATTCCACATATAAATGATATCATATGATGCCTTTCTTTGTCTGATTTACTTCACTTAGTATGATAAGCTCTGGTTGTATCCCTGTTGCTGCAAATGGCATTATTTCATTCTTTATTAACACTGAGTAATATTTCATTGTATACATATACCACATCTTTATCCATTCATTTGTCAGTGGACATTTAGGTTGCTTCCATGTCTTGGCTCTCGTAAATAATGCTGCTATGAACATTGGGGTGCATGCTTCTTTTCAATTAGAGTTTTCTCCTGATATAGGGCAGCTTTCTTTTGCGAGTGATTCTAGGATATATTTTGTGGCTTTACTGTCTTCAGTATGTGACTATGTGGGCCTCCATCACTAGCCAGATGCAATCGATGGGAAGAGAAAAAGGGGATGCATCAACTTCTTGGCATACACCACTTCTGCTCATATTCTGTTGACTAGGAATGACAGTCACACAGTCATGCCTAATCACAAGGAAAATGGGGGGGGGGGGCGGTGGATATACTCTTCTTGTGCCCCAGAAGAAAGTGAAACAGATTTATGGTGGATATCTGGCTGTTGTTGTTTAGTCATATTTGGCTCTTTTGCAACTCTGTGGACTGTAGCCCCCCAGACACCTCTATCCATGGGATTTCCTGGGCAAGAACACTGGAGTGGGTCTCCATTTCCTTCTCCAGGGCATCTTCCTGACCTAGGGATCAAAATTGCATCTCCTTCATTGGCAGGGGAATTGTTTACTGCTGAGCCATCAGGGAAACCCTGAATATCTGGTAGTCTCTGCCATATATACATTTAGCAGGATGAAACTGAGATCCAGGGAAGTTGAAGTGATTTGCCCAATATGATGTAAATATTTGTAGCCATCATCCAACACGTTGGGATATGTGAACCCTAGCTCAAATTTGAGCAGTGAGGAGGGCATAGGAGGAAAAGAAGTGAGAGCTGAGGGGACAAAGGGCTGGCCTTGGCACTGGCATGGAGATGCCCCGCCAGGCAAATCCCCTGGGGTTTCTCACAGCACGTTTTTGAATGTATGGTGGTGGTGGTTTAGTTGCTAAGTTGTGTCTAACTCTTGGCAATCCCATTGACTGTGTGGCCCACCAGGCTCCTCTGCCCGTGGAATTCTCCAGGCAAGGATACTGGAGTGGGTTGCCATTTTATTCTCAAGGGATCTTCCTGATCCAAGGATTGAACACGTGTCTCCCACATTGCAGGCAGATTTTATCACCGAGCCGCCAAGGAAGCCCTTGTTTTAACTTCCACTTTGCTCGCCTTTCTTGCTGTTCCTTGTTCCCATTTGTGGATGCCTCGAGGGCTGCTGGTCCTGGGTGGGGGAGTTTCAGATCTCCACTGACATGAAACAACAGCACCTCTCCAGCAGCTATTGTTGCAGGCATACTGGCTGTGGGCTCAAGGAGAAAACCTTGAATCAATTTATCTTGTGGAGGCCAAAGAGTTGGCTGCCTGCCCTTCACAACTTGTTAAAATGAACACTTAGACTCTGCGGGGGCGGGGGGTGTTGCAGCTAAACCTGAGGAGTGATTCTCACCCCGTGGTCCTTTCTGCTGATTTTTTCAGGTTCGGGGATGTCAGTGTTGCAGCGCTGGGAAGAGGGAATGCTGAGCCTTCCATCTCTTTGCTTCTCCACCTGAAGTGCTTTTAAATGTAGCAGCAGATTTGCTGGCATTTTGCCCAGATGCCTTTTCTCTCCCAGCCGGATCCAGCCATTCTCCCAAAGTTGTTCCTTTGGGACAAGACTCTCAGAAGTCCGTGGCTCCTCCTTCTCTGCGGGGTGATTAGTACCCAGGTCACATATGCATCAGACACACTCGGAGGGGCTCCCCCTCCATCCTGGCCAATGGCCGACTGGACCAGCCAAAGTTTTGTTTTACTTGACATGAAAGCTGGTTGAAGTTAAGCAGGAGACATGTTTTTGTTTCTTTAATAAATAAAAGTAAGGACCGAGTACATGAATAAAACTAAAAGTCACTCCCTTGAGGTTTTCAGGCTTCCAAAAATAGTCCCAAATGTAGCCAAGGCTAATGCAGGCAGAATTTCCATGGAAAGCTTCGCTGGTGAGGAAGAGGCAGTGTCAGGGGGTGTGCAAACAGGCCGCCATCCTCCCCCCACCCCTTCCTGTCTCAGTCACTGGGCGTTTAGAAAACAGGGTTTTGAGCTTGCATTCATTTTCTGGTTTGAGATAAAGACAGCAGAGGCAGCAGCAATATTTATTTATTGTGGAATCCAATTTGGGGACTGCAGGCAGATGGGTGAAGTGGATTTATGATGGAATTAGTGGGGGAAATTTGTCCCTGTCAGTCAGTGAGTGCAGATTTCCTTTTAAGAAAAGAAAGATGGGGCAAGAAGCTTATATGAGGTAACCTGATGTTAAAAAGGAATCTGCTTAACCCAAGTTTATTTGTGAACAGAAGCAAACCAGTGACTGCTTATGTACAGAGCAGGATTGGGGGAGGAAGTTTGGGTTGCAAAGGGTCACATACTCAGTTTTGGGGGTGATGGAAATTGTTGATTATGTTGATTGTTGTGATGGCTCAATGACTCTATAGCTTTAAATGTGTACGCTTTATGATGTGTTGGTTATACCTCAATAACAGAGTGTTGCTGTAGTTTAGTCACTCAGTTGTGTCTAACTCTTTTCGACCCCATGAACTGTAGCCCTCCAGGCTCCTCTGCCCAAGGGATTTCGCAGGCAAGAATATTGGAGTAGGTTGCCATTTCCTTCTTCAGGGTCTTCCTGACCCAGGGATTGAACCTGTGTCTCCTGCTTGGCAGATAGATTCTTTACCACTGCACCACCTGGGTAGCCCCCAATAATGGAACAGGAAATGGCAACCTACGCCAGTAGTCTTGCCTGGAAAACTCCATGGATAGAGGACCCTGGAGAGCTACAGTCCATGGGATCACAAAGAGTCGGACACTACAGAGCAAGTGCGTGTGCATACCTTGATAAAGCTTTTAATAAAAACAAGAATAAATCAAATCTTTAAAAAATCTGCTTTAAAAGTAGCTTTTTCTTCTTCTGAATAATTGATTACTTATGAAAAAGGTGAGCTGATTAACAGAAAGAAACTGTCTTCCAGCGATTTTAGCGTTTCTCCAGTGAGTGGCTATCCCAGCAGACAGCACGCCTGTGGATAGCTCACCTTGTCCACCAGTGTGTGTGTGTGTGTGTGTGTGTGTGTGTGTGTTAGTCGCTTAGTCATGTCCGACTTTTTGCAACCTCTTAGACTAGTCTGCTAGGCTCCTCTGTCCATGGGATTCTCCAGGCAAGAATGCTGGAGTGGGTTCCCATGCCCTTCTCCAGGGGATCTTCCCAACCCAAGGATCGAACCCAGGTCTCCCGCATTGCAGGTGGATTCTTTACCACTAGCACCACCTGAGAAGTCCTATGACTTATTAGAAACTTGTCTAAATCCTCTGTTTAAAAGACAGAAAAAACAAATCAAAACGGACTGTGATTATAAGTATTATTTTAATGTATACTCTTCTGTGGCTCAGACAATAAAGAATCCGGCTGCAATGCGGGAGACCTGAGTTTGATCCCTGGGTTGGGAAGATCCCCTGGAGGAGGTCATGGTAACAAGAATACTCCAATATTCTTGCCTGGAGAATCCCATGGACAGAGGGGCCTGGCGGGTTATAGTCCACGGGGCTGCAAAAAGTTGGACACGACTGAGCAACAGAGCACAGCATACTTTTCTGTGGGCCGACAATCATGACCATGAAGGGACTTTCAGGAGCAAATCGCCCGAAAGTCATCTCTGCCTGTAGTTGGGGGAGGGGACGAGAGGTCAGCAGGGGCTGGGATGAGGGGGTCATCCTTTCCCACTCATTGGCTCAGTTAGGCTTTCTATGGAGAGATGCTTGTTCACAGAAACTGAAATTGGATCCCTGGGCTTTCTTCAGAAACTTGGTAGTCCTGCTTGGTCAGGTGATCAAGCATTTGATGGTGTAAGAGACTGTTGTCATTGCCATTTATTTCCTTTGATATAATGGGGGAAATGTAGAAGCGCTCATAACTGAAAAATAATACAAGGTGTATTTTTGTTCTCTAGTCTTCAAAGTAGTTTTACAAGGAACTTTTCATCACTTAAGTTTTTCAAACAAAATATAATCATGATTACTCAATTTTCTTTTGTAGCTAAGAGAAAGCCTGCATTGCAAAGGAAAGTTCTACTTGGGCCAGAAATGTGTGTTTACCCATGACGTGCTGAAACTCTGAGATTCTGTGAAAATGTCCATTTTTCATGCTGCTAGTGTGGTTGCCTTTTTGGTTCAATTTTAGCTACACACACACTTAAAAGGGGGATGCGATCCTGTCTTGATGCTCAAACCTTCTTATTTGTTTTGCTGGAAGAATACAGTGTCTCTCAAGAAATGTTTTCGTCTCATGAGAGGAACGTTTCAGTGTAAATGTTCAAGAACTCAAATCCACTAGTGAATTCATGTCTACCTAATGGGAATACCTCTGGGTAAAAGGTATAAAAAATCATTTTATAAAGGAGATGGTTTAACAGTATGTCAGACTTTCAAATGTGAGTGCACCCTGGCAGTGCACCTGTTGTATAAAGCAATGTATCTTTTTATATAGTCACATCCTTCCTTTCAGGGTTTCTGCCATAGCATCATAAGGTGCGGTAAACGAGTGCATCTTTACCATATGCTGTGCCTTTTAAGCTTCACAGACCTTGGTTTTACCCCTGCTCAGTCTTCACCTTTCTGACTTGTTTCTGTAACGGAGTTTCTTTCCTTCCCAGTAGCAGTTTCTGCTGTCCTCAGGCCAGTGTACCTGCATTGCTGGTAATTAAGATCATGGACTGTTGCCTGTTTTGTAAGATACTTAGATGTCACTCCTAATTTATAGTCAAAAGAGATTGAGCCCAAATATTTTCTAATATTTCTAATATTTCTCAAAGCTCTCACTACCTCTCTCTCCCCGCAGCCACTGCCCCCTTCAACCTCCATCACTTTTTTTTTTTGGACACTATTGTAACAGCCTCTTGTTTGGCCTTTCCCGATCTTCCCTTGCCCTCTTTACATTGGCTTCTCCTACTCGAGGTAGATTAATCAATCTAAAATGTGAATATGGCTACTGCCACTTCTGTGCTAAGGTACTCATTACCTTCAAAATGGATGCCAAGCTTCTTAGCCCAGTGCACCAGCCGCTCTGTGCTTCACCCCATCCGTCTCTCTAGCCTTACTTCCCAACCTTTCCACTCCACTCTCCAGGCTCCCTTAATATTAAGCCACTTGCCTTGCCCCACCCTGCATCCATGCCACACACACCTGTGTGGGAGGTATTCCTGTATCTGTCCGATGTTTTTAGTTGCAAGTAAACCCTGTTTAATTTAGGCAGAAAAGAGGCTTATGAAAAGGCCATTGCATGGCTCACAGAATTGCCATAGGGGCTGGAGAACTAGGTCAGAGGCTACCCAGATGAAACCGAAGTTCAAATCATGCTGCTGAGCAGGTCCACAGAGCTTGCACTGGGATGGCCCCCAAGTTGCAGCTGGCTTTGCTGCACCCTGATTCTGAGCGGGGGACGGGGGTGGGGCTGCACATTGGAACAGTGCTCATGGAAGCTTTAGACCTTGACACAGCAGCTTTTAATGCCAGAGAGAGTTTTTTGGTGATCTTTATTTCTTTGTGTCACTAGCTCTCAATTTAGCATTTTTTGGCATCTGTGTCTGCTTGTTCAAGCCTAAGTCACATGCTTGTCCCTGAATGCACAAGGGGAGAGAAAGTATCAGAAGTGTTCACTATGCTGGGGATCCCACAAAGGGAAATTCCCCCAAACAAAGGAAGTTCAGATGCTTCAGAGGCGAAAGAGCGACAGTTGTCCAATCGGACTCCTTAGCCTTTATGAACTGCCCAATGTCTGTTCATGGCTTACTTTCATGTGCCATCTAGCTTTATTCATCTTTGCCTCAAGGAAATCTTCCCTTGCACACAGGTTTTGGTTTGTTTCTCCCTTGGCCTTTTGGGTCTATTTATGCCTTATCACTTCTGAAAACTTATTATGTTCCTATATAGGTAATTGTGTCCAGCTCTTGTTTTTTAAGGCTTCCCACATGGCTCAGTGGTAAAGAACCCACCTGCCAATGCAGGAGATACAGGAGATGTGGGTTCGATCCCTGGGTTGGGAAGATCCCCTGGAGAAGGACATGGCAACCCGCACCAGTGTTCTTGCCTGGAAAATCCCACGTACAGAGGAGCTTGGTGGGCCGCATTTCATGGGATCACAAAGGGTCGACTGAGCATGCACGCACACACTTGTTTTTAACCCCTTCCTCCTTCTGAGGGTAGGTACCGTGCATTAGGTATCTTTGGTACCCAGTGTGCACTATAGGGTTTGATGAATTCATTCATTCATTTGTTCACTGTTTGGTGAACTGAATGGAACTGAATTGCTGAAGATTACATAGGGAACTGGTGCCAGGGGTGGTAGGAAAACTCAAGTCTCTTGAGTTCGGTGTTTGCAAAATGATAGAAAGAGGCACATCCCTCCTTTCCTTTCTTCCATCAAATCCTTATTGATTTCCTCTCCTGTTTAGATTCTGCCAGTCTTCATCATTCCCAGAGGATTCCTTTCCCAATCATTGCCAGGGCAAATGGTTTAAGGAATCCAGATCTGTTGACTGGTAGACTGTGGCCCTATCCTGGATGTGGAGGAGGCAAATGCAGAGAACTTTTAGGAAAATATATGCAGCTCGGAATGATTTGGCTCAAATTGAATTAGGCTTCCTTGGAGCAGAAGGTCTAAAAGATCAATGCTTTGGCCCGTGGACTTGCTGGCCAAGAAGTGCATACATTTTTAAGAGAAACATAAACATGGCTCATGTTGGTCATACGGCAGCTTGGGTAGATGGATTTATACTTCATCAGACAGTTGGTCCCTGGGTAGAAATGTGGGCCAAGGGCCAGGAGATCCCTATTCAGTTTCCAGTTAAGTCATCTCTGTTTATTTCTCACAAAATACATATTTAGAAAAATTTGAAATTAAAACGTCATGCTTAAAACACTGTACAGTAAACAGAGGTTTTAAAAAGAAGAGCTGCTGCCAACACCACTTTTTGTTAAAGCTGTATCCAATTTAAAGTTTATTTTATACCCAGGATACAGAATGGGGTGCAGAGTGCTACAGAAGTCACCATCCATCTGATCAGACATTTCAGCAGGACTTTTCCCTGAACAGGATACTCACAAGCTTGGGGCCTGGCTTTGGGCATTGATGGATGTGAGAAGGTGCACACGTGGGGTCCTGGACACCACATGGATGCCTCTGCAACCCTTTCCTTTCTGCTATGCTCCACAAGTCCTGCTGATTTTATCTTTTAAGTATCTCCTTTCTATTCATCTCCTCCCCTCCCCTGGTCCTGGTCCCATACCTGTCACCTCCCGGTTTATCTCTCCGTGTGGCCTATTGCCTCTATCCAGTCAACCCTGACCATTTCATTTGCACCAGCTTCTCTGCTTCATATACATCTGTGGTCTCCTGTTGCTTTTGAAAAGTGAAAGTTGAAAGTTAAGCTGCCCAGTCGTGTCCGACTCTTTGTGATCCCGTGGACTGTAGCCCACCAGGCTCCTTCATCCATGGGATTCTCCAGGCAAGAATACTGGAGTGGGGTGCCTTTTCCTTCTCCAGAGGATCTTCCCGACCCAGGGATTGAACCCAAGCCTCCCGCATTAGAGGCAGATGCTTTAACCTCTGAGCCACCAGGGAAGCCCTTAGGATAAGGCAAAAATGTGTAATATGGCCTAAGCCCTTAGGTCTGGTCCCACCTGGCTCTCCAGCTTAGTCTGCCATCTACCCCTGCAGTCCACGCTTTCTCTAGGCAGCCATACTGTGCTCCAGTCTTAGGGGGCACTTCCTTAGGAAACTCTTCCCTACCTTCTTACCCACAATGAGACCCCTCGCCTTGTTTATACTCCTACTACAGGGCAAGAACCTGCTTTTCCTTTCCAGCATTTATCATCATTTGAACTTGCATATTTATTTCTGTGATTATTTGAATAATCTTTTTGTCTTTCCTACCACTAATGCACACATTTATTGAGCACTTACTGCATATTAGGCAATTTCTAAGTCCTTTCAAAACATTAGGGTTTTTAATCCTCATAAAACCCGAGGAAGCGTGTCCTTCTTGAGGGCTTAAGTAACTTGCTCATGGCCACACAGCTAGCTAGCATAGAGACAGGATTTGAACCCAGGCAGTCTTGCCCCAGGATATAAAGACTTAATCAGGACACTGCATTGCTTTCTTAGTAGATAAAGATTTCTCATTCCTGTTTCATTCAGTTCAGTTCAGTTCAGTCGCTCAGTCGTGTCCGACTCTTTGCAACCTCATGAATCGCAGCACGCCAGGCTTCCCTATTCCCCCTTTAAGAGCTCTTTTCAGACACGCTGTACTGAAATGAAAATTTAATGCTGTAGAGGTAGTGTTGTGGTGGGCAGAATGGTGTCCTTTCCACCTCCTCCTCCTCCTCACAAGACTTCCACATTCTACACCCTGCAACCCATGAATAAATCATATTGCATGGTAAGGGGAAATTAGGGATGCAGATGGAATTAAGGTTATTTATCTGGTGACCTTGACGGAAGTAGATTATTCTGTATTTGCCTGGTGGTCATGATGTAATCACAAAGGCTCTTCAAATGAAAGAGGAAGGCAGGATGGCCAGTGTGAAGGAAGTGCAGTGTAAGAAAGACTTGAGTGCTATCGCTGGCTTTGAAGATGGAAGAGGGCCATGAGCCAAGGAATATGGGCAGCCTCTTGGAGCTGGAAAAGGCAAGCAAACAGATCCTTCCTCAGGGCGTGAGAAGGAATGCAACCCTGCCAACACTGCTTTCAGTCCAGTGAAGCCCATTTCAGACTTCTCACTCCCAGGATGAGAAGATTATAAATTTGTGTTATCTTAAGCTACTAAGTTTATGGTAATTTGTTACAGCCACAGTAGAAAACTAATGCAATGAATACAACCATGCACACACGCGTGTGTGTATATGTATGTATGTATGTCTATATACACATGCATGCACACAATTGAATATATTGCATGTACTATATGTACTATTTAGATATCTGTGACTTATACATAACACAAGTAAGTTTCTCTTCACCATCCAGGAACCTTTTTTCCCCTGATGGTGATATTTCCTCTATTGAGAATGCATATACTGGGCTATAAGAATCATCTCTGGTTTTGACCACTACTATATGGGAAATAAATGGGGAAACAGTGGAAACAGTGTCAGACTTTATTTTTTTGGGCTCCAAAATCACTGAAGATGGTGACTGCAGCCATGAAATTAAAAGACGCTTGCTCCTTGGAAGAAAAGTTATGACCAACCTAGATAGCATATTCAAAAGCAGAGACATTACTTTGCCGACTAAGGTCCGTCTAGTCAAGGCTATGGTTTTTCCAGTAGTCATGTATGGATGTGAGAGTTGGACTATAAAGAAAGCTGAGTGCCGAAAAATTGATGCTTTTGAACTGTGGTGTTGGAGAAGACTCTTGAGAGTCCCTTGGACTGCAAGGAGATCCAACCAGTCCATTCTGAAGGAGATCAGCCCTGGGATTTCTTTGGAAGGAATGATGCTGAAGCTGAAACTCCAGTACTTTGGACACCTCATGAGAAGAGTTGACTCATTGGAAAAGACTCTGATGCTGGGAGGGGTTGAGGGCAGGAGGAGAAGGGGACGACCGAGGATGAGATGGCTGGATGGCATCACTGACTCGATGGATGTGAGTCTGAGTGAATTCCAGGAGTTGGTGATGGACAGGGAGGGCTGGCGTGCTGCAATTCATGGGGTCGCAAAGAGTCGGACATGACTGAGTGACTGAACTGAACTGAGCTGATAGCTCCTGTTCCTAGCATAGTGCCTGGCACATAGTAGGCTCTCAATAAATATTTGTTGACTGAATGAGAGAATGAATAAATGGATGAATGACGATGAATGACTTGAATTAAATAGCCAGCTTATGGAAAATGAAAAGGGTTAACAGATCCATGTTGGAAGGGAGTGAATCAATGTTTCTTAATAACTGTGAGACTAGCACTGTGAATGTTGTTGTTTATCAACGTCCAAGGGCACCTATACTCTTGCCTGGGAAATCCCATGGACAGAGGAGGCAGGCAGGCTACAGTCCATGGGGTCACAAAAGAGTCAGACATGACATAGTGACTAAACAACAGCAGTAAAAACAAGAGCACCTGTTCAGTTCAGTCACTCAGCAGTGTTTAACTCTTTGTGACCCCATGGACTGCAGCACGCCAGGCTTCCCTGTTCATCACCAACTCCCAGAGCTTGCTCAAACTCATGTCCATCGAGTTGGTGATGCCATCCAACCATCTCATCCTCTGTTGTCCCCTTCTCCTCCTGCCTTCAATCTTTTACTTTTACTTTTGTTTTTTTTTCTGTTTTTTTTAAAAAATTTATCCTTTTAATATAAATTTATCTTAATTAGAGGTTAATTACTTTACAATGTTGTATTAGTTTTGCCATACATCAACATGAATCCGCCACAGGTATACACGTGTTCCCCATCCTGAACCCCCTCCTTCCTCCCTCCCCGTACCATCCCTCTGGGTCATCCCAGTGCTGCCTTCAATCTTTCCCAGCATCAGGATCTTCTCCAAAGAGCTGGCTCTTCATATCAAATGGCCAAAGTACTGGAACTTCAGCTTCAGCACCAGTACTTCCAATGAATATTCAGGGTTGATTTTCTTTAGGATTGAACTGGTTTGATCTCCTTGCAGTCCAAGGGACTCTCAAGAGTCTTCTCCAGCACCACAGTTTGAAAGCACCAATTTTTTGGTGCTCAGACTTCTTTATGATCCAACTCTCAAATCCATACATGACTACTGGAAGAACCATAGCTTTGACTATACAAACCTTTGTTTGCAAAGTAATGTCTCTGCTTTTAAATGTGCTGTCTAGGTTTGTTATAGCTTTTCTTCCAAGGAATAAGTGTCTTTTAATTTCAGGCTGCAGTCACCATATGTAACGATTTTGGAACCCAAGAAAATTAAGTCTCTCACTGTTTCCATTGGTTACCCATCTATTTGCCATTAACTGATGGGACCAGATGCCACGATCTTTGTTTTTTGAACGGTGAGTTCAGCTTTTTCACTGTCCTCTTTCACTTTCATCAAGAGGTGTTTTAGCTTCCCTTTGCATTTTACCATAAGAGTGGTGTCATCTGCATATTTGAGGTTATTGATATTTCTCCTGGCAATCTTGATTTCAGCTTGTGCTTCATCCAGCACAGCATTTCACATGATGTACTTTGCAATAAGTTAAATAAGCAAAGTGACAACATACAACCTTGACATACTCCTTTCCCAATTGGATCCAGTCCATTGTTCCATGTCCAGTTTTAACTGTTGCTTCTTGACCTGCATACAAATTTCTTAGTGGCAGGTAAGGTGATCTCTTGAAGAATTTTTCACAGTTTGTTGTAATCCAAGGAGTCAAAGGCTTTAGCATAGTCAATGAAGCAGAAGTAGATGATTTTCTGCAATTCTCTTGCTTTTTCTATGAACAAACAGATGGCAATTTGATCTCTGGTTCCTCTCCCTTTTCTAAATCCAGCTTGAACATCTGGAAGTTCTCAGATCATCTACTGTTGAAGCCTAGCTTGGAGAATTTTGAGCATTACTTTACTAGCATGTGAGATGAGTGCAACTGTATGGTAGTTTGAACATCCTTTGGCATTGCCTTTCTTTGGGATTGGAATGAAAACTGACCTTTTCCAGTCCTGTGGCCACTGCTGAGCTTTCCAAATTTGCTGGCATTTTGCGTGCAGCACTTTCACAGCATCATCTCTTAGGATTTGAAACAGCTCAACTGGACTTGCATCACCTCCACTAGTTTTGTTTGTAGTGATGCTTCCTAAGCCCCACTTGACTTCTCACTCCAGGATGTCTGGCTCTAGATGAGTGATCACACCATTGTGATTATCTGGGTCATGAAGATCTTTTTTGTATAGTTCTTCTGTGTATTCTAGACACCTCTTCTTAATATCTTCTGCTTCTGTCAGGGCCATACCATTTCTGTCCTTTGTTGAGCTCATTTTTGCATGAGATGTTCCCTTGGTATCTCTAATTTTCTTGAAGAGATCTCTAGTCTTTCCCATTCTATTGCTTTCCTCTATTTCTTTGCACTGTTCCCTGAGGAAGGCTTTCTTATCTCTCCTTGCTATTCTTTGGAACTCTGCATCCAGATGAATATATCTTTCCTTTTCTCCTTTGCCTTTTGCTTCTTTTGTTTTCTTAGGTATTTTTAAGGCCTCTTCTGAGAACCATTTTGCTTTTTTGCTTTTCTTTTCCTTAGGGATAGTTTTGATCACCGCCTCCTGTACAATGTTATGAACCTCCACCTATAGTTCTTCAGACACTCTGTCTATCAGATCTAATCCCATGAATCTTTTTGTCACTTTCACTGTATAATCATAAGGGATTTGATTTAGGTCTGGATGGTCTAATGGCTTTACCTACTTTCTTCAGTTTAAGTCTGAATTTGGCAATAAGGAGTTTATGATCTGAGCCACAGTCAGCTCCCGGTCTTGATGTTGCTGACTGTATAGAATTTCTCCATCTTCAACTGCAAAGAATATAATCAGTCTGATTTTGATATTGACCATCTGCTGATGTCTATGTGTAGAGTCGTCTCTTGTGTTGTTGGAAGAGGGTGTTTGCTATGACCAGTGCATTCTCTTGGCAAAACTCTGTTAGCCTTTGCCCTGCTTCAGTTTGTACTCCAAAGCAAAACTTCCCTGCTACTCCAGGTATCTCTTGACTTTCTACTTTTGGATTCCAGTCCCCTATGATAAAAAGGACATCCTTTTTGGTGTTAGTTCTAGAAGGTCTTGTAGGTCTTCATAGAACCGTTCAGCTTCTTTGGTATTAGTGGTTAGGGCATAGACTTGGATTACCGTGATACTGAATGGTTTGCTTGGAAATGGACAGAGATCATTCTGTCGTTTTTGCGATTGCACCCAAGTACTGCATTTTGGACTCTTATGTTCACTATGAGGGCTACTGCATTTCTTCTAAGGGATTCTTGCTCACACTGGTAGATATAATGGTCATCAGAATTAAATTTGCCCATTCTGGTCCATTTTAGCTCACTGATTCCTAAAATGTCAGCGTTTACTCTTACCATCTCCTGTTTGACTTCCAATTTACCTTGATTCATGAACCTAACATTCCAGGTTCTTATGCAATGTTGTTCTTTACAGCACTGGACTTTAGTTTCAGCACCAGATACATCCACAACTGGGCATTGTTTCCACTTTGACTCAGCGTCTTCACTCCTTCTGGAAATATTTCTCCGCTCTTTTCCAGTAGCATATTGAGCACCTACAACCTGGGGAGTTCATCTTTTGTGTCATATCTTTTACATAGTCTCCATTGGGTGCATGAGGCAAGAATGCTGAAACGGTTTACCATTCTCTTCTCCACTGGACCATGTTTTGTCATAACTCTCCACCGTGGCCTATCTGTCTTGGGTGGCCCTTCATGGCCTGGCTCATAGTTTCACTGAGTTAGACAAGGCTGTGATCCATTTGATCAGTTTGGTTCATTTTCTGTGATTGTGGTTTTCCTTCCGTCTGCCCTCTGATGGATAAGAATAAGAGGCTTGTGGAAGCTTCCTGGTGGGAGGGACTGGCCAAGGGCTTCCCAGGTGGTGCTAGTGGTAAAGAATGTACCTGCCAAAGCAGGAAACTAAAGAGACTCGAGTTCAGTCTCCGGGTTGAGAAGATCCCCTGGAGAAGGGAATGGCAAACCACTGCAGTATTCTTGCCTGCAGTATCCTATGGATAGAGGAGCCTGGTAGGCTAGAAGTCCATGGGGTAAAGACAAGACTGAAGCAATTTAGCATGGCCTTGTCTAGTCAAGGCTATGGTTTTTCCAGTGGTCATGTATGGATGTGAGAGTTGGACTGTGAAGAAAGCTGAGCACCGGAGAATTGATGCTTTTGATCTGTGGTGTTGGAGAAGACTTTTGAGAGTCCCTTGGACTGCAAGGAGATCTAACCAGTCCATTCTGAAGGAGATCGGCCCTGGGTATTCTTTGGAAGGAATGATGCTAAAGCTGAAACTCCAGTACTTTGGCCACCTCATGCGAAGAGCTGACTCATTGGAAAAGACTGATGTTGGGAGGGTTTGGGGGCAGGAGGAAAAGGGGACAACAAAGGATGAGATGGCTGGATGGCATCACCAACTTGATGGATGTGAGTTTGAGTGAACTCCAGACGTTGGTGATGAACAGGGAGGCCTGGCGTGCTGCAGTTCATGGGGTTGCAAAGAGCTGGACACGACTGAATGACTGAACTGAACTGAACTGGGGGAATCTGGGTTTTGCTCTGATGGGTGGGGCCATGCTCAGTAAATCTTTAATCCAATTTTCTGCTAATGGGTGAGGCTGTGTTCCCTTCCTGTAGTTTGACCTGAGGCCAAGTTTGAGAGGGATAATGGCAGGATGTCCCTGGTGGCTCAGACAGTAAAGTGTCTGTCTGCAATGTGAGAAACCTGGTTTCCATCCCTGGGTCAGGAAGATCCCCTAGAGAAGGAAATGGCAACTCATTCCAGTGTTCTTGCCTAGAAAATCCCATGGACAGAGGAACCTGGTCAGCTATAGTCCATGATGTTGCTAAGAGTCAGACATGACTGAACCTTTTCTTTTTTTTTTAATGGCAGAAACGACAGAATGTGGTCCACTGGAGAAGGGAATGGCACACCACTTCATTATTCTTGCCTTGAGAACCACATGAACAGTATGAAAAGGCAAAATGATAGGATACTGAAAGAGGAACTCCCCAGGTCAGTAGGTGCCCAATATGCTACTGGAGATCAGTGGAGAAATAACTCCAGAAAGAATGAAGGGATGGAGCCAAAGCAAAGACAATACCCAGCTGTGGATGTGAGAGAAGCAAGGTCCAATGCTGTCAAGAGCAATATTGCATAGGAACCTGGAATGTAAGGTCCATGAATCAAGGCAAATTGGAAGTGGTCAAACAGGAGATGGCAAGAGTGAATGTCGACATTCTAGGAATCAGGAAACTAAAATGGACTGGAATGGGTGTATTTAACTCAGATGACCATTATATCTACTACTGCGGGCAGGAATCCCTCAGAAGAAATGGAGTAGCCATCATGGTCAACAAAAGAGTCCGAAATGCAGTACTTGGATGCAATCTCAAAAATGACAGAATGATCTCTGTTCGTTTCCAAGGCAAACCATTCAATATCACAGTAATCCAAGTCTATGCCCCAACCAGTAACGCTGAAGAAGCTGAAGTTGAACGGTTCTATGAAGACCTACAAGACCTTTTAGAACTAACACCCAAAAAAGATGTCCTTTTCATTACAGGGGACTAGAATGCAAAAGTAGGAAGTCAAGAAACACCTGGAGTAACAGGCAAATTTGGCCTTTGAATACAGAATGAAGCAGGGCAAAGACTAATAGAGTTTTGCCAAGAAAATGCACTGGTCATAGCAAACACCCTCTTCCAACAACACAAGAGAAGACTCTACACATGGACATCACCAGATGGTCAACACCGAAATCAGATTGATTACATCCTTTGCAGCCAAAGATGGAGAAGCTCTACACAGTCAACAAAAACAAGACCAGGAGCCGACTGGCTCAGATCATGAAGTCCTTATTGCCCAATTCAGACTTAAATTGAAGAAAGTAGGGAAAACCGCTAGACCATTCAGGTATGACCTAAATCAAATCCCTTATGATTATACAGTGGAAGTGAGAAATAGATTTAAGGGACTAGATCTGATAGATAGAGTGCCTGGCGAGCTATGGACGGAGGTTCATGACATTGTACAGGAGACAGGGATCAAGACCATCCCCATGGAAAAAAAATGCAAAAAAGCAAAAAGGCTGTCTGAGGAGGCCTTACAAATAGCTGTGAAAAGAAGAGAAGAGAAAAGCAAAGGAAAGAGGGAAAGATATAAGCATCTGAATGCAGAGTTCCAAAGACTAGTAAGAAGAGATAAGAAAGCCTTCTTCAGCAATCAATGCAAGGAAATAGAGGAAAATAACAGAATGGGAAAGACTAGAGATCACTTCAAGAAAATTAGAGATACCAAGGGAACATTTCATGCAAAGATGGGCTTGATAAAGGACAGAAATGGTATGGACCTTACAGAAGCAGAAGATATTAAGAGGTGGCAAGAATACACAGAAGAACTGTACAAAAAAAATCTTCACAACCCAGATAATCACGATGGTGTGATCACTTACCTAGAGCCAGACATCCTGGAATGTGAAGTCAAGTGGGCCTTAGGAAGCATCACTATGAACAAAGCTAGTGGAGGTGATGGAATTCCAGTTGAGCTATTTCAAATCCTGAAAGGTGATGCTGTGAAAGTGCTGCACTCAATATGCCAGCAAATTTGGAAAGCTCAGCAGTGGCCATAGGACTGGAAAAGGTCAGTTTTCATTCCAATCTCAAAGAAAGGCAATGCCAAAGAATGCTCAAACTACCGCACGATTGCACTCATCTCACATGCTAGTAAAGAAATGCTCAAAATTCTCCAAGCCAGGCTTCAGCAATACGTGACCCAGGAACTTCCAGATGTTCAAGCTGGTTTTTAAAAAGGCAGAGGAACCAGAGATCAAATTGCCAACATCTGCTGGATCATGGAAAAAGCAAGAGAGTTCCAGAAAAACATCTATTTCTGCTTTACTGACTATGCCAAAGCCTTTGACTGTGTGGATCACAATCAACTGTGGAAAATTCTGAAAGAGATGGGAATACCAGACCACCTGACCTGCCTCTTGAGAAATCTGTATGCAGGTCAGGAAGAAGCAGTTAGAACTGGACATGGAAAAACAGACTGGTTCCAAATAGGAAAAGGAGTACATCAAAGCTGTATATTGTCATCCTGCTTATTTAACTTATATGCAGAGTACATCATGAGAAACGCTGGGCTGAAGAAGCACAAGCTGGAATCAGGATTGCCGGGAGAAATATCAATAACCTCAGATATGCAGATGACACCACCCTTATGGCAGAAAGTGAAGAGGAACTAAAAAGCCTCTTGATGAAAGTGAAAAAGTTGGCTTAAAGCTCAACATTCAGAAAACGAAGATCATGGCATCTGGTCCCATCACTTCACGGGAAATAGATGGGGAAACAGTGGAAACAGTGTCAGACTTTATTTTTTGGGGCTCCAAAATCACTGCAGATGGTGACTGCAGCCATGAAATTAAAAGATGCTTACTCCTTGGAAGAAAAGTTATGACCAACCTAGACAGCATATTGAAAAGCAGAGACATTACTTTGCCAGCAAATGTCTATCTAGTCAAGGCTATGGTTTTTCCGGTGGTCATGTATGAATGTGAGAGTTGGACTGTGAAGAAAGCTTAGTGCCAAAGAATTGATGCTTTTGAACTGTGTTGTTGGAGAAGACTCTTGAGAATCCCTTGGACTGCAAGGAGATCCAACCAGTCCATTCTGAAGGAGATCAGCCCTGGGATTTCTTTGGAAGTACTGATGCTAAAGCTGAAAGTCCAGTACTTTGGACACCTCATGTGAAAAGTTGACTCATTGGAAAAGACTCTGGATGCTGGGAGGGGTTGAGGGCAGGAGGAGAACGGGACGACAGAGGATGAGATGGCTGCATGGCATCACTGACTCAGAGTGAACTCCAGGAGTTGGTGATGGACAGGAATGCCCAGCGTGCTGTGATTCCTGGGGTTGCAAAGAGTCGGACACGACTGAGCGACTGAACTGAACTGAATGGCAACCTCCTTCAAAAGGACTTATGCCAGAATGCATGGCACCCAGGACTGCTGTATTCTGTGCCCCTGACTCCAAGGCAGGCCACTGTTGACCCACGCCTCTGCCAGAGACTCGTGGACACTTGCAGGCAAGTCCAGCTCAGATTCTTGTGGCATCACTGCTCCTTTCTCCTGGGTCCTGGTGTGCACAAGGTTTTGCTCGTGTGGGTTTTGTAGTGCTGGGTTAAAGTGATCAAGGCACCAGCAAAAGGGGCTTGCCACATTGACTCTGGGGTGTGCTGTGAGCAATGGTGGGCAAACAGCCTCAGTCTGCCTGAATTTTCAGGGATAATTGGATTCAGTATCCTCACATTCAGGAAAAGGAATCACGATGTATTATGAATCACGTAAAACTTCTCCATTTATCCATAATCAGGTTTTCTACATATCAGGCTCTTTCTCTGCACTGTGCACAAATCCCAGGTGGAGCTGAGAGCTTCAGTGAGAGTGTTAGTTGCCCAGTTGTGTCCGACTGCTTCAGTAGTGAACTCTGCATGACCCCATGGTCTGTAGCCCACCAGCCTCCTCTGTCCATGGGATTCTCCAAGCAAGCATACTGGAGTCAGTTGCCATTTTCTTCTCCAGGGGATTTTCCTGACCCAGGGATTGAACCTGTGTCTCCTGTTGCAGGCAGATTCTTTACTGTCAGAGCCACCAGGGGCTTCAAGGGGCTTCAAGCTCTCTTCCCTTCCACCTGTCAAGTGTTCATTTGGGAGGAGTTTCCAGGGCTCAGATTTTGGTGGCCTTGCTTTGACAGGAGAACCCACACCCCCCTGGGGTTTTCTGGCAACCTCCCTGGCTCTCGGGAAGGTGACAGGCTCTTCCCGGGGCCTGTTCTGTGTCTGTCTTTCGGTGATGACGGGAGCGCTACAGTCCTTTGGAGGACAGGCCGTGCTTGGCTTTGGTTCTGCCCCTGGTGCTGACGAGTTGAGTGCATTCCTGTCTGGCTCTCCTAGAGATGCTGCGTGGGACAGTCAGGCAGAACCAACGCATGGGGGTGAATCTAGGGGGACAAAGTGTGGAATGTGCTGAGCTCTGCACTTGCATGCCAGCGGGGACTGGGCAGAGTCTGGAGGACTGGGGAGAGGGGACTGGGGGTCTTTGGGGGAGGCGGCCAGGATAGGAGTGGGGCACAGTGCAGCTGAGGAAGACTCTGGGGGAGTGATTTCTCAGGCGCCTCTGAGCGATGGCCTCAGAGCCTTGCTTGGCAGAATCTGTCACTTCACTTGATCTCACCACATGGCAGTGCTGGTCTCCAGGGCCTACGCATAGCTAACAAGGAACACTTGTCTGGCGTTCATGCTTACAAATAACTTTCCTGTGTAAGATCTCAGGATGGTGAGTCTTAAAAGGGGTCTGGCCTCATCTCTCTCTGGTTGTTTTGTTTCCATATCGTAGCCGTGGTTGATTCCAATGCCTACTATGGACGATGATAACACCAAACACAAACATTTGGATTGCATTTTCCATTCAATGTATTTTTTTGACTTCCATTAGCTAATTCAGATCCAATCCTGGATTTTATTCTTTCATTTTTCAGATGAGAAATCTAAAGTTTAGCAAAGCACACAAACATACATTATTTATTCATTAGGCTATGAAAATAATAGTATTATCTACTGAAGTATAATGTGTATGCACTATAAGCACTTTTATCCCTTTAATTCCAAGAGCACTGGTGGTAGGCATTATTATTGCTCTCAGTTGACAGCTGTGAAAATTGGGGCGCAAGGCAGCTAGCAATATGTCCAAACTCAGACAGTTACTAAGATGAAGCAGGATTTGAATTCAGGGAACCTGGCTTCATAAACGGTAGCTTCAACCGCGTGCATTCTACATCCCTACACAGTGGGTATCCCCGGTGCTAAATTCCACACCCGTTTCATCTCTACCATGGTACCTTTCTATGCCAAGCAATTTGAGAAGGAAAATGACATTGTTTCTGCTTCTAGTTTGGGTGGGGGAGTAAGGTGTGAACCAAGAGACTTTTCAGGGCCAAGGGCCATATGTCCTAAGCAGAGGTCAAGGGGAGCCCTGAATGACCATGAGGAATCCTCCAGGAGACTTTTCTCTGTTATATTCATAGAGTCCCTTCCTGTGGATCTTACCCATGCTGGCCTCCCAGCTCCAAACTCTCTGATAAATGGAGCAGCCCTTGCAACTGTCCTAGATTAGTCATTGTGACCCCAGATTTGAGGGTTTGGGGACCCTCTGGGAAATTTCTCTTAGAAAATTTCCACCACATGAAGCATGGCTGGTAAACAGAGGTCGTTGGTAAGCAAACTGCTCCAAAGAAATATCCTAAACTGTCCTGTACCAGGTGCCTGAAGACAGAGACCCTTTGGGTTTAGTTTTCCTTTTGCTGGTTTCTTGGGATTTGGAAGGATCATATCTTGCTCCCAGTTCTAGGAGCTGCTTTTTCTTTTCTCTCTTTTCTTTTACAGGAAAGTAAGATTTATTGGTGGGTGTGAGTAAGGAAGGAACAAGGCAATTAGGGATATATTTGACCCCCAAGGCATCCAGGATGAGCTGCTTTCCTGTCACCATAATTTCAAATTCATCTGCATTAAATTTAGTAAGTCTCCACTTCTTAGAGATATGAATCTTCTGGTGGCCAGGGAACTTGAACTTGGCCCTGTGTGGGTCCTCAGTCACATGCTCCTTGTCTTACAGCTTGGTGCAGATGGACGTTATGATTCAGACAACGAGGACCCTGGCCACTGTGTCCTGGGAATTTCCAAAGGCACCCTGCATACCTGTCTGGACCCTAGATTGGGGACAGTGTGCCAGACATAAATGTCCCCTGGAAATGACTGTCTCCAAGGCCCCTTAGAGCCACCCCTACAGACAGCAGCCACCAAGGAGGCTGCTCTTTGCAGCCATGGCGCATGGACCCCCATGGGGAAAAGAGGTCAGTTGGCATAACTGACTGCAAACAGGTGCTCCCTTTTCTAATCCAGGTTTGAACCCAGCACTCAATGGTTGCTTTCTCTCAGCCACTAGCCCAAATTTAGCCTTGACTACCACCTTCCTTTGGGCATCATTTTCTAGACTGAAATGTTATCTTTACTTATATTTTGAAAACTCCATATTGGAATATGTAGATGTGGCACATAATGGTCTAAAATATATGAAATTAGAGATGTCTTCAATTTCTTAAACATTTAGTGACTACCACAGCACCACTATAATTTTTCTGGAATCCCTACAATCTGGTATAATCATATTTTTCTTTCATTAGCCATTCAAGAGACTCTGTTTCCTTCATTGGCATCCTCTCCTTGCCCACCCTGAGTCTATGCCCTTGTCATTACAGCTTGAAACTCCTGGACACTTGGCCAATAAATACTTGATGTGGGTATTTAGAGGACATTTGTTTATTTAGTGCAAATTTTAAAATTATTAAGTCCTTCCTCCTCTAACCCATTTGGCATATAATTTGTTTGGATATTTGATGTTTGGGAAATAAATTGCAAGAACTCTTGTTTCTCACTCACTGGTGATGATCTTGATAGTCTTGCTTTGTGTTCTTATGGCAAGAAAGTTGTCACTTTTGCTTACGTATTTGTATCACCAAGTAATATAAAACCATTTCATGTCATGTTTCCTTAGCATTTAATTCTTAACCTCTATGTAGGTTTTATTGACTGTGTTAGAGTTTGGGGTTTCCCTGGTAGCTTCCGGAGAAGGCAGTGGCACCCCACTCCAGTGCTCTTGCCTGGAGAATCCCAGGTGGAGCCTGGTGGGCTGCCGTCTATGGGGTCGCACAGAGTCGGACACGACTGAGCTACTTCACTTTCACTTTCCACTTTCATGCACTGGAGAAGGACATGGCAACCCACTCCAGTGTTCTTGCCTGGAGAACCCCAGGGACGGTGGAGCCTGGTGGGCTGCCGTCTATGGGGTCACACACAGTTGGACATGACTGAAGCGAGTTAGCAGCAGCAGCAGCTGGTAGCTTTGATGGTAAAAAACCTGCCTGCAGTGCAGGAGACCTGAGTTCGGTTCCTGGCTTGGGAAGATCCCCTAGAGAAGGGAATGGCTACACATGCCAGTATTCTTGCCTGGAGAATTCTATGGACAGAGGATCCTGGCAAACTACAGTCCATGGGGTCTCAAGGAGTTGGATATGACTTGGCGACTAACACTAGGGTTATTTGTTTTCATGTCTGTTTCTCCTACAAATGTAAGTTTTCCATTATTAGGAATCCTTCCTCATCTATCTTTGCATATTCAGTCCAAGCATGGTTCTGGGGACAAAAAACGTGTCCAAAGAAGTGATGTAGAAAAAAAATCAGGTCGATGTCTTTGATTTGTTTCATAAATGATCCACTGCTATCAGTCACTGAATCATAACTGTGTATTTACGTCTCCTCTACCAAACTTTATGTTTTTGGCTTGGGTCATTTAGTACAAACAATAGATTAAAATGAACAATTATGTGCCAACAAGTTGGATATTTCTAGAAACATACAACCTACCAAGACTGAATCATAATGAAACAGAAAATCTGAACAGACCAATTACTTTGTAAGGAGATTGAATCAATATAAACCTCTCAAAAAACAAGTCTAGTACCAGATGGCCTCACTGATGAATTCTACTAAACATTTAAAGAATTAAAAACATCACTTCTCAAACTCTTTTAAAAAATTGAAGAAGAGGCAATGTTTACAAACTTATGAGGCCAGCATTATCCTGATACCAAAACCAGAATGTGATACTACAAGAAAAGATTACAGCCCAGTTTTCCTGATGAACATAGATACAAAAATCCTCAACAAAATGTTTACAAGCCCAATTCAACAATATACTGAAGAGATCATACAGCATGATCAAGTGGGATTTATCGACAAATCAATCAGTGTGATACATCACAGCAAAATGAAGGATAAAAACCATATGATCATCTCAATAGATACAGAAAAAGCATTCAACAAATCAACATTCATTTATGATGAAAACTCTCAACAAATATGTGTATAGAGGATACACATGTGTGGATATATATATGTGCCTCAAGATAATAAAGGCCATATATGACCAGTTCATAAGTAACACTATATTTGATGATGGAAAGCTGTAAACTTTTCACTAAGATCAGGGAAAAGACGAGGATGCTTACTCTTCCCTCTTCTATTCAGCATAGTATTGGAAACACTAGAGAAATTAGGCAAGAAAAAGAAATAAAAGGCATCCAAATTGGAAAGGAAAAAATAACTGTCACTATCTGCACATGATATTATGTATAGAAAGGTCTAAAGACTGCATCAGGAAATGATTAGAACTAATAGGCAAATTCAGTAAAGTTGTAGGATAAAAATCAACGCACAAAAATTTGTTTCATTTCTATGCAATACTAATGAACTATCAGAAAGAGGAATTAAGAAACCAATCCCACTTAAAATTGAATCAAGAAAAATAAAATACCTAAGAATAAATATAACCAAAGAGATGAAAGGTCTGTATATTGAAACTACGATAATGAAAGAAATTGAAGTTGTTGTTCAGTCTCTCAGTCATGTCTGACTCTTTGTGACCCCATGGACTGCAGTGTGCCAGGCTTCCCTGTCCTTCACCATCTCACGGAGTTTGCTCAGACTCATTTACATTGAGTTGGTGATGCCATCCAACCATCTCATTCTCTGTCATCCCCTTCTCCTGCCTTCAATATTTCCCAGCATGAGGGTCTTTTCAAATGAATCAGTTCTTTGCATCAGGTGGCCAAAGGATTGGAGTTGCAGCTTCAGCATCAGTCCTTCCAATGAATATTCAGGACTGTTTTCCTTTAGGGTGGACTGGTTTGATATCCCTGCAGTCCAAGGGAATCTCAAGAGTCTTCTCCAACACCAGAGTTCAGAAGCATTAATTTTTTGGTGCTCAGCTTTCCTTATGGTCCAATTCTCATATCAGTACATGACTACTGGAAAGACCACAGCTTTGACTATACAGACCTTTGCCGGCAAAGTAATAGCTCTGCCTATTAATATGCTCTCTAGGTTTGTCATAGCTTTTCTTCCAAAGAGCAAGTGTCTTTTAATTTCATGGCTGCAGTCATCATCCGCAGTGATTCTGGAGCCCAAGAAAGTAAAGTCTGTCACTGTTTCCATTGTTTCCCTATCTATTTGCCATGAAGTGATGGGACCAGATGCCATGATCTTAGTTTTTTGAATGTTGAGTTCTAAGCCAACTTTTTCACCCTCCTCTTTCACCTTCATCAAGGAGCTCTTTAGTTCTTCTTTGCTTTCTGCCATAAGGGTGGTGTCATCTGCATATCTGATGTTACTGATATTTCTCCTGGTAATCTTGATTTCAGCTTCTGCTTCATCCAGCTCAGCATTTCACAAGCAAGTTAAATAAGCAGGGTGACAATATACAGGCTTGATGCATAGTCAATGAAGAAGAAGTAGAAGTTTTTCTGGAATTCCCTTGCTTTTTCTATGATCCAAGGGATGGTGGGGATTTGATCTCTGGTTCCTCTGTATTTTCTAAATCCAGCGTGTATATCTGGAAGTTCTCAGTTCACATACTGTTGAAGCCTAGCTTGGAGGACTTTGAGCATGACCTTGCTAGAGTGGAATTGTACAGTAGTTTGCATGTTCTTTGGCACTACCCTTCTTTGGGATTGGAGTGAAAACTGACTTTTTCCAGTCCTGTGGCCACTGCTGAGTTTTCCAAATTTGCTGGCATATTGAGTGTAGCACTTTAGCAGCATCACCTTTTAGGCTTTGAAATAGCTCAGCTGGAATTCCATCAGCTGAGGGAACACAGCCCCACCCATCCACAGAAAATTGGGTTAAAGATTTACTGAGCATGGCCTTGCTCACCAGAGTAAGACCAGTCCCTCCCATCAGGAAGCTTCCACAAGCCTCTTATCCTCATCAGAAGGCAGACAGAATGAAAACCACAATCACAGAGAACTAACCAAATCAATCACATGGATCATAGGCTTTGTCTAACTCAATGAAACTATGAGCCATGCCGTGTAGGGCCACCCTAGACAGACGGGTCATTGTGGAGAGTTCTGACAAAATGTGGTCCACTGGAGAAGGGAATGGCAAACCACTTCAGCATTCTTGCCTTGAGAACCACATGAACAGTATGAAAAGGCAAAAAGAAATTGAATATGATACAGATAAATGGAAAGATATTCTGTACTCATGGATTAGAAGAATCACTGTTACAATGTCTATACTACCCAAAGGAATCTCCAGATTCAATACAATCCCTATCCAAATTCCAATGTTATATTTCACAGAAATAAACAATCCTAAAAGTTACATGGAAACACAAAAGACCCCTCACAGCCAAAACAAACTTTAGAAAGGACAAAATTGAAGGCATCAAATGTCGAGATTTCAAACTATATTATGAAGCATTAGCAATTAAAACAGTAGTTACTGGCATAAAAAAAAGATACATTAGATGATGGAACAGAATAGAAAGCTCAGAACTAAACCCATGCATATATGATCAAATAATTTACAACAAAGGAGCCAGGAATATACAGTGGGGAAAGGGTAGTCTCTTCAATAAATGATATGGGAAAACTGGACAGTCACATGCAAAAGATTGAAATTGGACTCCTGTCTTATACCATACACAAAAGTTAATTCCAAGTGGATTAAAGACCTGAACATAAGACTGGAAACCAAAAAACTAGAAGAAAGCATAAGCAGTGGTCTCATCTGTATAGGTTTTGGCAATGATACTTTGGGTCTGACACCCGAAAAGGAAGCAATGAAAGCAAAAATAAAGCAAGCAGGACTACACCAAATGAAAAAGCTTCTGCACAACAAAAGAAACAACCGTCAAAATGAAAGGGAAATCTACTGAATGGCAGAAAATATTTGGAAGTCATATCTGATCAAAGATAATGTCCAAAATTATATATGTATAGAAGCAACCAAAGTGTCCATTGAGAGACAGATGGACAAGAAAGATACACATATACATACATATATATGTACACATATATATACATATATACACAATGCAATATTACTCAGTGAAGAAAAAGAGCAAAATCCTGTTATTTGTAATACCAAGGATGGACCTAGAGAGTATTATGCTAATTGAAATGTCAGACAGAGAAAATAAAATACAGTAGATTTCACTTATATGAATCTAAAATATTTAAGAACAAACATAACAAAAGTGGACCAGGCTTACAGATACAGTAGATAAACCAGGGTGGAGGGGTTATGGAGATAAGTGAGACAGATGAAGGGGATTAAGAGGTACATGCTTCTAGTTATAAAATAAATGTCACAACATAGAGACTATAATCAATAATATTGTAACACTTTTTATTTTGTCAGATTATAATTAGACCCATGAGAATTTTGTAATACATAAAAATATTGAAATTCCTGGTGTAAATCTGGAACTAATATAATATTGTAAGTCAAATATACTTCAATTAAAATATATAAAAAGTTCATGCAACTCAATAGGAAAAAGCAAAAAAACCTGAAACCAAACAAATAACAGTCTGATTAAAAAACGAGCTGAGGATCTGAATACACATTTTTCCAGAGAAGACATATAGATAACCAACATGAAAAGATGTTCAACATCATTTGTTTTCAGAGAAATGCAAATCAAAAATACATTGAGCTATCATCTCACACCTGTCAGAATAGCTGTTTTCAAAAAGAAAAGAAATAAAAAGTGTTGGTGAATATATGGAGAAAACATGACCTTTGTACACTGTTGGTGGGACTGTGAATTGGTGCACTCAATATGGAAAACACTATAGAAGTTACTCAAAACATTAAAAATGAAACTACCATATGATCCAGCAAATCTACTTCTGGGTATTTGTCTATGTCCATTCATAGGTGGTTTCTATATCTTGACTATTGTAAATAATACTGCAATGAGCATAGGGGTGCATATATGTTTTTGAATTGGTATTTTCATAGAAACCACCTATGTCCATTCATGGAGAAGGAAATGGCAACCTACTCCAGTATTCTTGTCTGGTGAATCCCATGGACGGAGGAGCCTGGTGGGCTACATTCCATGGGGTCGCAAAGAGTTGGACACGACTGAGCGACTTCACTATGTCCATTCATGGATGAATGGATAGAGACTGGTGTATATATACAAGGGGCTGTTCATCAGTCATAGAATAATAAAATATTGCCATTTGTGTCAACACAGATGAAATGTGAGGGCATATGCTAAGTGAAATAAGTCAGACAGAGAAAGAAAAATGCCATATGATCTTTGTAATGCGTGGAATCTAAACAAACAAACAAATCAAAACATAAAAACCAAGCTCATAGATCCAGAGAACAGATTGCTGATTGCCAGAGGCAGGACAGAGGTATGGTGGGGTAAGTGTGGAACAAATTGGTGAAGAGGGTCAAAAGGTAAAAAGAAAAAAAAAGTATTTTCCCTAAAATGCAAGACTGTAGTCAGTTTAACTGTATGTCCTAGTTGCTCAGCTACACAAAGCCTGAATTGTCTTGTATGTAAAATAATATCTACCCAAAGGTTGTCAAGAGCATCAAATGAGAATCTGTATCGTATGTGAAAGTCTTTTGTGAATTGCATAAAACATTAAGATTAGCTGGGTGTTTATTTACATGTGCCTTTGTCTGCACAGACATTGTGAGAGTAGTGGGATTTTTGATGATCTTAGTAGGATGGTTAGGAGTTAAATTGGCAGAGAAAAGATGAGTCAGTATGTGGCAAAAATGGTATGATGTGATAAAGAGCAGTTAATTGAAACCAAATAAAATTAAAAGAGAAACGTAAATGGTACTTCTTTAAAAATAGTAATGCCCACAATTAATTAAAAAAATTTTTTTTTCTTTAGCAATCTTGAGTTCTTCCCCTCCTTCCAAACCTGTGGTAATAAAACTATGTCACATGCTCAAAAAAACTACTTTTACTCAAATTAATAACATCTAATAAAAAACATTTATAGAGTACCATATGCCAGGTACTGTCCCGAGATCTTGCAAGGGTTATCACAACAGCCCCATTATTATCTTCACTTTTCCAAAAACTAAAGTAGTTTTCCCAAGCTGATGCCACTAAGTGGTGGAGCTGGGATCTGAGTGTATAGAATGAGCCAGAGGCCAAGACCTTAGCCACAATGTTGTATTTCTTTTTGAGTAACTTACTTAACCAATCTTAATTAACCAAACTTAACCAATATCAGTAACCTCAGATATGCAAAGACACCACCTTTATGGCAGAAAATGAAGAGGAACTAAAGAGTCTCTTGATGAAAACAGTGACCGACTATTTTCTTGGGCTCCGAAATCACTGCAGCCATGAAATTAAAGGATGCTTGCTCCTTGGAAGAAAAGCTATGACCAACCTAGACAGCATATTAAAAGGCAGAGACATTACTTTGCTGACAAAAGTCTGTCTAATCAAAGCTATGGTTTTTCCAGTAGTCATGTATGGATGTGAGTGTTGGACTACAAATAAAGCTGAGCGCCGAAGAATTGATGCTTCTGAACTGTGGTCTTGGAGAAGACTCTTGAGAGTCCCTTGGATTGCAAGGAGATCCAACCAGTTCATCCTAAAGGAAATCAGTCCTGAATATACATTGGAAGGAATGATGCTGAAGCTAAAACTCCAATCCTTTGGCCACCTGATGTGAAGAACTGACTCATTGGAAAAGACCCTGATGCTGGGAAAAATTGAGGGCAAGAGGAGAAGGGGACGACAGAGGATGAGATGGTTGGATGGCGTCACCAACTTTATGGACATGAGTTTGCGCAAGCTCTGGGAGTTGGTGATGGACAGGGAAGCCTGTTGTGCTGCAGTCCATGGGCTCACAAAGAGTCAAACATGACTGAGAGACTGAACTGACTGACTTACCCAATCAATGTCTACTGAGATACTACATGGTAGATGGTAGATGGTATATATGATCCTATATGGTAGATCTACATTTGCCTTGACAATAAGACTAAGAGATAAGTGTAATTATTAGCTTCATATTTCAATTGGGAAATGAAACTCAGGTCAAATGACTAGTTCAAGGTCCTACCTCTAGTAAATGGAAGAGTATGAATTTAGAAAGAGCCTCCCCAGTGGCTCAGCAGTAGAGAATCAGCCTGCAACGCAGGAGATACAGGTTCAATCCCTGGGTTGGGAAGATCCCTTGTAGAAGGAAATGGCAACCCAGACCAGTATTCTTGCCAGAGAAATCCCATGGATGGAGGAGTCTGGTAGACTACAGTCCATGGGGTCAAAAGTAGGACATGACTTAGTGACTAAACAACAACAATGTAAATTTAAAAGCAGATGATTTGCTTTTTCCATCATGTCACAACAGGGTGCAAATCAATGAATTAATGCTAAGTTTCTGAGGCCCGTTGGTCATAATTCTCACTTTACAAAACTGAGTTTAAAAGAAGGGGCTTTGGGAATTTCCTGGCATCCAGTGATGAGAAATTGATGCTCTCACTGCTGAGGGCCCAAGTTCAATCCCTGGTCAGGGAACTAAAATCTTGTAAGCCACAGCACAGCAAAAATAAACAACTGCATAAATAAATAAAGAGGTTTCGGAACTTGACAGACCTTGGTTTGAGTCCCGGTTCTGCCACCTTCTGGTTCTGAGACTTTGGTCAAGTCAAATGAACCTCTTTGCGTATCAGTTTCCTTATCAAGAAAATGAAGTTTATGTATGAAAATTTTATATAAGATTTCACGAAAGCATTTGGTATGTGACAAAGCTCTATACAGATTAACTTCTATTCACAAGGCTGGCAGATGACGACAGAGAGAGTCCCGTGGCAGAAGGAAGATTTGAACTTGCAACTCTGCCTGACTCCATGGACCCCTCTGTTTATCTGTTTCCTCAGGTGTTCTTTGACCTCCCATCACCACCCTACTTGATGGTTTAATTGGAGGATGAATGCCTCTTGCTGAAATAGCAAGTTTTGTTGATGGCTCCTTAACTGATTCTGAAGACAAAATATTTACTCTGGAACGAAATAGCTTTGGGTACAACGTCACCAGGTCAAAGGAAAGGGAATGTAGAATTGGGTCTGTTAGGACCTAATTAGGAATGTGTAGTCTGAGGGCCTTATCATCAGGTAAACCTTCTCCAGTTTTTCTGAAAATAGCTGTTCAGAGAAACCCACAGCTTTTGGAAGTTTGCAAAAGCCCCAAAAGGTCGGTATCTCCTAGGACAAGACAAATAAACAAAACAAAGTTAAAGAAAGGGGGGATAAAAAACAGAAAGAACAAATATCCCCCTACTCCAACAAAACACATTCATTCCCATTTAAAGGCCATCAAACAATGCCTGACCTTTACACAATTCTTTTTGTTACATGAATTTCAAATGCCTTGAATTCACTGGATTCTGACCTTCTATAGAAGCAAGGTGAAGGCAGAATCAGCCTGCAAGGTGAATTTGGATTTCTGGGGGGAGGGCAAGGTAGTGATCTCCCAGAAGCCCTCGACTCCCTGGGGGTCAAGGTCACTTGCAGCTGCGTGGGCTTGGCCGTGGACACCTCGGGCTCTACTCTCTACTCCCTCCCCACTTCCCTTTGGCAAAATCATGACGTTCTTTCCCAAGTTAGGCAGGAAGAATTTTCTTTTCCAGAACTGACTATGAAGCTAGGATACAATTACTCATATGGTTTAATTTAGAATGCAAAAATCTTTGAAAAATAGGTATTTTCAAAATAAGTGTTTTGGTCTGGGGCTCTGGTTCTCATTAACTTGGCTGAAGCCCTTGATGATAAGTTGGAACTGTTTAAACACCAGCTCACACGCCTGATCTCAGGTATTCATAAACCCGCTGCTTTCCCCCGGGACCCTGGCCAGCAGCATCCTGACAGCCCCTCATGGAGACCTGGTATTTCCCTCACCCCATCCGTGACTTCTGGGAAAGGGAGCTGAATGGCTTAATGTGATGTTTGGTAATCTCTGCCCACCCTGCTGAAGCACACAGTGCAGGAATGACAGTCCTTGGGGTCTGGTTCTGCCTTCAAACCCTGGCATGAACCACCCCCACCAGGGTGTGCGTGGTCTCCCCTCTCCCCTCCTGACCATGCCTCCGTGGCAGGGGCTTACCTTCACTGGGTTCACTGCACGTGAGTCTTGAAGAAAAAACTTTGGCTGAAGCTGAAGGGTCTTTCCAGCCTGATGGGAATGTATTAAATTTTATTAGAACAAGCCAAATGTAATCTCTATACCTCCTGTTAAACATAGAATGCATGGTACAAAAAGGCATTCTATAGGCATGTAAAATTACATGTTTGCTTTAAGACATGCCTTTTATCTACGATGTTCCGAGAACATGAAAAGCATTAACTGCTGGTTCTCAGGAATGACCTTCATTAGGGAGGAAGGCAAGAAACCTGGTAATTTTTTCCCTGCAGTTTTCCAGGAAAGGGATACTAGAGCTGTAAGCCTGTGAACATGCAGATTTCAGAGTCCAAAGCCCTGGATGCTGTGTGTGAGATTCACAGGCCTTCTCTTCCCCAGCACATGAGGAAAGGGTCTGCACTGGACACCCAAAGCCTTAAGCATGCTGGCCAACCCCAGAAACTGTGACTCCACAGAACCTCTTTGATAAGACTTCTCTTCCAAAGACTCCAGAAGAACCTCTCTGAGGTTTTCCATTTGGAAAATAACAAAAGATGTGGTGCTTTAATCTCCTTGTCTTGCAGATATTTCTTGGGACTCAACCTACTCAAGCCTACCATCAACTCAGCTGAGCCCCGTTTCCTTGGCCATTGCCCCCAGGGCCAAACCTCCACTCAGAGTCCCCCTCTCTCCTTCTATTATGTCCTCCTGGACACTTGATCCTCTATCCTTCCTTATCTTCTCAGTAAATGTTCCTTTCACCATCTGCTCAGCAGAAGCCTGTTGTAGACCTGCTGTTAGCATTTCTCTGCTTTAAGCTCACAGTTCCTTACCTGAAATTCCCAACCACAGAGAAGCGAAAGCTAGTATCCCTTTTATTTGGTGACAGAAACAGATGTGAACTGATATGAATCTGTTCATCCTACTTACTGTTAGTATTTATGCATTTGTTTGAAGAAATATTAGTGTGTTTGATTATGAAGTGCCTCCCAGGTATTATGTATTAACTGTACGTGTTCCATTATTCATTTCGTAAACTCTTAAGAATTCTGAATCCAGAAACACATCTGGCCCAAAGGATCTGGATGAGGGATTGTAAACTCATGCTTCCAAGACGTGAAGTGAAAGTTGCTCAGTTGTGTCCGACCTTTTGCTACCCCATGGACTGTAGCCCGCCAGGCTCCTCAGTCCATGGGATTCTCCAGGCAAGAATACTGGCGTGGGGATCCCTTCTCCAGGGGATCTTCCCAACCCAGGGACTGAAGCCAGGTCTCTGGCATTGTGGGCCGATTATTTACCCTCTGAGCCCCCAAGGAAGCCCATGCTCCGGCTCCGCAATGCCAGAGACCTGGGTTTGATCCCTGGGTCGGAAGATCCCCTGGAGGAGGGAAAGGCAACCCACTCCAGTATTCTTGCCTGGAGAATCCCATGGACTGAGGAGCCTGGCGGGCTACAGTCCATGGGGTCGCAAAAAGTTGGACACAACCGAGGGGCTTTCACTTCATTCACTATTTTTCCTCTGGCTTTTGCCCTCACTCCTCTGACATATTGATATTGTTTGCTCAACTTCTGGCATTTCTCTCAATGATGGAGGCTGCTGCTGCTGCTGCTGCTAAGTCACTTCAGTCTTCATATCTCCATATTTTTCTTCTTCCCTCACTAAATTCTGCACTAAATTCACTCTGCCTGACTTGAGTATTTGCCAACTCCAGGGGACCCTTTTTATCTTTTACTTTATTGCTCTGCCTGTGTCCCTAGAAACTGTCCACCTCTCTGGTCTTGATAACATCTCCCCTCTCTCCTTCTTCAGTATCATTCTCTCTGGTCCTCCATTCCCCGCTCATCATTATGAGGGATTGATTTAAGTGATTGTGAGTGATTTAAGTCTATTAGCAAGTGAAACTATTAGGCATTTCTTTTGGCCTCAAGATACCATGAAAGATTATTGAGACTCCAAGGGGATTATGGATAGAGAATGTCTGAGAGCTGTGTAGCACACATATATACAGTCTGTAAAGAGAATCCTTATTTGCTTCTACTGCTGCCTAGAACACCTTAGGCTGGATATACTGTGGTTAATTCCACTAGCCCCCATTGGTGGACCCTTGGTTTGTATCCAGATTTTAGCTATTTCAAATAATGCTGAAATGAATAGCCTTGTGCATGTGTCTTTTTGTATCTTTGCCAGTGTTTCTGTGGGAGAGAGTCCTAGAAGTGGGATGGCTGGGTCAAAGGGTAAATGCATATGACATTTTGCTGGATACTGCCAAGTTCCCCTGCATAGGGGTTATACCATTTTGCATTCCCATCATCAAATTATGAGAGTATCTGTTCCCCAAAGTCTTGCCAATAAAGTATGATGTCAAAGTTTTGGGGTTTTGCCAATATGATAGGTGAGAAATTGCATCTCACTGCAGTTTTAATTTGCATTTCTCTTATGATGAAAAAGGTTGAACATTTTTTTCATATGAGTAAGAGTAATTTGCATTTGTTTTTCAATGAGTTGTCTGATTATACCTCTAGTGAAAATTTCTATAGGGTTTTGATCTTTTTCTTCTCCATTTTTAGAGGCTGTTTAATATGTAAATTGTAAATATTTTCCCTGGTTTGTCATTTGGCTTTTTAGAAAATATAAATATATATTTCCAAATAGCCCTGTAAATTGTCATTTGTCTTTTTAGTTGCATATTATGGTGTTAATATGTAGTAGTCATGTATGGATGTGAGAGCTGGACTATAAGGAAAGCTGAGCACTGAAGAATTGATGCTTTTTAACTGTGGTGAGAGTCCCTTGGACTGCAACGAGATCCAACTAATCCATCCAAAAGGAGGTCAGTCTTGGGTGTTCATTGGAAGGACTGATGTTGAAGCTGAAACTCCAATAATTTGGCCGCCTCGTGTGAAGAGCTGGCTCATTGGAAAAAACTCTGATGCTGGGAAAGATTGAGGGCAGGAGGAGAAAGGGACGACAGAGGATGAGATGTCTGGATGGCATCACTGACTCAATGGACATGAGTTTGGGTAGGCTCCGGGAGTTGGTGATGGACAGGGAGGCCTGGCATGCTGTGGTCCACGGGGTCCCAAAGAATCGTACATGACTGAGTGACTGAACTGAACTGAACTGAATTATGGTGTTGTGGGTTTTTTTAAAAAATTTATTCAAATTCTTACGCTTTTACTTTGGTGAAGCTTTTGGATGCTGAGCCACACAGTTAGGAAAATTTCCCTACTCTATCAACTTGTGTTTTCTTTTAATGCACTTCTGACTTTGCCAAGCCTCTCTATGTCCAGAAACTAAAGAAGACAATGAGAAAAAAATCGTGAAATTTGGAAGGGCCAAGATACAACTTCTTACCTTGAAGTGTTGGGACCTAGAATGACTTTGTGCATTTTCCTATGGACATATAGTCAGTCATCTTTTATATTTGGCTTCTAATTCTGACTCTGAAAAGTACCCATTTGTACCTGGAAAGTTGGCTTTAAAAGAATTGACTACAGGCATTTGCCTTTGTTTCACTCAATAAAAGATAGGAAGTGAATTGACTGGCAGAACAAAGATGGCACACAAGTAGAGGAGTAGTGAAATTCTAGAGGCTGACATGAGTAGATTTATTGGTGCTTGTTTTCATCTTTGGTGAATTTGTGTGTGTGCATGTGTGCGTATGTGATGATCCACAGAAGTGCCATGTAGTACCTTTTGCCAAAGTGATATTGACTTAGGACCGCTCATCCACTGTGCTGCAGAAAAGCAAGGAAAAACTTTGTAGAAGAACAAGCTGATGTTTCTACTGTAGTATTAGAAAACATCAACTTTGGCCCCAATTACCTAAATGTTATCCCAACCAAAAGAAATTTCATTTTCCTCATTAGTAGACTTGAATTACAAAAAATTGTGCTCCATTGTGCTTTGAATTTTGTTAAAATTTTATTTAAAAGTTAGTGAAAATTTGTTTTCTATCTTGTTCTATAAGTACCTACATGACATCCTTGACTTTGTCCCTCTGTGTAAAGCCTCAAATATATTCTACCTGGTTGCCAATCCCTGCCTTAAATGAACAGTAACACTTGTGATGGATCTTAAAGGAGGAATTTCAAGGTGTTACAGAGGTTAACTAGCCCATGGCATAGATTTGCACACTTTAGAATGCAGGAAATTCTCACCCACCCAACCCTGCCACAGTAGTTTGATTCAGTCATTCTGAGTAAAAGCAGAGTATATGACTTTTCAATAAGGATCTGGATGATTTTATTGGAGACTGGACTACCGTGAGAAAGTTGGTGTACGGTGGGGCAAGGCCTCTCAAAGGAGGTAAAATGTAAACCCATCAGTTCAGTTCAGTTCAGTTGCTCAGTCGTGTCCATAGTTGAAGGCTAAATAGATTGAAATTGGAGAAGAGTGTTCTGAAGAGAAAGGGCAGTGGATAGTGGCAGGAATTTCAGAGGAAATGAAGGAAGTTTGGGGTTTCTGGAGCAGAGAGAGTGAAGTAAACAAATCAATACACGGGAAACTGAGGAGGGAGGGAGAGATTCACTCCCAGAAGGACTATAAATTGTTAACATAGTTCGGCCTTTACCCAAGGACAGTGACAGATCATTGTATAAATGTTTTTAAAATAATTATTTTATAGTTGCATCTTTATATACTTATTTACACATATGCAGGATTTCATTTTTATTTTTTTGTCTTAAAAATTTTTTTTGGCATATAGTTGATTACAATGATGTGTTAGTTTTAGGTATATGGCAAAGTAATCAGTTATACATATACATATATCCAGTCTTTTTTTAAAAGATTCTTCTCCTATATAGGCCATTGCAGAAAATTGAGCAGATTTTCCTGTACTCTATGGCAGTTTCTTACTGTGTTAGTTGCTCAACTGTGTCTGACTCTTTGCGACACCATGGACTGTAGCTGCTAGGCTCCTCTGTCCATGGAATTCTCCAGGCAAGAATACTGGAGTGGGTTGCCATTCCCTTCTCCAGAGGTTCTTATTAGGTATCTGTTTTATAGACAATAGTGTGTATACGTCAATCTCAACCCCAGATTTTTCCCTCACTCCTGTCCCCTGGCAACCATAAGTTTGTTTTCTACATCTGTGATTTTATTTCACTTAAGATTTTACTTAAAATTTTTTATTTTTTGAGTCTTTATTTTTTAATATAAATTTATTTATTTTAATCGGAGGCTAATTACTTTACAATATTGTATTGGTTTTGCCATGCATTGACATGAATCACTGAGATGACCCAGAGGGATGGGATGGGGAGGGAGGTGGGAGGGGGGTTCAGGATGGGGAACACATGTACTTAAAATTTTTTAAATGGAAGTAGTTAGTTTATAATGAGATTGTACACAGAAGTGATGGACAATTTCTTTCTCTGCTTGATTCACTTCACTCAATATGATAATCTGTAGGTCCATCCCTATTGCTCCAAATGACATTATTCATTATTTCATACTTTATGGCTGAGCAATATTCCATTGTGTGTGTGTGTATATATATATATAAAATCTCACATCTTCTTTATCCATTCATATGTTGACAGACATTTAGGTTGCTTTTATTGTAAATAGTGTTGCTCCAAATATTGGGGTACATATACATGATTTTATGTAAGTGCCTATATATGTATGAACTTTTTTAAAAAAAGTGTGATCCTTTTGCTTTTCTTTTCCTTTATTATGTGGTCTCTCTTCTCTTTCCCCAAGTCTCCCCAAACAACCTATTGTTTGAACTGAATTGTGTTCCTTCCCCCTCAAATTTATAGTTGAACACTTAAACCCCAGTACCTCAGAATGTGACTGTATTTGGAGCTAAAGCTTTCAAAGAGAGAATAAGATCAAACAAGGTCATAACAGTAGGGGCCTAATCCAATATGACTGGTGTCTTTATCAGCGCGGGGAGAGACACCGGGGCTGCACACAAAGAGGAGAGGCCACGTGAGGACATGGTGGGAAGGTAGCTATCCACAAGCCTCAGGAGAAGCCAAACATGCTGGCACCTTGATCACTGGCTCCCAGAGAAAATACCTTTCTATTATTTAAGCCACTCAGTTTGTGGAATTTTGTTGTGGCAGCCCTAGCAGACTAATGCATTCATATGACTATCCTCCATTGTATTCTTGCATAATTTTCTCCATATTCATATAGTTCTGTATGGCTATTAATATACACATATGTATACTGCAAATTTCACTTAATTTAAGATGCTTAATTTCTCTTAAATTAAGAGAAATTAAATTGAAACTTAATTTAAGTTAGTGTAAGATACACAATTGTGTTCTATGTTGAAAGATGAAAATGCTGCCAATTAAACTGTGACACAATGCTTTCTTAACGCTTGTAATTTTTAAGTTTATTGAACTCTTTTACACCTTCTTAGATATCACTCATTTGTCCACATGAAAGAAAAACTGTGTAAGTGAAATAAAGTGGGTTAGATGTCCCTAAACTTCTTCATATTAGAGGTTGACTCTGAGGAAGCCCTTTTCAATTCACAGACATTGCATGTGTGCTTTTCTGGACTCTGCTGTCATCTGCACCATCAGGAGCATCAGTGATGTTGCCTTTGAGCTGTTCCTTGAAGCCGCAACACCCATCATGTGCGGGTGTATTTCAGAGTCAAGGAAATACAAACATATATGCACACAGTTGCTTTTTCCTTTTTACCAAGATGGCATTATGTTATACACATTTTCCTGCATTTTGCTTTTCTCACTGTGTAGAACTCCCTCCAAGTCACTTGGCATAGCTCTTTTTAATTCTTTTAGGTAGACATATAGAATTTTATGATGTAGATGTAGAACAATGTATTTAGCCAGTTTCCCATTTATGAACATTTTGTTTATAAAGTTTTCTGCAATTGCAAACTATGCTGCAATAAATATTCTCTATATATGTCCTTAAACATTAGTGCTTTATATTCTAGGACTGGAATTACTGAGTCAAAGGATTCTGTTTATTTTAGCATATGTTTTAAGATTGCTTTCCACAAATGATAGGAAACCTCTTCTTTCCACTAGCAATATATGCGAGTGCTCTGCTCCCCATAACCTGCATATTCATTTTAGGAGAATTGACATTTAATGATAATAAGTCTTCCCATCCAAGAGAGTGGTTATCTGGTCTGTCTTTAACAATATCTCTCATTTTCTTCATATAGCTCTTGTGCATTTCTTGTTAAATTTATTCTTAAGTAGTCATAATTTTTGTTCCTCCTAAAATGAAATATTTTCCCCACTTTTCATTCCTAAGAATTTATTCTAGAATAAAGCCACTGGTTTTCAAAAATATTTCGCTTACATACATCTCCTTTCCAAACTGACTTTGAATTCTGTTTCAATTATTTAGTCACATCATTAGCTTTAAGAGATTTTCCAGTTCCTTCCCCCCCACCACCCCCAGCCTTTGGAGACTGTTAGCAAAATGCATTCCTCATGACAGTTTTCTCCTGAAGGAAGACAGGGCACTTCTGTGGCTGCCACAGCTACAATTTATTCACCTTTTCTTCTGTGGAATGGTTTTGATTTCTTCTTACCTTTTCTCCTTTCTCTACCATCTTGAGAGTACCTTTGCCTTCTTTTCTCTACCCTCTACCTCCAACTCCTACATTTTGAGATAGTGCTTCTTCTTAAAATGTATCCTTCTGCTTCAACTGTACTTACTTGTTGCAAATTATATACTATACAAATAAATGTTCATTTTCATTAAGATTTTAGTTTCCATACATATACATGATGCTGAGTAATATTAACACCTGCTCCTTTTTATCGTCTCCCATCTTGGAGTCTATTTTTATTCATTTATGAAAGTGTTTATTTTTGTTTTTCTCCAGAATTTCCTTTTTAAGGGAGCTTGAGTAATTTACATTTTTTTCATCCTTGCCTGTTTTCTAGTATCTTTTATTCACTTGAAAAGAGAACAGTATCTTGACTGGGTACAGAATTCTTGGTTTGTAGTCCTTCCAGTCGTTGGTAGATGGTTTTCCCTAACTCCTAGCTTTGTAGTTTCTGAGTGAAAAGTTGGATTTTCTTTTCCCCCCTGCAACAGCAGGTAGGGCTTCCTTGGTGGCTCAGCGGTAAAGAATCTGCTCAGCATAGAATTGACAGGGCCAGGTTTGCATTTGGACAGGATTGTAACACTGGAGGCAGGTGGCCTAGCTAGGAGGTGGTTGTAGGGGTCTGGGAGAGAAATGAAGGTGGTTTGGACTATGATGGTGGCATAGCAGATGGGAAAGAGTGACACATTTGAGACTTACTGAGAAGTCCTATTTAAGACTGTAGGACAGATTGATTACTTGGAGATGATGGTTAAGGAAGAGTCAGGAATTAGTAATTAACATGCTAAATTAATTAAATAGAATTCAGAAGACTGTTAATATAAACTTAGGTATGCAGACCATCTGCATGAACCTTGTCAAAAAGGGCAAAACAGTATATCTTCCATGTTAAACAGGATCTGAATAAAAAATGTCAAAGAAAAAATAACATCTTATCGATTCATTGGCAAAATATTTACATAGTACGTGATATGTGCTAGCCACTGTGCTGGGAGCTAGGATATAGCTGTGTGTCTGCACGTGTCTGCAAGAGGCAACAAGATGACCAGAGATGCACAGGGGTGGTCTGGTGTTAGTCACTCAGTCGTGTCCGACTCTTTGTGACCCCATGGACTGTAGCCCACCAGAAGCCTCTGTCCATGGAATTCTCCAGGCAAGAATACTTCTCCAGGGGGTCTTCCCAACTCAGGGACTGCACCTGGGTCTCCTGCATTGTAGGCAGATTCCTTACTGTCTGAGCCACTAGGGAAGCCACCAGGGCTGGTCTACTCTATCAAAATTATGTGGCCACACAATTACAAAGGGGAAGAGTTCAAAGCCTTTTATAATAGGATATTACACTAGAGTGGGGGAGGGAAGCCTTTGGATATTTATTTTGGTTTTCTCTTTCTTCAATGAGGGCAACTCTAGCTACTTCACAGTACAGGAGGAAACATCACTATGGAAGCTCCTAGTGTATATTCTGACAAGAAAGGCAAATGACCTTGAAATCATCTAGAAAGGCTAGGCTAAGGCACCTTCACATCACTTGTGGGGAGGTGATCGGATCCGATCCAGTAGATGGTACATGCCAGAATTAGCTCTGTTTAGTTCCCTTGGAGCCTGCTTTATACCTGTGTTGTGAACTGAAAGTTGCAGAATATAACCCAAGCTTAGGAGGGTGTGGGAACCTGGTGACCAAGTATGACAATGGTGATTATCTTTCCTCGATGTCTGAGTGAGGGAGGGCTTTGTCCCAGCTCCTGCTGTGGTCATGGTGCCAGAAGGTTTGGCCTCCCCCACTGCCCTCCACACCTGGCATTCAGGGAGAGCTGCACAAGCCTGCAGGACTCCTCCCAGCCATGAGTGTCTGACCTATGCTCCAGAGACTTTGTTGCCGGGTACTTCTGAGCTACATTTTACCCAGTGAAGGGCACCCAACACAGCTAAATCCCTCTAAGTTGTGTTGAAAGACTAATGATACTTGAGATTCCCAGGCATGTTTTGATGAAAATCCCCTTCACTAAGAACGCGGGAAATTAAAAGGCGTTAGCCCAAAGGGCAAGAGCCAGCGTGGCTGGGAGCTTATATCCAGATGACCTACTTGGACACCCACAGCCATTTCTTTACTTGAGAACTGTATCCAGTTTATAACATCCAGGCACAACTTGCCAAGGTCAGCTTTACTTGGTCACAAGTTACCTAAGAGTATAGTGAGTGCCTCAAGACGGATCTGAGCTGCCCTGAGGATGTACATGGCAGAAGTCTGAGGCCACAGGCTCAGTTATAAACCATTGGCTCTCAGTGGCACGTCAGAGGCTTGAGCATATACACTCTGAGGACAGAAAATGTGGACCGGGGACCCCAAGGTGACACCTGGAAATGAAGGCATGAATTTCCTGTATTTCCAGATTCTGGTAGGCAACTGTTAATTTGAATAAGAAAAGAACAATCAAAGTCAAAAGTCATTGCATTTAAACCTGTACCCTGTCACATTATTGAGGAGGATTCTTAGTCACTAGAGGGAATATTTTTAAGAATCCCCACACTGTTTCTGGAAAGATGTAACACATTTCCATTTGTGAATTGCAATTTTTACTGCACAGATAAGTGGGCGTGAAACAGTCTCCAAACCAGCTGTGGGTGGGGAGGAAGAAGAGGGATGGTGGCGAATTTACCAGCAACATGGGGAATGACTCCCCGGCCTACATGCCGTACAGATTTACACTTCTGTTCCTTAATCCTGACTTCTTCCCCGTCCCCTACCATTTGCCTCCTGTGAGCTGTAGGGACCAACTCTGAAGACAGTGCCTCAAAGGACGACGTAGGAAGGCGGTAACCAGGAAAATGGTCCAGGGAAGAAGAGATGCATTGCTCTGAGAGTTACGGGAATGAGTGGGCTGTGGTTTTGGTGGAGACAGCCCAGCAGCAGCTCTGGCAGGGGACCTAGAGCCCTCATCATCTGAGACCACCTCACTTCCTCTTCCTCTTGCTTCCCATGCACTGCCCAGGCACTGAGGAATATTGGTACAGTTTTATCGATACTGGGGATTTGAGTAGGTTTCCAGTTTTGAAAGGTAATTACATTTTTTGTTCTTGAAATATTGGTAAATTGCTAAATATATGTTACTTGTATGGATTATTTAGGGAGATTATATTAATAGATTCAGTTCAGTTCAGTATAGTCACTCAGTTGTGTCTGACTCTTTGCTACCCCATGAATCGCAGCATGCCAGGCCTCCCTGTCCATCACCAGCTCCCAGAGTTCACTCAGACTCATGTCCATCGAGTCAGTGATGCCATCCAGCCATCTCATCCTTTGTCGTTCCCTTCTCCTCCTGCCCCTAATCCCCTCCCCAGCATCAGAGTCTTTTCCAATGAGTCAACTCTTCACATGAGGTGGCCAAAGTACTGAAGTTTCAGCTTTAGCATCATTCCTTCCAAAGAAATCCCAGGGCTGATCTCCTTCAGAATGGACTGGTTGGATCTCCTTGCAGTCCAAGGGACTCTCAAGAGTCTTCTCCAACACTGCAGTTCAGAAGCATCAATTCTTCGGCCCTCAGCCTTCTTCATAGTCCAACTCTCACATCCATACATGACCACAGGAAAAACCGTAGCCTTGACTAGACGGACGTTAGTCAGCAAAGTAATGTCTCTGCTTTTGAATATACTGTCTAGGTTGGTCATAACTTTTCTTCCAAGGAGTAAGCGTCCTTTAATTTCATGGCTGCAATCACCATCTGCAGTGATTTTGGAGCCCCCAAAATAAAGTCTGACACTGTTTCCACTGTTTCCCCATCTATTTGCCATGAAGTGATGGGACCGGATGCCACGATCTTCGTTTTCTGAATGTTGAGCTTTAAGCCAACTTTTTCACTCTCCTCTTTCACTTTCATCAGGAGGCTTTTTAGTTCCTCTTCACTTTCTGCCATAAGGGTGGTGTCATCTGCATATCTGAAGTTATTGATATTTCTCTCGGCAATCTTAATTCCAGCTTGTGTTTCTTCCAGTCCAGCGTTTCTCATGATGGACTCTGCATATAAGTTAAATAAGCAGGGTGACAATATGCAGCTTTGATGTACTCCTTTTCCTGTTTGGAACCAGTCTGTTGTTCCATGTCCATGCCTACAAATTCTCTGTATAGCAGATATTCCACAGTGCAAGTCCAAAGCTAGAGCCCAGGGGACAGGGACACCTGGTTCACCCTCTCTTGCATCCATGTGGTGTTTTTTCATATTTGTGAGGTATTTTCCTTATCTCCTCCACAGGTAAGTCCTGATTATGTATTGGCCCTCTGCACAGGTCTGGCTGAGTCCTTCTTCCTATCTCACTGGCAGGGCAGGCTCAACTGCTTTATAGGCTGAGCCGTTTTAAGGCTGTGAGAAAGGGAAGAGGAAGCCCTCCGTAAGTGCTGAAACCTGGGTTCTAGCCTAGTTTGCCAGAGAACTGTGCATGCTCTGCTGTTAATAAAGTGCTGCTCCATTTTCTTCTGTTAGATGTTGGCCCTTAAGCGTATAGACCCTAGAAGTCCAGAACCATAAACAGGGTCTGTTATTCTTACTATCTTTCCTTCTTTCTCTGTCCCTCTTTCCCCTCATTTCCTCCCTCTCCCTTCCATCCATTATGGGCCAACAGCTATCAGAAAGTTCTGTGTGAATTAGCTCATCTCATTCTCACAGGAGCCTGATAAGGCCGATTCTTGTGTCTTCACCCCACTGGATCGATGAGAAAACTGAAGCACACAGATGATGAGTAACGTGTGGCAGAGCCAGGCTGTTTAGCAGCAGAGCCTACACACGTAAACCCTCTTCAGTGCTCTATAGCAACTCTGGGCGTGGGGCATCTGGGTTGAGAAGAGACTTACTATAGACCATTTGTTATTATGAAGCTTGTGCTTGGATGTAGCCAACATATGTTATCACCAAACTTGCTTCAAGAGCGCTAAGGGGACAAATGCCCCACTTTAGAAAGAGTCCTCCTTGCAAAACACTGCAGGAACTGGATGCACAAAATCGTGCACACTTCCCTATGGTTTTAAACTTGTGGACCAAGTCTGGAAGATTGAGTTTTGTCTGTTGAATAGCAACACCAGAACATGGTAACATAGTGATTCTAGAACAATATTTCTCCAAATGTGCTCCAAGGAATCCTAGCTCTGTGAGCGATTGGTGAATGTGCAGAGAGTTTCATAGTCAAGTAAATTTGGGAAATTACACTTTATTTTTAAACTTTTTATTTTGTATTGGAGTATAGCTGATTAACAGAGCTTCCCTGGTGGCTCAGGTGGTAAAGAAAATGCTTGCAAGGCAGGAGACCTGGGTTCAATCCCTGGGTTGGGAAGATCCCCTGGAGAAGGGAATGGCACTCCAGTAATTCTTGCCAGAGACTCGCCATGGACAGAGGAGCCTGGTGGACTACAGACCATAGGGTCACAAAGAGTCGGACATGACTGAATAAATAAGACGTTCACTTTCTTCCATAGCTGATTGATAGTGTTGTGATGGTTTCAGGTGCACAGCAGAGCGACTCAGCAACACATTTACATGCATCCATTCTCCTTTGCTGAGGGCCAAAGAATTGATGCTTTTGAACTGTGGTGCTGGAGAAGAGTCTTGAGAGTCCCTTGGACAGAAAGGAGATCAAACGAGTCAATCCTAAAGGAAATCAACCCTGAATATTCACTGGAAAGACTGATGCTGAAGCTGAAGCTCCAATACTTTGGCCACCTGATGCAAAGAGACAACTCATTGGAAAAGACCCTGATGCTTGGAAAGACTGAAGACAGGAGGAGAAGGGGATGACAGAGGATGAGATGGTTGGATGACATCATCAACTTAATGGACTTGAGTTTGAGCAAACTCTGGGAAATAATGAAGGACAGGGACGCCTGGTATGCTGTAGTCCATGGGGTCGCAAAGAGTTGGACATGACTTAGCAACTGAATAATGACAACAAGAAGAGGGCAGAGCAGGCATCTTTTAGCAAACTGATTGGACCACAGAATCAGTCTCCTTCCTGCCTCCCTGCATTTTACTTGCCGAGAATATCTCACAGGAGGAAAGGCAACTCTAGATTTGGAGTAGAACGCTAAAAAGGATGGCAAATTCCTCAAGAACAGGAACACTTTTCTGTTTTGAAAGCCTACATTCCCCGTCAGCAGTAAGGAATAATAGTATTACTGTCTGTAATTAGTGTCTCAGGGATAACTTGGTCAACATCCTGAAGCTGAGATAAGTACCTGCTTTCTTCTCCCTTTGCAAGGTGCCTTTGACTATTCATAGTGACATTCTTGCATTTTTGGAGTTCTTTACCAAGCAGTTCTTTCAACATTAGCTCATGTTAACCTATTGGATAATTTATTTTTAGCCTCAAATCCAATTAATCCAAAGGTGTTAGGGGAACTTGATCCAAACATTTGCCTATTTAACCCTTTCTTAGAGGAAATTCTGAACATAATTGCTGCTCTGTAACCATGGCTAATTAAGGAGGAAGGGACATAAAATTCATGTGACAGGGTTGTGGTACCACAGAGGTCACAAGATATTTTAGGGAAGACTAAAAGTTGGAGAGGTAAAGATAACAATAAAAAATGTGTTTCCAATTTAACGTGTTCACAGTGGTTTACGCATGAGGCTGCAACTAGAACATGTTGGAAACAGAGTAAGTAAAATAAAAGATTGAAAAACAATCTCATTTTGTGGATTGAACCATTTTAGGGGGAATATTTGCTTTAAATGAATTCCAAGGCCCCACATTGAAGTATGGATCTTTTCTCCATTTCTCTGTGGTGGGGGGTGGGGGTTGTATGGACCAGAGGAAAACAGATATCAACAAAAGCTTTGAAGTGTTTAGATTGAAACCAACTCTCTGTGAAAATGCTGAGGGAGAGGGGTGTGAAAAAATCCACTATTTGGCAAATTCTCAAAATAGTTTTTCTTTCCTCTTTTTTTCTGCTTCTCTCCCAGGTTCTTAATTCTGAGACAAGAATGATAAAGGGGCCCTACAGAGCCTGCTCTTGGAGCCAAATTGTGAATGTAAGTGTTCAGAATCTTTTAAAAACTTGATCAGTAAGATCAATTCTAGTGGCCCAGGAAGTAAGGAGGAGGCTGGGGAGCCATCAGATGGCTGTCACCGGGACCAGAGCAGGTGGCTCTCCTGCAGAAGGACAAAGACAGAAAAACTCCGACAAGAGGACTGATTAGGAAGGGTTGGTACCAGGAAAACATCTTTTTCTCCCTCCCTATCTCCTTCTCTCCCTTCTTTTTTTCCTTTTTTCCCTTCTTTCCTTCCTTTTTTTTTCTTCCATTCTTCCTCTCTTTTCTAGGACAATCCACCATTCTTTATCCAAAACCTTGAGGCAAAGACTGTTTTAGAATTCAGAATATTTCAGATTTTCCAAAGTTAATTCAATGTATATATTGTGTAGTATGTATGTGTAGTATGCATAGCCCCCCACAAGTTCTGAGGAAGCTCTCTGTAATTATTTTCAGTTTAATGCATGAATGAATATTATCACTCAATAGGATAAATAGAGACTATGAATTGTTTCATGTGTGGCTGGGTCGCATTTTTCATTTATCAAATCTTTTGATTTTCACAGCTTTTGGATTTTGACATCTTGGATAAAGATTTGTGTAAAAATCAATGAAACAATTTATTTGAATAAATATCTAAGAGTAGACTTGCTTAATCAGATTACAAGTGTGTGCTGTACTTTCTCGATGCAGCGATTCAAGAGAGGTTAAAATAAGTTGCTCAAGGTTATACCTACTGAGCTGCTCAATAGAAAACACAGGATTTTAAAGTGGGTCTCCTTAATAATAATAATAAAAATAGCTTCAATTTATTGAATGTGTAACTCATATCTTGGCTATTGTAAAAATATAATGCTGCAATGAACATTGGGGTGCATTATCTTTTTGAATTAATGTTTTCTTTTTTTCAAATATATACTCAGAAGTGCAATTGTTAGATCATATGGTTGTTCTATTTTTAGCTTTTTGAGGAACTTCCATTCTGTCTTTCATAGTGGTTGCATCAATTTACTTTCCCACCAACAGTGTACTAAGGTTCCCTTTTCCCCACATCCTCACCAGCATTTGTTATGTCTTATGCTTTTGATGATAGTCATCCTCATAGGTATGAAGTGACATCTCATTGTAATTTTGATTTGCTTTTCTCTGATGACTAGCGATGTTGAGCATCTTTTCATATGCCTGAAACTACTTATCTGTCTGTCTTCTTTGGAAAAAAGTCTATTCAGACCTTCTGCTTATTTTTTAAATTGATCTCTTGATATTGAATTGTATGAGCTTTTTGTATACTTTGGATGTTAACCCCTTAGCTGTCATATCATTTGTGAATATTGTCTCCCACTTAGTAGGTTGTCTTTTCATTTGGTCAGTGGTCTCCTTTGCTGTGCAAAAGCTGTTTTAGGTCCCATTTGTTCATCTCTGCTTTTCCTTTTCCTAAGAGATAAATCCAAAAAATATTGCTATGATTTATATTAAAGACTTTTCTGATTTGCATTTCTCAGAGTACCTCATGAGAAACGCTGGACTGGAAGAAACACAAGCTGGAATCAAGATTGCCGAGAGAAATATCAATAACCTCACTTATGCAGATGACACCACCCTTATGGGAGAAAGTGAAGAGGAGCTAAAAAGCCTCTTGATGAAAGTGAAAGAGGAGAGTGAAAAAGTTGGCTTAAAGCTCAACATTCAGAAAACGAAGATCATGGCCTCTGGTCCCATCACTTCATGGGAAATAGATGGGGAATCAGTAGAAACAGTGTCAGACTTTATTTTGGGGGGCTCCAAAATCACTGCAGATGGTGACTGCAGCCATGAAATCAAAAGACGCTTACTCCTTGGAAGAAAAGTTATGACCAACCTAGATAGTATATTCAAAAGCAGAGACATTACTTTGCTGACTAAGGTCCGTCTAGTCAAGGCTATGGTTTTTCCTGTGGTCATGTATGGATGTGAGAGTTGGACTGTGAAGAAGGCTGAGCGCTGAAGAATTGATGCTTTTGAACTGTGGTGTTGGAGAAGACTCTTGAGAGTCCCTTGGACTGCAAGGAGATCCAACCAGTCCATTCTGAAGGAGATCAACCCTGGGATTTCTTTGGAAGGAATGATGCTAAAGCTGAAACTCCAGTACTTTGGACATCTCATGCGAAGAGTTAACTCATTGGAAAAGACTCTGATGCTGGGAGAGATTGGGGGCAGGAGGAGAAGGGGATGACCGAGGATGAGATGGCTGGATGGCATCATGGACTCAATGGACGTGAGTCTGGGTGAACTCCGGGAGATGGTGATGGACAGGGAGGCCTGGCGTGCTACGATTCATGGGGTCGCAAAGAGTCGGACACGACTGAGCGACTGAACTGAACTGAACTGAACTGAATAGTGATATTGAACATCTTTTCATGTGTTTATTAGCCATTTGTATGTCTTCTTTGGAGGAATGTTTGTGTAAGTCTTCTGCCCATTTTTTTGATTGGGCTGTTTGTTTTTCTTATATTGAAGTATATGAGCTGCTTATATATTTTGGAGAGTAGTCCTTTGTCAATTGTTTCATTTGCAATTATTTTCTCCCATTCTGAGGGTTGTCTTTATAATCTTCTTTATTGTTTCCTTTGCTGTGCAAAAGCTTTTAAGTTTAATTAGGTCCTTTTTGTTTATTTTTGTTTTTATTTCCATTACTCTAGGAGATGGGTCTAAGAGAATCTTGCTGTGATTTATGTCAAAGAGTGTACTGCTTATGCTTTCCTCTAAGAGTTTTATAGTTTCTGACATTATCGCCTCACACCAATCAGAATGGCCATTATCAAAAAAATCTACAAATAATAAATACTGGAGAGGCTGTGGAGAAAAGGGAGCCCTCCTACACTGTTGGTGAGAATGTAAACTGATACAGCCATTATGGAGAACAGTATGGAGATTCCTTAAAAAAACTAGGAATAAATCTACCATATGACCCAGCAATCCCACTACTGGGTGCATACCCTGAGAAAGCCACAATTCTAAAAGACACATGTACCCCACTGTTCACTGTAGCACTATTTACGGTAGACAGGACATGGAAGCAACCTAGATGTCCATCTAAAGAAGAAGGGATAAAGAAGACGTGGTACATATTCACAACGGAATATTACTCTGCCATTAAAATAAATGAATTTGAGTCAGTTCTAGTGAGGTGCATGAAACTAGAGCCTGTTATACTGGATGAAGTAAGTCAGAAAGAGAAAAAAATATTGTGTATTATCACATATATATGGAATCTAGAAAAATGGTATTGATGAACTTATGTTCAGGGAAGTAATGGAGACGCATATGTAGAGAATGGACTTATAGACACAGTGGGATGGATGGAAAAAATATCATAGACATATATACATTATCATGTGTAAAGTAGATAGCTGGTGAGAAGTTACTGTGTAACAAAGGGAGCCTGACCTGGTGCTCTGTCATCACCTAGAAGATGGCGATAGGGAGGGGAGGAAGACTCGAGAGAGAGGGGATATATGTATAGTTATGGTTGATTTGTGTTGTTGTACCACAGAAACCAGCACAACATTGTAATTTTCCTCCAATTAAAAAATAAATTAAAAAAAGTATTCTGCAGAACCAATACAACGTTGTAAAGTAATTAGCCTCCAAATAAAATAAATAAATTTAAATTAAAAAAAAGTATTCTGCTTGTGTTTTCTTCTAGAAGTTTTCTGGTTTCCAGCCTTACATTTAGGTCTTTAATCCATTTTGAGTTTATTTTTGTTTAAAGAAGTCAGTTTCTAGTTCTTGTTTTCCTTCTGTTTGTATTTCTTTTTTTTTTCTTCCTAACACTCCCTGAGAATGCACCTACACTCTTATTTATCCCTCAGCATGCTGTTACTGTGGTAGATTGTCCCAGAGTATAAAACTCTCTGTGGCCAAAGTAATGATTAAAAAAACTGATTTTGGAGAAGGCTCCTTTAAAGATCAAAGTATCTCAGTTTGATTGGACTTTTTGTCTTTCCTTGATTTGTGCATATTTCTGTTTAGGATGGTGCTGTACATGTATTGGAATGTTCTGTCAGAACTCTCAATGGTCTACTTACTAATTCTGAATCTTTTCAATGTACACTTAATCTTTTATTTTATTTTCTTTTATTTATTTATTTTACTTTATTTTTTTTTTCAATACTGTATTGGTTTTGCCATACATCATACATACTTAATCTTTTAAATGGAATGTTTTCTGGAACTACTAAAATTTTTGAGATACATTGGCTAATACCCACAGATAAAAGGTATGCATGATTTCTTTTGAATTTGGCATGCTATTGCATAAAATGGTAAAAACTTATTTTATCACATAGTGTAATGAACTCTGATTACATTCAATCTTCATCATATTTCAGTTTACAACGTTGAAAATATTTTTCTATTTACTATTGCAAATATATTTTCAAATGTATGATTAAAATTTAATATTTCAGTTTAAAAATGTGAAGGGTGAAAGTGGGCATGCTTGGCTTGTTCCTGATTTTAGAGGAAATGCTTTCAATTTTTTGCCATTGAGAATAATGTTTGCTGTGGGTATGTTATAGATGGTTTTTATTATGTTGAGTTATGTTCCTTCTATGCCTGCTTTCTGGAGAGCTTTTATCATAAATGGGTGCTGAATTTTGTCAAAGGCTTTCTCTGTATCTATTGAGATAATTATATGGTTTTTATCTTTCAATGTGGTTTTTATCTTTCTTTGTTAATGTGGTATATCACACTGATTGATTTGTGAATATTGAAGAATCCTTGCATCCCTGAGATAAAGCCCACTTGGTCATGATGTAGGATCTTTATAATATGTTGTTGGATTCTGTTTGCTAGAATTTTGTTGAGGATTTTTGCATCTATGTTCATCAGTGATATTGGCCTGTAGTTTTTCTTTCTTTTGTGGCATCTTTCTTTCATGTCTGGTGTTGGTATTAGGGTGATGGCAGCCTCACAGAATGAGTTTGGGAGTTTACCTTCCTCTGCAATTTTCGGGAAGAGTTTGAGTCAGATAGGTGTTAGCTCTTATCCAAATTTTTGGTAGAATTCACCTGTGAAGCCATCTTTTCCTGAGCTTTTGTTTATTGGAAAATTTTTGATTACAGTTTTGATTTCCATGCTTGTAACGGATCTGTTAAAATTTTTCTGTTTCTTTCTGATTCAGTTTTGGAAGGTTATACTTTTCTCAGCATTCATCCATTTCTTCCAAGTTGTCCATTTTGTTGGCATATAGTTGCCGATAGTAGTCTCTTATGATCCTTTGTATTTCTATGTTGTCTATTGTGACTTCTCCATTTTCATTTATAATTTTATTGATTTGATTCTTCTCCCTTTTTTTTCTTGATGAGTCTGACTAATGGTTTATTTGGAAAAGAAGAAGTAAAACTCTCACTATTTGCAGAAGACATGATCCTCTGCATAGAAAACCCTAAAGACACCACCGGAAAATTGCTAAAGCTAATCAGTGATTATAGTAAAATTGCAGGATATAAAATTAATACACAGAAATCCCTTGCATTCCTATACACTAACAATGAGAAAACAGAAAGAGAAATTAAGGAAACAATCCCATTCACCATTGCAATGAGATGAATAAAATACTTAGGAATAAATTTACTTAAAGAAACAAAAGACCTATACATAGAAAAATGTAAAACACTGATAAAAGAAATCAAGATGACACAAATATATGGAGAAATATACCATGTTCATGGATCAGAAAAATCAGTATATTGAAAATGAGTATACTCCCCAAAGCATTCTATAGGTTCAGTGTAATCTCTATCAATCTACCAATGGTGTTTTTCACAGAACTAGAACAAATAATTTCACAATTTGTATGGAAACACAAAAAACCTTGAACAGCCAAAGCAATCTTGAGAAAGATGGAACTGGAGGAATCAACCTGCCTGACTTCAGACTATACTACAAAACTACAGTCATGGTACTGGTCCAAAGACAGAGATATAGATCAGTGGAACAAAACAGAAAGCCCAGAGATGAATCCATGCACCTATGGACACCTTATCTTTGACAAAGAAGGCAGAAATATACAATGGAGAAAAGACAATCTCTTTAACAAGTGGTGCTGGGAAAACTGGTCAACCACTTGTAAAAGAATGAAACTAAAACACTTTCTAACACCACACACAAAAATAAACTCAAAATGGATTAAAGATCTAAATGTAAGATGAGAAACTGTAAAACTCCTAGAGAAAAACATAGGTAGAACACTCTCTGACATAAATCACAGCAAGATCCTCTATGACCCACCTCCCAGAATTCTGGAAATAAAAGCAAAAATAAACAAATGGGACCTAACTAAACTTAAAAGCTTTTGCACAGTGAAGGAAACTATAAGCAAGGTGAAAAGATAGCCTTCAGAATGGGAGAAAGTAACAGCAAATGAAACAATTGACAAAGAATTAATCTCCAAAATATACAGGCAGCTCATGCAGCTTAATACCAGAAAAACAGACAATCCAATCAAAAAATGGGCCAAAGAACTAAACAGACATTTCTCCAAAGAAGACACACATGAAAAGATGCTCGATATCACTCATTATCAGAAAGATGCAAATCAAAACCACATTGAGGTACCATCTCATGCCAGTCAGAATGACTGCTATCAAAAAGTCTACAAACAATAAATGTTGGGGAGGGTGTGGAGAAAAGGGACCCCTCTTACACTGTTGGTGGGAATGCCAACTAGTACAGTCACTATGGAGAACAGGGTGGAGATTCCTTAAAAAAAAAAAAAAACAACTGGAAATAAAACTCCCATATGACCCAGAAATCCCACTGCTGGGCATACACACCAAGGAAACCAGAATTGAAAGAGACATATGTACCCCAATGTTCATCACAGCACTGTTTATAATAGCGAGGACATAACAACTTAGATGTCTGTCAGTAGATGGATGGATAAGAAAGTTGTGGTACATATACACAATGGAATATTACTCAGCTATTAAAAAGAATGCATTTGAGTCAGTTCTAATGAGGTGGATGAAACTGGAGCCTATTATACAGAGTGAAGTAAGTCAGAACGAGAAACACCAATACAGTATATTAACAGATATATATGGAATTTAGAAAGATGGTGATGATGACCCTATATGTGAGACAGCAAAGGAGACACAGATATAAAGAACAGACTTTGGGACTGTGTGAGAGAAGAGGGTGGAATGATTTGAGAGAATAGCATTGAAACATGTATATTACCATACGGGAAATAGATCACAAGACTAAGTTTGATGCATAAAATAGGGCACTCAAAGCTGGTGCACTGGGACAAACTAGAGGGTTGGGATGGGGAGGGAGATGGGAGGCGGGTTTGGGACAGGGGAACACATGTACACCTGTGGCTGATTCATGTTGATGTACGGCAAAAAACCACCACAATATTGTAAAGTAATTAGCCTCCAATTAAAATAAATAAATTAATTTTAAAAATGTTAAGGGATACATAGGTTTTTGAAGTTATTTTAGGAAATAAGTGAGCAAGAAAGCCTGAAGATTGCTGATGTGAGAGACCATGATAGAATGGCCAGCACTGCCTGACCTCAGAAGAGGTCCTTGGAATTGACTCACTTGGTGACCTGCCATGCACTAGTATATATACAGGTGATTCAATGATTCAGTGAGAAAGCAATGACAATTTGGTAATTTCGAGGAAGGAAGAACAGGGTGTATGACAGCACTAGTCAGGTCCTCTCTCCAGACATGTGAATCATACATGTTTAAAATTCCAGGCAGCACTCCAGAACAGATTATCAAAGGACTAATCTGGATATAATGAAGCAGTGATCATTGAGACTTCCCATGTCTTTAGCAAGTCACCATCGCTAACACTTTTTCCTTTGTTGATAGGGGATAGATTGGAAGATCTTTCATTCATTCAACAAAACCAAGTGAAGAAAGTATTTTAAACTCCTATTATGTGCCAGAAATGGGTACAGCCATTAGGTATACAGCAGTGAATAAAAGAGTAAACAACCCCGATTTTCATGGAACTTACATTTTAGTAGTAGAAAAGACAAAAGATAAGATTGCTATTGTTCAGTTGCTCAGTCATGTCCAACCCTTTGCTATGCCATGAACTGCAGCACGCCAGGCCTCCCTGTCCTTCACTATCTCCTGGAGTTTGCTCAGACATCCATTAAGTCAGTGATGCCATCCAACCATCTCACCCTCTGTTGCCTCTTTCTCCTCCTGTCCTCAATCTTTCTGGTCATCAGATAGACAAGTAAAAATATTTATTTATTAAATTAATATTAAAAGATAAGATAAATAAGTAAAATATGTTAGATAATGATAAGTTCTAAAACTTAAGCAGAGTAAAAGGATTTGAGGTGTGTTTTGGCAGGGAGTTGCAATTTTGTGATGTGAGGAGGCAAGTTCTCACTGACAAGGTGACTGTGAAGTAGAGGCCAAAGAGTCATGAAGATGATCACTATGTGACTATCCAGAAAAAGAGTGTTTGAGGTCAAAGGGCAAGTGCAGCAGAATGACAAGTGCAAAGGCCCTGAGGCAGGAACATTAGAGAAACTGTGAGGCTCCTGGTGGGGCTGAAGAGAGCAAGCAAATTTGAAAACAGAGGTGAGGGAAGAAATCTACCCAAAGGCCAGATCACATTGGGTCTTTGATCACTGCAGATCTTTGGTTTTAACTCTGAGTGAGGTAAGTTTTGAGTTGTGAGGAGCATTGAGGAGTGATGAGACCTGACATATTTTCAGGATCACTCTGATGGAGAGTTGGGTACAGACTGGGAGGCAAAGTTGGGAAAGGTGAAAGATGTTGCTGCCTCATACCTGGATAGTGGAAATGCTGAAAAATGATCAGATTCTTAATATATTTTGATGTTAGAGTTGCAGAATTAGGTGATTGATTGGGTATGGAATGTGGGATAAAGAGAGGAGCTCATGCAGACCATAAGAAGTCAGGGAGAGGATGTTGAGGAATGGGACTCTTCTGTTGCTGGTCTATTTGTAAGTTGGTGCAGCCATTTTGGAAAACACCTTGGCTGCTCATCAAAATGTTAAACATAGATTTCTCCAGATATCACATTCCTTTCTATATACTCAAGAGCATTGAAAACGTAACTTCACACAAAAAGTCACAACATTCCACAAGCAAATTGGCAAAAAAGTGGAAACAACCCAAATGGTCACAACTGGTTAATAAATAAACAAAATGTGGTATAGTCATATGAAGAATTTTTTTGGCAATAAAATGATAAGAAGCATTGATATTGAGTGACAACATAGCTAAGCTTAAAAAAAGACCATTAAGATAATGAAATGAGCCAGTCACAAAGGCCCCATATTGAAAATTCCATTTACATTAAATATCCAGATAAGAAGATTCATGAAGACAAGGTGTCCTGGTGGCTGTCTGGCAGCAAGTGGGACTGGGAGCTCATGAGAAGGGGGTTTCTTTTATGGGTGATTAAAATGTTCTTTACAAAGTGGTTACAAAGTGGTGTGGGTTGCCCAAGTCTGAATATATTAAAAGCTACTGAATCGTGAAGGCAGAAGGAGAAGGGGACGACAGAGGATGAGATGGTTGGATGGCATCACCGACTCGATGGACATGAGTTTGGGTAAACTCCAGGAGTTGGTGATGGACAGGGAGGCCTGGCATGCTGCAGTCCATGGGGTCGCAAAAAGTTGGACACGACTAAGCGACTCAACCAAAATGAACTGAATCATACACTTTAAAGGAGTTGATTTAATGTTGTATGAATTATAAAAAAGAGAGAGAGAGAGACAACTATAACACTGAGGTTCTTAGCCTGGAAGGATGGGAGAATGAGTTTTCATTTCTTGAGATGGGAAAGCTGCAGTAAGAGCTAGTGTATGGTGATGGTGGTGGTAGGGCAGTTATCAGAAGCTCAGTATTCAATGTATTAAGTCTGGAAACCTTCTTAGACATTCAAATAGAGATGCCAAGTAGACAGTCAGATATTCAGACATGTTGTTCGGGGAGAGCTGGGCTGTGAACATGCTGCCCAAGTCCTGAGTCTGGATGAGATCATCAGGAATAGGTGTGGTAAGAAAGAAACAAAATCCAAGGACTGAGTTCTGTGATACCTCAAAATCCACACGTCAAGGAAATGAAGAGAAACTGGAGAAGACGTAGCCAGAAATGTAAAAGGAACACCCAAGTGGGTATGGAGTCCTGGAAACAAAATGAAGAAAGTGTTTACAGGAGGAGTGGGAGGTCTGGGAAAGGCCATACCTGGATTTCAGTGAAGCCTGTGTCGAAGTCTAAACGAATCCCATCAACAAGGAAAAAAGCCAAACTGGGTGGAAAAAAGTAAAGGAGATTTATAACTGACTGCCCAGTTGTATGCAAGGATCCTGATTAATGGAATATTATTAACTCAGGCAATATGTTTTAAACTTTCAAAATTCTTGGCCCTAATTAGTAAACTTGGAAACTCCTGAAGTCTTTGCAGTTTGTTATGGGAGACCATTATTTTTTTCAGTATTAAATTATATTGTGATATGTAATATGCTTTTTCAACCCTACACATTCTCCAAGCCCCTGACATATGGATTCTGATATACCTCCTAGGGAGTCATACCCTGCTCCTACGTTGAAGGAAGTCATAGAGGTCTTAAAGTGCCTTAGGATTCTGTTCTTAGTGCAGTTGTTTTCAAAATCAAAAATTTAAAACAATATTTTTGATGGCAAACAGCAAATTTATGAATTTATTAAAAAATTTATGAATGTTTCAAAGCCTTAACTAATACCATATATAATACATAATGAGATCTGAATTCAAAAAAAATAAGCATTGGTGATCTTTTGGCAATTTTGTAGCACAATTTGATGTCCAAAGACTGGGATATTGAAAATGTAGTCTTGACTTAAAATATTAAAGAATCAGACTACAAACAATAGTCACTCAAGTTTGAAGTCAAGTATGGGCAAGAATCTTGGGTGAATAATTAAAAGGATGGATGAGATGGCTGGATGGCATCACTGACTTGATGGACGTGAATCTGTGTGAATTTCAGGAGTTGGTGATGGACAGGGAGGCCTGGCGTGCTGCGATTCATGGGGTCGCAAAGAGTCGGACACGACTGAGCGACTGAACTGAACTGAACTTGTAACCATTTGAAAAGGAGGCAGCATGATTTAGTAGGTCGTGCTGGCTTCATTCTATCCCAGGGTACAGTTCCTACACTAGCAGAACAGGAAATGAATTTTTAAAGTTCTGCCTTTGACAACAGTCTATCATTATATCACTGGAGCATCATCAAAGACTCTAAAGTAGAGCCACAAAGGTCTTAGATTTATAGACACAGGACCTGGATTTGGGTCTCAGATGTGCAACTTACTTATGTGGTCCAGGAAAAATTTAACTACCCTCTGTAAATCTGTTTTTCTTCATCTGAAAATGACAAAAATAATACCTTTATTGCAAATTGTTGTCAGGTTCAAATGAAATATATAGATGAAGCGATCTCTAAAGCATAAAGTACTTATTAAACATCAGTTAGTGTAGATTGGAGAACTGTTGCTCAAATGATAGCAGTTACCAAAAGTGCTGATCTGGGCTGAATTACAGAAAGAAGAGCACGTGGAACAAGAGAAATGATAATTTTGTCTGCCCTGGGACAGTTATACACTGAATTCTATATTCAGGCCTATATTTTTAGAGGGACATAGGCAAATTGAATTGCAACTAGAGAGCCTCATCAGAATATTGAGAGATTGGAAAATACTCCATGAGGAATATTTTAAGGGACTGAGGGAACTTGGAGGTAGGAATGAGATAACCATCTTCAAACTGCTAAGGAATGTTAGGTGGTGGAAGGATTTGGCTTGTTTTGTTTGGTCTCAAAGGTTAGAAATACGACAGAATGCATGAAACCATACTCCTAGTCACAGAGAGTAAGAGCTTTCTAACAGAGCTATGCATGGCCACAGAAGGGCTGAAGATGTCCCCATCAATGCAGGCTTTCTGGTTATGAACTAATGACTTCCTGGCAGGGAAGAGGATTTGTGGATCAGATGGGTGGTCAGGCATACTGACCTTTACTGCCTTCTGACCTCACGAATCCATCATTCTACGACAGTCTTATTTGTCTTTCTGTGTATCCTTATACAATATAATATTCACAGCAATGGTATGCCATAATATGTTATGACTACAATTCCCACATTATTTAATCACGGATTTAAAAACATCATTTAAAATACGCACTTTTTAAATGTTTTTGACACTCTGTCTTGACTCCCTGGCACGTGTTACAACCATTCATGTGCCTTAGAAACAGCAGACTACAGAGAGATTTCATATTATGTGAAAGGATTTTCCAAGGCCAAACTAACTGCATTTAGTCTTTATCCCAAATGAAGGAACGGCTTTGATCTATCAACTGTGAAAAGTAAACTGGGCATGACCTTCACTCATCACCAATCATCTCACTTAATGACATTTGTTAACTTTATTCTGATATTGGATCATAGCCTTTGTTCTGTCAGGTTTTTTTTTTTAATCCAAGGTCTAATTATTTCCATTTATATATAAGGAAATCTTGAAAGTCTAAGTAGTGAATGTGAAGTTTATCTCTGTGTGGCTCAAAGTTTGAAGACAATTTGTTGTAATTGATGATATTTGCCCAATTAAGGGCAGAAATAAAGAGATAAGCTTTAAAATCAAATATACTTTAAACTATTCACCTCATTGCCTTTGAGACTATGGGCATTTTTTTGCTGTGCAGATTATATCTTGTAGCTCCTTTGGTTCTGTTGTGCCTTTTCACCCAGAAGGCCCCCAAATGACAATTTATGCTTCTTAGAGGATAAAACTTCAGAGAAGCTGTCACAGTGAATCAGGCTGAACCTGACTTGAAAAAACCTTCTGGGATCTGAAATGTTGCAAATGTTTTATGTGATTGAAACTCTTATTTGCTTAAAAAATATAAGAGCACCAAAAGCGGTTAATCTTTTCACAGCATGACAGAAGATAGGCTAATCAATTTTCTCACAAACATTCTAAAATAAGCTAAATATAATTAGTGGTATAGCATTTTATAGTAATTCTCAAGTGTTTCAATACTTCTTAAAACAATTTTCTTTAAATTAGTATTTACATTTTATAATCCAAACTGATAGTTTGTTTAAACATATTTAGTCCCCAACTGACACACAGACTATCCCAAATTGTTTTAAAACCAAGTCCTAACTTACTACCCCATACTGTTCTAAGGGTTGTTTTCTAATTTTTTCTCATTTATTTTTTCTTTTAAAAATCAAGATAGAGCTTATATATAAAACTATATGTTTCAAGTATATAATATAGTGATTCATATTTTTAAAGGTTATATTCTATTTATGATTATTATAAAATATTGGTTGTATATCTAAGATTTGTTTTTAATTCTGCCCAGAACTTGTTGGAGCTCTCAAATTCTAAACAACATCAAACACCGTGGTTAGGTTTTCATATCAGCCCATAACTTTGCTTGATTTTCTTTTTTTCTCTTACTGTTTTTATTTTACTTATTTTTTCAGCTTTATGGAATCATAATTGAAAAATAAAATGATATTAAAAGTTAAAAAAATAAACATGCTTATTTCATACATAGATAAGAACTTGAATAAATTAATCTTGAAAATATTGTTCAAAATCCTTGGTCTAGGTAAGAAAATCGTGTCTACCATGAAACTGGGATTGACTCCTTATGCATTTGCTAACTGTTGCCCTTGAATTCTGAGCTGCATCAGTCAACATCTATCCTAACCCACATCAGAAGACTACAATAACTTGAACAGAGAGTACATGTAAAATTACTTATTTCTCTCCTTTCTCCCAGGATTTTATGAAAGGACAGCAAAAAGGAAGAAAAAGAAGAAAAACATGTGTTAAACTTATTTTTAAAATTTCTTTGCCTTAGATGGGTAAAAGGGCAGGTAGTGATTTTCATGGCTACATTCCTGTATATTGAATTAATTTAATCATTAAAGGTTAGTATAAATCAAATTAAGGTTTGTAATCAATTTTATTCCATTGAAGTATAAAATTATATTTAAAAAATTTGACACAGGACCTGAAAGACCTTTACTCTGGAAAGTGTAAGACTTTGCTGAAAGAAATTAAGGATGACATGTATAAATGGAAAGATGTATTGTGTTTGTACATTCAGTTCAGTTCAGTCGCTCAGTCGTGTCCGACTCTTTGCAACCCCATGGACTACAGAACACCAGGCTTCCATGTCCGTCACCAACTCCTGGAGCTTGCTCAAACTCATGTCCATCGAGTTGGTGATGCCATCTAATCATTTCATCCTCTGTTGTCCCCTTCTCCTCCTGCCTTCAATCTTCCCAGCATCAGGGTCTTTTCCAGTGAGTCAGTTCTTTGTGTCAGATGGCCAAAATATTGGAGTTTCAGCTTCAGTATGAGTCCTTCCAATGAATATTCAGGGTTGATTTCCTTTAGGATTGACTTGTTTGATCTCCTTGCAGTCCAAGGGACTCTCAAGAGTCTTCTCCAACACCACAGTTCAAAACCATCAGTTCTTTGACACTCAGCTTTCTTTATAGTCCACCTCTCACATCCATACATGACTACTGGAAAAACCATAGCTTGGACTATACAGACCTTTGTTGGCAAAGTAATGTCTCTGCTTTTTAATATGTTGTCTAGGTTGGTCATAGCTTTTCTTCCAAGGGGCGAGCATCTTTTAATTTCATGGCTGCTGTCACCATCTGTGGTGATTTTGGAGCCCAAGAAAATAAAGTCTGTCACTGTTTACATTGTTTCCCTATAATTTGCCATGAAGTGATGGGACTGGATGCCATGATCTTAGTTTTTTGAATGTTGAGTTTTAAGCCAGCTTTTTCATTCTCCTCTTTCACCTTCATCAAGAAGCTCTTTAGTTCTTCTATGCTTTCTGCCATAAGGGTGGTGTCATCTGCATATCTGATGTTATTGATATTTCTCGCAGCAATCTTGATTCCAGTTTGTGCTTCATCCAGCCTGGCATTTTGCATGATATACTCCACATATAAGTTAAATAAACAAGGTGACAATATACAGCCTTGATGTACTCCTTTCCCAATTTTGATCCAGTCTGTTGTTCCATGTCCAGTTCTAATTGTTTCTTGAGCTGCATCCAAGTTGTGCATTGGAAAAGGTATTAATTGTCCATACTCCCAAAGCAATCTATAAATTTAGTGCAATGTCTATCAAAATGTGTTAATATCTAAAATATATAAAAAAATCACAACTTAATATCAAAAAACTCAAACTACCCTATGAAAAAAAATGAGCAGGGGGCCTGCATAGAGACTTTTCAAAGGAGGACATACAGGTGGCCAGCGGACACATGAAAAGATGCTCAGCATCACTAGCCATTAGGAAAATGCAAATCAAAACCACAATGAGGCATCACCTCACACCTATGACAATGGCTATTATAAAAAAGATGAGAAATAACAAATGTTACTGAGGATGTGGAGAAAAAGAACCTTTGTGCATTATTGGCAGGAATGTCAATCAATGCAGTCACTATGGAAAACAATATGGAGATTCTCAAAATATTAAAAATAGAACTACCATATGATTTAGAAATTCCATTTCTAGGTAGTTATTTAAAGAAAATGAGAACACTAACTGAAAAAGATATAGGCATCTCCATGTTCACTGCACATTATTTACAAAGCCAAGATATGGAAACAACTTAAGTGTCCATTGATGGATGAATGGATAAAAAGTTGTGGTATATATATATATGTGTGTGTGTGTGTGTGTGTGTGTGTGTGTGTGTATTAATATATGTGTATGAGAAGGCAATAGCACCCCACTCCAGTACTCTTGCCTGGAAAATCCCATGGATGGAGAAGCCTGGTGGGCTGCAGTCCATGGGGTCACTGAGAGTTGGACACGACTCAGTGACTTCACTTTCACTTTTCACTTTCATGCATTGGAGAAGGAAATGGCAGCCCACTCCAGTGTTCCCTCCTGGAGAATCCCAGGGACAGCAGAGCCTGGTGGGCTGCCGTCTATGGGGTCGCACAGAGTCGGACACTACTGAAGCGACTTAGCAGTAGCACACATATGCATTTACATGCATACATTTACAATGGATTATTGCTCAGCCATAAAAAGAATGAAATCTTTCCATTTGCAACAATGTGAACGGACCAAGAGGATTTTATGCTAAGAGAAACAAGTCAGATAAAGACAAATACTATACAATGTCACCTTATATAGAATCTAAGAAACAATACAAAGAACAAAGTAAACAATACATAAACAGAACAAACTGGTGGTCACTAGAAAACCCAGGTGTGGCAGGGTTGGATAAAGTTGGTGAAGCGAATTAAGAGGTATGTGCTTCCAGTTATATATATATATATAAATCACAGGGATGTAATATACAACATAAGGAATATAGCCAATAATACCGTAATAATTTAGTATGGTGACAGATGGTTATTAGACTTATCATGGTCATCATTTCATAATGTATTTAAATGTTGAATCACTATGTCAAACCTAAAACTAAAATAATATTATACATCAACTATACTGCAACAAAAAAGAAATGTAATGACTATCAAATTGCTTTTGTTGGAATGTATTTGAGAGTAAGTCCCTTTTATTTAATAAACATTGATTCAAGTAAACTGCTAGAATTATTATCAGTAATATGCTAGAAATAATGATCTTCAGGGTTGGGGTTAATAACCTGTGGAAATGACTGGATTTGATACCTTGGGTTTTGAATCCTCCCAGCATGTCACCAAGAATGACAACCATTTTAGACATTTTGACTTGAAATTAGGCTTGAAAATAGCTACCCTCTGGGGGTGAGTTAACATTTAATGTTGGGCAAGTAGAAATGACTGCTGATTTTCATTCTTTATATTAATTCCATGGGGAGGGTGAGCTAGTAAAACATTTGTGTGAGCTGGTCATTATTTGAAATTTATTTACCAAAGTGGCTTACGTAATAATCAGCCCTGTGCTAAATCAGTCAGTCAACAAGTTTTTATTGAGTCCCCACTGGATTAATGTACAGTAATGATGTATTCAGTAGTGTACAGATGTATGCAGCAAAGATTAGACATGAGCTCGACCCCCAAGGCCTTACAAGCCATTAGAGGAGACAAACAGACACATATCATCAGCTGAAATGTAACCAGATGACTTAACTCTCAGAGCATGGAGGAGGAATGGCTGGGCTGGGATTGTTCTGGTGGGTGATGGGCTGGGTGAAGTGTGGGAAACTTCCACGATGTAGGTGCCTTGGTTTGAGTTAGGTAAAAGAAAGTTAGTGGTTTGGTAGATGAGGAAAGCAATTTGCCTTAGTGAATATAGTATAATTCAGACGAAGACTGAAGTGCGGAAGAAAAGTCTTAATTTATCTGGAGGGTAGCAAGCTAGATGAGCATACAAATAAGACAGGTAATGGATAAACTTATTTGAAACCAAAGTTTGAGCAGGGATGACATTGGAAATGTATGAGTTGCATATCACAATGACAAGGTGCAGTTTAATTTTGTTAAATGCAGGGCCCTTCATGAAAAGTAATTAAATTTTTTGGGGATTGCTCATGTGGGAATCTTCCCTGTGCTTCCCATGTCTGACTAATTTGAGACAGACCTTGGCTTGACAAGCATCAAAGAATGAAAAATTTGTATGCCATCTGGAGGTTTCTGGATGAACATCCTTTGCTCAAGCAAACCCACTGGTTCGTAATTGACCACCATTACTCAGCATCATGTGAACATTGTTGGCCCACTTTCCCTTTTATTATTAGTTCCTTCTCATACTTTAATACTGTCCCATATGGGCATGTTCAGTTACATTCCATTTTTCCTGGCATTCTACCTTCTTTTATAATTTTAAGGAAATAGCCAGTTTTAGTTAAGAAGACTTTCTAACTTGCTTGATTATGGAATGAATGAGGACAGCTGCTTAGCACACTTTATGGTAAGG